>NC_141691.1:1463473485-1464068485 GCF_964263255.1 Lissotriton vulgaris
GAAGGGCGTGAAGAAATAACGTCCGTATCGTAGGACTGCCAGAAAGATGGGAGGGCAGAGAACCGGAAATCCGAATGGAGAAGTGGCTCATGGAACTCCTTCCTGAGGGTTCCCTTTCTCCCCACTTTGTAGTTGAGCGAGCTCATAGAGTGCCAGCGAGGCCCCCCCCCCCCCCAGAGGGCTCCAACCCGAGGCCCATGCTCATCCGAAAACTGAACTACCGAGACCGCGATGCGGTGCTGCGGGAGACAAGGAAGCTATCTGAAGTCAGGGTTGAAAACGCAAAGATAATGCTCTTTCCTGATTACACAATACAGGTACAG
Source organism: Lissotriton vulgaris (assembly GCF_964263255.1). Taxonomy (NCBI): domain Eukaryota; kingdom Metazoa; phylum Chordata; class Amphibia; order Caudata; family Salamandridae; genus Lissotriton; species Lissotriton vulgaris. The sequence goes on from NC_141691.1 coordinate 1,463,473,809, forward strand.
CATCAACGACACCTGGCGGTGAAACGGCGACTCCGAGACTTGGCACTAAAATACTCTTTGCTTTTCCCAGCGCGGCTGCGCGTGGTTGCCCACGACAAAACCCATTTCTTTGACACCCCGGAGGCGGTGGAAGCCTGGCTGGACTCGGGAACTGATGTAGAACCCGGCGCTGCGGCCACCGGGTCAACTACGCGATGCAACAGAGGTCCCCGACGTCGCCACAAGTGGAGGCTCTCACCCTCAGGAAGAACTCGGATGGAAACTGAGGCCCTCCAACCGAACTCATGCACAGCGAGCAACGGGAAGCTCTGCGGAAGGTGGCGGAGATCAGCGGCTCACAGGAAGAGGACCTGCTCCTGGTGACTAGTCCCCGTCACCTCCCCAGTGATGATGAACGCATATATGGACTGCCGTACTCGCAGGCATCAGCAGACCTACCTGACGTCACGCCTCAAACAGAAGACTTCATTCATTAATGTCTTTTCAGTACTGTTTGCCTCTTCTTGCTACGCTCTTACCTTCGGAGCCGAGTGCTTAACGACCTCCCCCTGAACTCAAGTTAATTTTGTTATTAAGCTCTCTAGAGCGTTTGGACGATAACATGTTCTGCTGTCGACCTTTTGGTATTGTATTGTTGCTCTTAATGTTCACAGGATTGTTTACTGTTATGTAGTTTTGTTTCCCTGCTATCATTGCGAAATGGGTGCGAGTGGGGATCCACGGCAGATTTTCATGCCTGTTTAGGTGACTTTGCGGTGGTGGAGGGGGGTGGGTGATGGTCACGCTGAGATTGACGGACAATTATGACTATGGTTAAATTCTGCACCTGGAACGTGCGGGGAATGCACACGCCATCACGCCGTTACCAGGTTTATTCTTATCTTAAAAGACAGCACATCCAAATAGCACTGTTACAGGAGACCCATCTGACCGCTGCGGAGGCATTGGCGATCCGCCGCAGATGGAGGGGGCAAATTCACGCTACTGGCTATTCGGCTTATGCGAGAGGAGCACTGATTTGGGTACGACCTGGAGTTCCCTTTGCGCTTTCCCATTGCATGATAGACACAGATGGCTGATATGTAGTGCTGCAGGGATCCTTAGATGGTCGGTCTGTAGTATTGGCTTCCATTTATGCCCCTAACACTGATCAACCCCATTTTGTTGAGCGGCTGTCGGCAGTACTGGCGCCATGGCTCGGAATGCCTTTATTGTTCTTGTGTATTGGATGTCGCTCTGGATCAATCGCTCCCCTCCTTGGTCTGTGAACCGGTGAGCGGGGCTATGAGGGCGCTCAGGGATTGGGCTACAAAATGGGATCTGCATGACACCTGGAGAGTACGCAACCCCCATACTAAGACAAACTCATATTACTCTGGTGCACACACACTCCACGTTAGGTTAGACAGATACATGTTGACCAGTGATCTACTTCCCCAAGTGGTTGACTCCTGCTATCTAGGACGCACCCACTCTGACCATAACCCCCACACTTTAGATTTTGCCTGGGTGCGCCCACATCCACCAGTGCCAACCTGGCGCCTGCAACCAGATCTTCTCCTGGACTGCCCGTTCAGGGGAGCGCTTGAAACCCGCCTCCTGCAATATTTTGAGGAGAACTCTGACACCGCCTACTCTCCGCAGCTGGAAGGGGATGCTTTCAAGGTGGTGGTCAGGGGACACTGTCTGGGAACGCAGGCAGGGATGCGTAGGCAAATTGAAGGAGAACTTATTCGAGTCGAGGCCGCGCTGCTGGATGGGGAACGTGAGGCGATTGAGGGCGACAAAACAAACTTGCTGGCACGCAGAGAACGACATGCGGAGTTATTAGACAGGTTGAAGCATCTAAATTACGCTGCAGGCTCAGCGCGCACGCACGCTTCCGGGGATAAACCAGGCAAGCTGCTGTCTTGGCTGATCAGGCGGGAAACCCAAACTACCCTGGTGATGTCAATAACAACAGCACAGAATAGCATAGTATACACACAACAAGCAATACATAATGTCTTCACGACACATTATGAGGGCCTCTACCGCTCTCGCATACAGGTTACTGCAGAACAGATCTCGACATATCTAACTACCCTGCCCTTACCGGCTGTTACTGATGCGCAACGGGAAGACCTTGGGGCTCCCCTGGCATCGGAAGAGCTTAGATCTGCCATATTTTCTCTGTCGAATGGCAAATTTCCGGGACCCGACGGACTTCCCGCAGAGTTCTACAAGGCCTACTCTATCATATTGATCCCTGAACTATTGTGTCTGTTCGCGGCGGCAGTTCAGGACTCTGCCCTTCCTCCCACACTAAATGAGGCGAATCTCATATCACTTTTGATGCCAGGCAGGTTGTACCGTTCCCTAGCACTTCTCAACACAGACTATAAAATCCTGGCTTCTACATTGGCACAGAGGCTGGCACCGTTGGTGCCCACCCATGTCCACAATGATCAAAATGGTTTTGTACCTGCGCGCAGCACATCCTACAACATCAGATGGCTATTTCGTGTGTAAAGCCTGGCCCTACACCAATAGCCTAACTCGGGTTGCCTAGTGCTTGATCTGGAAAAAGCATTTGATTCTGTAGAGTGGCCTTATCTCATGTCGGTGCTAAGAAAATGTGACTTGGGAGAGGGCTTTCTACAACTGGTGGAGCTTCTATATCAAAGGCCAGTGGTACGTGTCCGGACCGGCAGGCTCATCTCTGACCAGATTAGGGTATGTAGAGGCACCAGGCAGGGGTGTCCCCTCTCCCCTCTTATATTCGCCCTCATGATGGAACCATTGGCGGTTCGACTGCATGCTTCAGGTGAAGATTGGGGAATACAGCTGGCGGACGGGATACATGCAGTGTCATTATATGCGGATGACCTATAACTTTACATCTGTGACTTGACTAGCTTCCCACAGGAACTCACTGACATTTTCCGGGAATTTGGTGAAATGTCAGGACTCCGGGTCAATTGGACCAAATTGGGCGTTTACCCCTTTAATGCCGCAACACAAGAGTGTGATATTGCCACCATGGGAGAACGGCTTGTGTGGTATCCCACCACGTTTCGATATCTGGGGTTGTACATTTACCGGGACCCTGCTGATGTACTGGAGGGGAACCTGACACGAGCAATCTCTTCACTCACTGCACAGGTGACATTCTGGAGCCCTCTCCCGCTAAATGTTCCGGCTCGTATCACCCTGACGAAAATGGTGGTATTGCCAAGATTACTGTACTTTTACGCTAATATGCTAGTCTATGTCCCGGTTCGCATATTCTGCGAGCTAGGGACTCTGAGCAGACGACTGATTTGGAACAAAGGGCGACCCAGGGTAGCTCTGCACACCCTATATGCATCATTGAAAGCAGGCGGACTAGCTGTACCGAACCATTAATTATATTATTTAGCAGCACAGCTGCAGTGGGTGGCCTACTGGCTAAGCGGGAAAAATTTGGCCGATACTGCCACGGAAGTGACAGTTTTAACTGTCACTCAGGCACACAAGCTTTTTCATCCGCTCTCCAAGTCCCGATGCCCAACACAGATACACTTAGCGGTGGCGCGAAAATGTTATACACGCAACTTAAAGCTCACAAACAGTATTAAGCCCTATGCGCCTAATCTGCCATTGTTGGGGACGCCCTGGGGTACTGGGACGCTCACGGAAATGGCGCTGAGCAGTTGTCTACAGGCGGATCTGTACACAGTGGGTGCCCTGTACGAGGATGGCTCGCTGCTCTCGTTTGAGTCGCTATTCGCTGACGCGGGGATTCCAGCGGGCCAGTTCCTCATGCACGCAACACTAACGCGCATACTCACAGATGCTTGGGGTGACCTTTCAGTAGAACCACCACCTCATTTACTGATACAATACCTACACGTGATGGGGAATGGGTCTCACCTGGTACACTGGCTAGCACAAGCCTTACACATGCATACACAATACTCCTCCCAGCGCCTGCGAGACAAGTGGGCTAGAAACAGGGGATGGGACTGGACCGATAAAGAATGGGGTAAGGCACTAGCCAGAACAATAGATATCCCACGTAATTCCCGATTTAAAATCATCCAATATTATATTATACATCGGGCATACTGTAAAGACGAAATAAAGGAAATTGCAGGTTTGAAGGATTGTAGATATATGACTTTATTTGAAGATATGGCACAGGAAACTCCAGCTCCTCACTGTACTGCCTCAGTCTTTCCAATGATATAATTCTATGTTACCTAGATACATATGAACATTCTAACGGAGACATCTCTACACATCTTCCCCCTACAAAAATGTAACCAAACATTTGAATATTTGAATAGCTTATACATACACTTATATATATATACACCCAAATTAAAGTAATCAATTGCATGGCGACAATGAAGGTGATGAACATTTAGAAATGTGTAACGGCCGGATTCTCGGACCAGATAGGATCAGCTCCTCAGAGCACCACCAACCCAGCCGGAACGTAATCACCTCCCTCCTCAGGACGTATTTACAATAGGTATCTATGCCTTGTACCTAAGGATGGGGAAATCAGCAATATACATGCATAGGTTTTCTACAATATCACACTCACACCAGTTAGTCTCGCGGCAACTTGGGCCCAGACTAGTCTACCCTAGGGCAGTTCTGATTAGCTACCATTACACACTGATCACAGTCAGTGCCCGCCCGACAAGCCGCAATCCTGCGGGTCTAGACACCAGTCTCCTCCCTGGTGTTCTCTCACTTACATCCCGAGCCGCAATCCTGCGGATCTAGACACCAGTATCCTCCCTGGTGTTCTCATTACTTACATCCCAAGCCGCAATCCTGCGGGTATCGGCACCAGTTTCCCGCCTGGTGTTCTCATTAACGCCGCTTACCAACGACGATCACTTTCCTATGAATACCCTTGGAAGGAATCTTTCATTGGCTACTAGGGATATGATACTACAATATTATAGATCACACAACAGTTTACCGAATTAGATGATGTACAATCTATTCTCCACTTCAGGGGCCCCTCTCTCCCTCATTGCTCAGTCACTCCTTACCTGACTGGGAATTACATCCGTTTTTATGAAAACAATGCCTGACTAGAAGAACAGGTTACCCTGATTGAACAAGAATACGAGGCACATGCTGGTTCACTAAGAACTGGGGTACTTTATTACAATGATCATAAAAACACAATACTATACTATAACATATATCCTGCAAAGGAAAGTGAAAGGTTAGAATGTGCACACTATCAGACAAAGACTGACGTCACCTGAGTAATGTGAAGTCTGGATTCAGCAGTCATCTAGGTTCCCTTCTCGTCTGTGCCTTGGCTCGTCTTAAAGTCACACTTCTGCAGTCACGGGTACACGTCTGCACCGCTATGCTCTGTCTTCTCTGCTTCCCTCCAAGTCACTGGAACCTTCCTTTCATTAGCTGCTTTCTCTCTGGCTGTTCTGCGCTACTCCTCTCTCCTCTCAATCACGGACCATCTTCACTTCTCGGCTTCGATCTATAACTCAGTTTCAGCCACTCTGGTATTCGTTCTCTTGACTAACTGCTTCATTCGGAATGCTCTGATCTTATAGGTCAAAGCTCGCCAGCTGCTCCAAATAAAATAACTTCAATCTTTTTAAGAGAGTATCAGCTTCTTGGTCTTTCTCGGACTTCAAAATGGCGACTGTCTGCCTGAAAATAATTAATGGCATTGATGCTAACGGCTAGCTGCCGCCTAAGGACTGACTGATTCACTGCCTCATGCTTTCACTAATATGAAAGCTTGTTCCTTCATGGAAAGTTACGGCCAGTAACCTGCCGCCCACCAAATTCTTGTACCTCCCCGTACCAAGGACACGTTCCCAGCCGGCCGGCCTGATGTTGTGTCTTCGGAGTGGAGAAAAATACAGTCTTTCGATAAGGGCCAGCCTGAGCCGGTTCTCTCCAAGCGAACAACACCTCGTAACTAAAACATTACATTTGACATAAAAGCATCTCAAGCTGCCGGGGCAGAAAGCAAGATGGAGTCTCTCCCGTTTGAGGCCTACAAGGCCCGAAATAAGCATAACTCCATAGAAGGTATACTAATACTCTTGCAAAAGGACGGATTATCACTAGTACTAATGAATCTATCCCCTAACATAAATTTATAAGCCCTGATCTAAGGAAAAGGGTACGGAAATACATTACTATACCATGTGAATAGGCCCTGTCTATGAGTCTAATCCTTGCACCAGAATGATAATAGACTGGAGTCACCTCCAATCATCTTCCCTCAAAGGAGGGCCGAAAAAGTCGGTCAGAACAAAATGTTTCCATAACTCCAAGTGGAACCAACACTTAAGACCACCACACTTTTCTTCACTTCTTTGACTAGAAAAGGTTTAGAAAATTTACTATCGCCTTTGACAACAACACCACTATGTTTCACAACCACCCAGTCACCCACTTCAATAGTAGGAACCCTGACACCTCTCATTTGATTATATCGAGAAGCAGCAGCTAATTGTTGACACCTAACATTTCTACCAATACTCCCCCGGTCCACCAACACACATTCCTTGTCTTTTAACCACCCAGGTATTTCCTTAACCCCCGGCTCTCTTCCTTTGAGGGTACCAAAGGTGAGACACCAGTCACTGAATGAGGCGTCACTCTATAAGACCAAATTAGTTTCCTTAACTCATCTGACCATGACAACCCATTACACAAGGAAAGCTGAATATTATCCATTATTAACCGATTGATTCTCTCCACTAAACCATTTGCTTGAGGTCTGAACATAGCAACTTTCTCATGTTTCACAGCTTTCCCATGAAGAAAATCTTGCATAGCCCTAGAAACCAGCTGTGGACCATTATCCGACACAAGAATCTTGGGAATTCCTTCATTCATACAGACCTTCTCCAAAAATGTTATGACTTTCTCAGATACAATACTGTCAGCTGTTTCCACAACAAACCATTTGGAGTTGTAATCCACTAAAAGGAAATCTATTGCTACTCTTTCCCAAGGACGATCAGGAAACTTAACACAAGAAAGTGGTGGTTGATGAACAACCTTGGTTTTATCACTAGCAGCACAAGCATAACAATCCTTGACAGTATCTTCAACATCCTTATCTATTTTTGGCCACCAGAATGACTGACGTATGCGTCTTTTAGTCATACTCCTTCCCATATGACCCTCGTGTGCAATATTCAGGATCTTGGCTTTAAGACCTTGAGGAGGTACAAGTTTATCTCTTCTCCACAACTTTCCATCTCTTACGCTCAACTCTTCCTCCACATTCTTCTAACCCTTGAAAGACAAATCATGACTAGAATCATCCTTCCAAACATTAGACACTCCCAGAATGACCTCTTTTAATAAAAGATCTTCCATCATCGCTGCTTCCCATTCTTCCTTATCAAAAGATTGTTCTTCAGTATAACATATCAATTCTTCAACAATTTCCTCCTCCTCACTTATTTTAATAGGCATCCTCAATAAGCAATCAGCCACAACGTTTTTTAAACCTTTCAAATACTCAATTTCAAAATTATAATCCAATACAGAAAGAATCCACCTTGAAATCCTCGGAGTTACACTCCCTTCTAATCCTTTCCCACCTTTAAACAAGTGCACGAGGGGTTTATGATCAGTTTGAAGTTTAAAGGGAATACCCCAAACAAAATACTTGAAGTGTTTAATACCCGGACAGCATGCTAAAGCCTCTTTTTCTATCACAGAGTACGAGGTTTCAGCATTTTGTAATCTTCTGGATGCAAATCCTATTACCCTTTCTTCACCATCTTTTACCTGTGACAAGACTGCCCCGATACCCACAGCACTAGCATCAGTTTGTGCTTTTACATCAAAATGTCCTAAACAAGGAGCAGACAAAATCCCTTCCTTGACTTCTTTGAACGCTTCTTCACAAACCTCACTCCAAACAAACTCTACCCCCGTTTTCATTAGTAATCGTAAAGGTTCAACAATGTTCGTAAATCCTTTTACAAATTTCGAACAGTATTCTGCTAATCCCAAGAAACGTCTAAATTGTTCTTTGTTTGTTGGAGTAGCAGCATCTTTGATAGCTAACACAATGTTTTTTTTAGGTTTGATTCCGTGCTTAGAGATTTCATGACCCAAATAACACACTACATCCCTTCTTAACTGACATTTTTCCCTCTTGATTGTCAAACCATTTTCTCGCATGTGACATAGAACATCTTCCATTACTATATCATGACGTTCATAATCCCTGCCTACAATGATTACATCGTCCTGAAAACAGAGCACATCTTTCAATCCTTGTAACACTTTTTGCATGACTCTTTGAAAAACTGCTGAGGCCGAAGCTAGGCCAAATGGCATTCAACAATAGCGGAATGCACCTAATCCAATTAAATTCAGAATAGTCCTTCTGAACCCAATAACATTTCCTTTTTTAATTTCAAGAGGCAAAATTGTACACACAACGTGGATGAGGCTTTTTTCTATCGATTAATCAATGATAATCCAAGGGTGGAGAATCCAATATCTGTCCCTTGTTCAGAAATATCCACAATCATCCCATCCTCGTCGCCATTGTAAAGATGAAATAAAGGAAATTGCAGGTTTGAAGGATTGTAGATATATGACTTTATTTGAAGATATGGCACAGGAAACTCCAGCTCCTCTATCCACCAGCTTCACACTGTACTGCCTCAGTCTTTCCAATGATAACATTCTATGTTACCTTGATACATATGAACATTCTAACAGAGACATCTCTACACATACCTTTCCCCTGATAAAATAAACCGCTATTTCGGGCTGACAACGGCATCCTGTCCTAGGTGCGGATTACTAGATGCAGACTTTCTGCATATGCTCTGGGCTCAACTGCACTGGCGTTAGGAGTGGGAGGTGGATTGCCACACACATGGGAAGCCTGTTTATTGGGCCTATACAGAAGGACAAATCTGTCGAAGGCCCCAGCTAGATTCTGGGACCTTGGGCTCATAACTGCAAAAAGACTCATTACCAAACGCTGGAAAAATGAAGAACCTCCGCAGGCCATACACTTGTGCACGTCATTTGATAACTGGGCGAAAGCAGAAAGCGTCGCTTTACATAGGGAGGAGACTGCAGCCCTTCGCAAATACCCGATAGCCCAGACCTGGAATGATATCCTGGCCGCCTTTCATCAGGTGTGTATACAGAGAGGCATTACTTAGGCACACATCCTCCATCACTCCCCAGACCTCCGGGATAGCATTGACGCAAGAGACCCGCCCAGACGACACCCCCACGCGCGAGTCCTTCCGACAGCGGCGGATGGCACATCGTCACGGTCACAGGGTAACAGACACACAATATTGGATGTTGCTGCATCACTAGAGCTCCATTGCCTTCCCCGCCTTCTTCTCCCCCCCACCCCCGATCCCCCTATGGGTAGTGGCCCACGCTCACAATGAACTGTTTGTGTAACAATTGGAAAAAACACGCACCCCACACGCAGTTACCCCTTTGCCCTGTTTTGATGAGCATTTTTTTCAGTTCTTACTTCTTGAGTTTGGATTAGTCCGAACATTCCCAGATTGGGATGTTGACAGTTGCACCAGAAATTACTCCTCCCTGGGCTATATGTAGAGACCGCCGGAGCGGATTGTGTCGCACCGATACTTCAGGATCCCCAGAAGCGAGAGTGTATTATCTGATCGAGAAACGGCTGGCAGGATTACATGAACAGGGATATCCCAATAGGATAGCTAAGCCTTGACACTGGAGAGCGCACGCAATGTTCTGCACTGCATAGGCCCTAGTGTATCAATTACTCGAAACATTACATGTTATGGGCGTACAATCAACACTACCTGGCTGGGGATGCGCATATTGGCTAGCATAGCCCTTATCAAGTGCCTTTACTATATGGTTTCAGAGTGGTATGTTTCACTTAAGTTTATTGAGCTCATGGGACGTATGCGTTGCCACTGACTGCAGCACCGACCTGTTGTTGTGTACAGATGCCAAGACAAACAATTACCAGATGTGCATGTCTTATTGCATTCTTCAATTACCTAGACCTAAATAACATGTATAACAAGTGGTATATGCACTAGACCAATTGCTGTTGTGTTTAATCCTGCATGCTGCATCAATGCAACCTTGTATCAAAAACTGCAAAATGTTAAAAATGTTAATAAAAATATTCAAACAAAAAAAATGAAGTGCTGATTCATTTTGATCATTGTTAACCTCTCCACAGTTTTGGGTGAGAAACTGGTCCTTGTCACTGTTACAATGGAACCAGCAGCACTGAAAACACGTTCGGAAGAGACACTTGTGACAGGGCAAGCCAGGTAGCTTATCGCAAGCCTGCTGAGCTGTGGCCATTCGGCTCTTTTCTTATACCAATACTGCAATGGGTTTTGATCAATGTACACCTCTGTTGGGTCGTCCAGGTAGGCCTGGACCATCCGCTCAATGTTCAGGGGTGCTGCTGTTAACCTTTTTTTGGCCTCTTTACTCTGTACATCAGCACTGTGTTTAATACCAATGCCTAACTTTAAATACCAATCGTGTAACAATTCTACTGGGCCTAATGATCCAGTTATTGTTGCTGTTGTCGATAGTGATGGTGAGTGTTGTGAGCTAAAAGCACTGCCTTCAGCCTCCGAAGTTGCACTTGATGCCAGATGCCCTGCTGCAGAACTTCTTGTGGGTAGATCTAGCTGTCTTTTAATTAACAGCTGCTCATTTTCCAACTTCCTCGCTGCCTCAGCGATCCAAATTTTGTAGTAGGCAACATCCATCTCTGAAAAAGGAATTAATGTCTTCAGTGCCAATTTTTCCCATGAATCCAGAATTGTGGCAGAAATGTAATGTTCTTGTGACAAAATCTTATTTTGCACCCTTGTATTTTCAGCTAAGCGACGGGCTAAGCTCTCCACCAAGTCATAGGCTTCTTTTTTTTCCTCTACACCTTTGTATGATTCAGACACCTTCTTCAGATGATGCTCTAGCATTTGCAATAATGGGATAGCTTGGCCCATTGTACAGTCCTCCTTGCTGACTTCCCGCGTGAAGACCTCAAAAGGTCGAAGCATGTCAGTCAGGCATTTAACTAGGCACCATTGGTCCATCTGAAGGGTCATGCCTTTCACAGTAGCATCCAGTCTTTGCATGACATATTCATTGAGTGGCCTGTACTGCTCAAACAGACAATCAAGCAGGTAATACATTGAGTTCCAATGTGTTGCCACCTCCTGGATGAGTGCTTTGACTGGAATGTTATAGTCACGTTGAATGATCCTCAGCTGCTTCCGAGCTTTAAAAGAATGGCTGAAATGAATTCATATTCTTCGGAAGGTGGTCAGTAAGTTGCTGACTATGGGTTCTTTTTTCAGAAAGTATGGAAATATAATGTTTATGCAGTGCGCCAACTACGGAACCCAGAAATAGGATCCAAGCTCCATGGCCTTAAGTACATTACTGCCATTATATGTGGCAAAAAAACAATACTAAGACTTCTTTGGCGCAGCCATTCAAAAATCTTGCTGCGAAACTCTTCCAAAATGTTTATAGCAGTATGAGATTTGGCGAACATGGCTACAGTTGCATATTTCCGAGTAGTTTTAAAATCTCAGCTGTATCAACAGCGCCTCTTTCTGATAGCTTATCTCTAACTCCCACAAAAGAGACCCAGTGTGCAGTGATGCACATGTAATCTGTGTCTTGGCAACTGGTGCACATGTCTGTTGTCAGGTGGATATTGTGAACAGCACTTTGCTGCAAAGCTTGTCCAACCAATTCCAGCACATCATGATGTAGTGCCGGAACAGCAATTCTTGCGAAATAGGAACGGCTGGGAACCTTCCATTTAGGGTAGATGGCTGACACAAATTCAAGGAAACCCACCCCTTCCACAAATGAAAAAGGGAGAAGGTCCAGTGCTAACATTTTAGCCAGCTTTGCATTGTACAACCGTGCCATTGGGTGGTTGCGTTGGAACTGCCCCTCCAACCGAAGCATGCTCTCAATGGTAGGATGGATTACTTTCCTTTGTGGTGCTGTTGTTTTCATTAACCCACTTAGGCTCAACGATGCAGTTTGTCTCATTACAGTACTCGGTCGCCTTGGTGTCTCAGCCTGACTGTGAGTATGGCTCTTACTGCGGTGCCACTCAGATATTGCTGAGGAGGATGTAATGTAATGTAATGTAATGGTGTCTTGTAAAGCGCATGAATCACCCTACATGGGGTATCTCCGCGCTGTAGACCACTGGGGAACCCGTCCTGGCTTTCCCTGTGAGATGGTCCCTATTGGGTATCTGCAAGGTGAAACCAGGCATCCCCGGCATATGTGGGGGGCCGTTGTGGAGATGAGGCAAGCTAATGCCCAGAGTTTCCGAGTGTGATCCCTGGTTAGAGTAGGCATCGATACGAGAATTATCGAGTCCGCTGACCCTGGTCCATGACCCTGCCGCATCGGGAACTGAACCCTGGTCCCGGGCCGTCCTCTGCTTCCGGGTCTGCCGCCTCTAACCTGTGAGCCACACCATTCCACCTGTACCACTACACTACTAGGGACAGGGCTAGAAATACCTCCCTCTTCTTCACCTTCCACCGCAATAATATCGTCCCCTGATTCTTCATGCCCAACTTCAATGGGTTGAGTTTTTTTACTTTGTTTTAAGTGTAGTAGGTGCTTCTCCTACACAATAGTGTGATGTATTCTGAGATGACTTGCTTGGCCTCCGGTACCATAGTTTGTACCAAGCTTACCCCGCCGAACACCTTGTTGACAAATTGAGCATATAGCAATGTTCTCCTCCTTGGTGCTAACAGAAAAGAAGTCCCAAACTGTGGAGGAGAACTTTCTGGCACTGCTGGATGTGCCACTTTCAATACCAGATGAACTGGAGGGTGTGCTTGGAATGTGACTCTGTGCAGCTACACTGTGATTTTTACTACCCCTACCTACTGAGATGGTTGAGCTGGATGTAGGTCCCTGCCAGGCCTTTGAAAATATGGCAGCTGGAGGTTGTGGTGGTGTAACCTGTGTTGGTGGTATCCATGCTACCTCCCGCTCAGTAGCAGCATTTCTGGATAGAGTGAGAATGTTGGTCTCCATCCCCTTTGGGGCGGGAGTTATGTGCGTGAAGACTGGCTCGTCTTCATCAACATCATCCCCCTCTTGTACATCTACCTCCATAACTGTAAGTTTTTCTGGAACCTTCCTTTTCAGAAGCATTGTCTTGTGGCGTGCATCACTCTCAGACTGAGCTGGAGGCTGCCAAGTGGCATCACGATCATCAGAAGCGGGGCTTGAAGAATAAGATGATGGACTAAGCCTTTGTTTCCTTGCTGGTGGTCTGGAAGACAATAGATCTTCCAAAACAGTGGTTTGCTCCCCTTTGTCTGCAGGAAGCTTGATCCCCTACTTCAGGAGCAACAACTACTACTGTGGGCTGTTCTTGCGGCTGCGGCTGTTCTTGCGGCTGCGGATGTTCTTGCGGCTGCTGCTGTTCCTGCGGCTGCTGCTGTTCTTGAGGCTGCTGCTGTTCTTGTGGCTGCTAATTGTTGTTGTTGCGGCTGCTGCTACTGTTCTTGCGGCTTCTGCTGCACACTTATCTGCTGAGTTTCCGCCTGCATTGATTGTGTACTACTTTGCGATAATGACATTTCAGCATCGCTGCTCGTTACTAGACTGGCTACCTCTGCGACACGCAAGGGCTTGGGCCTACGTTGGTGGGGTTGGACCGCTGGTGCGAAGGTGCTGCTCCCAGCTTGGTTCCCGGACAACGCTGCTGCAGGCGTAATTTTTTTGGTCCCAAAAAAATCATTTACCAGCACACCAGTCGTGGTTAGTGACACTTCCTTTTTCTGTTCCTTCTTCTCACCGGCAACTTTCTTGGTACTGGACCTGGTACCTTTCTTTGGAACCATCTTCAGATGTCAGGCAGGATGCAGGTGCACAAGTTGTGGTCACATGTGGACGTAATGAGCAGCAGGACTTCTGTCTGGCTGGCAGTACAACGGGTGATGATGATGACACCTCCTCCTCTGGCTTTTTGTGCACCTAAAAGCAAATAAGCCAGGAGAAGAACATCAGTGAAATGTTGCATTTGTTGGTGTGGTTCAGTTACTACTGTACTAGTACAAACAAACAAACAAAAGAAGATATAGTCTAGCCATTTCTGAGACTTTGTCAACAAGGGCTATGTTATACTACTGTGTACACACTACACTGTCAGGAAGTATAGGAAAGAGAATAAGAACCAACAAAATACAAATGTAATGGAAGTGGGGTGGACCCTATTTGGCATTAAATTATTTGAGCATCACATCATTCATGAAGCTGCTGCTGGCAAAGGGGATGGATGGATGGAAGCAGTTAGCCAATAGGAAAACCTATATGGCAAAAGCAGGACACTAATAACTCCCACCACAAGAAAAGGCCAGCAGCCACATGGGCGCTCCCAAATCACAAGCAACAAGCAGGAGGCCTGGGAAACACCATGAACTGACAAAAGGCCTATAAAAGCCAGGCAAAGGATGAACGCTAAAGCACATTGCTCTGTCTTTTTAATGCAATAAAATGCAAAAACGAAAATACACAGGCCCAAAAAAGGTCTGCAGGGTGCATGCATTGCACACCAACACACACCAGACACACACAACAAAGGCATGTCTTTAAGACACCCAACATCAGAAAGCCCACCCCCAAAAAACACATTTCCCAACTCAATCCAATGCCAGCCATGCCCTAAATTAAGTCTAAATTTAACAGACCACACAGAAACACTTGTTTAATGCAGCTGTGGCTACCTGCTCTGAGCTTACCGAATGAAAGCAGGCCTGTTGGCAGACAAGGCCCGACAAGCTTGCAGGCCTCGGCATTAAAATGGCCACCAGCCACATGGCGAGGCCCAACAACAGAAAGCCCACCCCAAAAAAACACATTTCCCAACTCAATCCAATGCCATCCATGCCCTAAATGATGTCTAAATTCAACAGACCACACAGAAACACGTGTTTAATGCAGCTGTGGCTACCTGCTCTGAGCCTACAAGATGAAAGCACCCTGTTGGCAGACAAGACCAGACAAGTTTGCAGGCCTAGGCTTCAAAATGGCCACCAGCCACATGGCCAGGCCCAACAACAGAAAGGCCACCCCAAAAAAAACATTTCCTAACTCAATCCAATTCCGTCCATTCCCTAAATTATGTCTAAATTCAACAGACCACACAGAAACACTTGTTTAATGCAGCTGTGGCTATCTGCTCTGAGTCTACTGGATGAAAGCAGGCCTGTTGGCAGACTTGGTCAGACAAGCTTGCAGACCTAGGCTTCTAAATGGCCACCAGCCACATGGCCAGGCACAACAACAGAAAGCCCACCCCAAAAAACACATTTCCCAACTCAATCCAATGCTATCCATGCCCTAAATGATGATTGCGAATGAAATACATTAAAAAAACACCAAAGGAACAGTTGCTTCATCATGCACCCACCCATGACTAGCTCTGGGCCTACTGACTACTGCTACCCACAACATAAAAAAAAAAGGAATGATAGTTACCAAAATTAAATTTTAGTTGCAACAACTGCAATGCCCCCAATCAAACAGACACAACAACCACTTACTTGTAAAATATCCAATTCAATAATCCTCAAATCCAATGGCAATGATGCAGCAGACAAAAAGAGTGATCTTTCCAACTCAAAATCCAAAGGCAGAATGAGCAGGAGATGGACAAAACACTGGGAGGAGCCTGCTGGACAGGAACAGGAAAGTGGAGATTCTGTGGCACTTCCTCCCTCTCCCCCATTTTAAAAAAGGACTCCTTGCACAAAAAAGGAAAGCCAAATCATCATTTGCAGAAGGTTTTATGCTGCTAGAGCTGATATTCTTCTCCAGATTGGAAATTTCACATGCTCGAGTTCTCGAGCTTCACCTTACTTCCGCCGGATGTCGATGGCGCGTCCAAAATGACGTGTTCGCGTTCTCTCGCTCCCTGTCGCGTTGGATATGACGTGTTCGCGTCCTCATGCTCTCACTCGCGGTGAAGAATTACGTGTTTGGATTCTCTCGCTCCTTGTCGCTTTCGATATGACGTGTTCGCGTCCTATCGCTTGCGGTGGAGAATGACGTGTTAAAGATCTCATACTCTCACGGTGTATGATCGTGAGAAAAATGACATGATCAGTTGATTGTGATATTTGTTTTCTCTTGCGAGCTTATAATGTGTCCACCACGTGCCAACACATTAATTATGTACGATTGATAAGTACAATGTAACCCTTGAAAAAGTCCAATGTTTACTTTTATTATCAATAACAATTGTTTAAAAAAAAGAATGAAATGATTGCGGGTGCGAACTTGCGCGAGATAGCGCAAACGGCTACCAACATCTTGTGGAGCACGCGACCGGATCGGGAAAATTTGTCAGCGAACGCGGGGATCCAGGTAAGGCGCTCGCGCTCGCGAGAACGTATTTTTAAAGCACGAGCATGAAAAAAAATTCCGGTACGCTGCGGATCGCGGAAATGTTGGCATTTTCGCACTCTCCGTGGAATGCAAAAATGTCAAACTATCGCAATTTCCACGAGCGGAACAGAATTTGACGCCCACCCCTAGCCAATACCGTATAGGCACATATCTCTTCCATAACACATTGCAATTTTTTTATGAAGGGATTGCCTATTTCTGTTCGAGAAATGTTTACATAGCACCATGGATGATGAAGCAGAGTGCATGATGGCAGCACAAACTCTACTGGCTCGTGCCCCCGGTAAAGGGCAACACGTCATAACAAGGCAAGATACAGACACCACACTCATGGGGAAACTCAGGAAATAAGAAAATCTAAAAAAATCTGAAACACCAAAGTGGTGGAAAGCCATCTCCCAAGCCAAGACAAGCCAAGACTACATGGATAAAAATATGGTACCACGGGGACTAAGGATATATACAACTCCTTCTTATGAAACGCCAAATCCACGGATGTTGGAAGAGTGGTCCGAAAACTCTGCCAACAGCTCCCGAACCATGCTGTGCATATTAGTCAAATATGCATGGGAGGCCAGGGACACAATAATGAAGGAAATAACTGAAATTGAGGAGGAACTCAAAGCCCATAGCGACCAAACCACAATAAAGAAATTTAAGGATGACCTTAAAACCAGACTATTGCAACATGAAGAGGATATTAAACTCAGAAAACAAAGAAAGTTGCTCCACGATTGCATTGACTACGAAATAGGCCGCATACTGACCTACAGTAGGATATATGATCACATGTACAACATCCAAATGCCAGAACAGACACTGCAACAAGAACACAACACACAGGTGACAAGTGCACCACCCAGAGGCGCAAGTGATTCAGACACTGACACCTCTGTAAAAAGCACAAGCACATCATCTGAAGTAGAGGTCATCACGAAGCGTGCCACTTTTTTAGACGAGTTCCGAGTGCTGAATAGGACGCGGCAATCAGGAAGAGTCTCACCAGTACCGCCCCAGAGGGAAAGAGGGAATCGAGGAAGAGGAAGAGGCAGAGGAAGAGGGAAGGATGCAGCTAACAATGAAGGAAAAGACAGAAACAAAGAGGCAAGAAGAGAAAAAGAAACGGAGCCAATGGGAACCAGACGTGGGGGCTACAGGAGACGACAACAACAATGAACGAAACAGAAATGGTAAATAAAACTATTGTCAATCTTTCTAGCCGACAATTATCATTCCTTGAAAAGAAAACCCTGCGCCTTGGCCTATCCTTTTGCCCTACAGAAATGTTTAACTACTCTGAAACTCATATTGACATGTTCAAATTTTCAAAAAACTGAAACTCACAAAATGACACACACTGAAAAACAACAACAGAGGTCAGGATATTGTCATGAGCGTGACCCCAAGCGAGCCTACACTCACAGTAGGGGATGCAAATATTTCACAAACCATGCAAAATTTTGTGAGTAATGATGAAATAGTTGAGATCACAGGCAGCAACGATGACATGGAAACTTGGAACATAACCACAGATAGAGCTGCAAACACTAGATTCAGATCCAAATCAGTGTTTTACCCGGTTCACCCGCATGACAACTTGGATACATTCCAAGAGGTAGTTACAAACTCACTACTTGAATGCAAACACCAGCAGTCCAAAGCTAAGCAGAAGGGATTCAATCTCACCTTGAAACAAAATAACATCATATCGTCCCTTGCCAGTGATAAGAATGGTATGCACCTGTTACAACGCATTTTTTACAACGCACTACTGTTACAACGCATCCATTACAACGCAGATACTGTTACAACTCATGTTTTTACAACGCATTTTTTTACAACGCAGGTACCTTTACAACGCATACCATTAC
This sequence comes from Lissotriton vulgaris, assembly GCF_964263255.1. Classification (NCBI taxonomy): domain Eukaryota; kingdom Metazoa; phylum Chordata; class Amphibia; order Caudata; family Salamandridae; genus Lissotriton; species Lissotriton vulgaris. The sequence goes on from NC_141691.1 coordinate 1,463,492,138, forward strand.
AACGTAAGTATTGGTAAGTATATAGTTATATTTTAAATGTTATATGTTTGGGGTAAAGGGGTATTTTTAGGGTTTAGGGACAGTTTGGGGTTTTTGGGTAAAGGGGTATTTTTAGGGTTCAGGGTCAGTTTTTAGTTTTTGGGTAAAGGGGTATTTTTAGGGTTCAGGGTCAGTTTTCAGTTTTTGGGTAAAGGGGTATTTTTAGGGTTCAGGGTCAGTTTTCAGTTTTTGGGTAAAGGGGTATTTTTAGGGTTTAGGGTCAGTTTTCAGTTTTTGGGTAAAGGGGTATTTTTAGGGTTCAGGGTCAGTTTTCAGTTTTTGGGTAAAGGGGTATTTTTAGGGTTCAGGGTCAGTTTTTAGTTTTTGGGTAAAGGGGTATTTTTAGGGTTCAGGGTCAGTTTTTAGTTTTTGGGTAAAGGGGTATTTTTAGGGTTCAGGGTCAGTTTTCAGTTTTTGGGTAAAGGGGTATTTTTAGGGTTCAGGGTCAGTTTTCAGTTTTTGGGTAAAGGGGTATTTTTAGGGTTCAGGGTCAGTTTTTAGTTTTTGGGTAAAGGGGTATTTTTAGGGTTCAGGGTCAGTTTTTAGTTTTTGGGTAAAGGGGTATTTTTAGGGTTCAGGGTCAGTTTTCAGTTTTTGGGTAAAGGGGTATTTTTAGGGTTCAGGGTCAGTTTTTAGTTTTTGGGTAAAGGGGTATTTTTAGGGTTCAGGGTCAGTTTTTAGTTTTTGGGTAAAGGGGTATTTTTAGGGTTCAGGGTCAGTTTTCAGTTTTTGGGTAAAGGGGTATTTTTAGGGTTCAGGGTCAGTTTTTAGTTTTTGGGGTACAGGGTAAAAATATATTAAAATTAATTAATAATTTTTTTAATTGAAAATATATTACATTAAATTACATTACATTATTTTAGGGGTTGTGGGTCAGTTTTGAGTTTTTGGGGTACTGGGGTACAGGGTAAAAATTAAGTAAAATTTATTTTAAATTAAATTAATGAATTGGAATTAAATTAAATTAAATCAGTTTAATTTATTTTTGGGGTTGAGGGTCAGTTTTGAGTTTCTGGGGTGCAGGGGTACAGGGTAAAAATAAAGTAATATTAATTTAAAATTAAATTAATTAATTGTATTTATATTAAATAAAATTACATTAAATTATATTTTTTACAATTAATTTACCATTATAATATTAATATTAATATATACTTACCAATACTTACATTGTAATGGTCTGCGTTGTAAAGGTACCTGCGTTGTAAAAAAATGCGTTGTAAATACATGCGTTGTTACAGTATCCGCGTTGTAAAATCCGCGTTGTAACGGTATGCGTTGTAAAAGTCCGCGTTGTAACATCATATATCCGATAGGAATATAATTATTTGTCCTGCTGACAAAGGGCGGAACGTAGTGATACAGGACAGAGAGATGTACATTAAAGAAGCCATGCGGCAATTGAACAATGAGACGTTCTACTGTAAAAGCAACTCCAAGACATATAATAAAAGTATTGTGAACACTTGGAGCACCCTATCTGAATGGCAAAAACAAGGACTAATCACATGGGAGGAATATCTTTTCCTCAAAAAAGACTATCCTAAACTGCCCGTAATATACTTCCTCCCAAAGGTACACAAGAACCGACAAGCACCACCTGGGAGGCCTATCGTATCATCTATTGGGAGTGTTTTTGAAAACGTATCTAAATATGTTGATAATTTTTTTAGGAATATGTAATGCGACTCCCATTCTATGTGCAAGACACCAAAGACTTCTTAAGCAAAATTGAAAGCATAGTATGGAAAGAAGGGTATATGTTTTTAACGCTAGATGTGTGCTCACTTTACACCATTATTGAGTGCAAACAAGGAATAAAAGCATGCACCTACTATCTTTCAGAAAAAAACATAATGTATCTTAGACACACAAAAATGTTAACAGTTATGATGGACATATGCCTCCAGAATAACATATTTAAGTTCAGCGGTGACCTATACAAACAAACAACAGGTACTTCGCGAACCTGTTCCTGGGTCTGTGGGAGGAAGAAATACAAAAAGATCCCAAGTACAATGCCCACTTCACAAAAGTGGTTAAATGGCTACCATATATAGACAACCTCTTTATAGTATGGCAAGGCACTGAACAAGAGGCCAAAGAGTTTGTGAAAGTGTTAAATCAAAATGACTACAACATAGAGTTAACACACAACATGAGTAGAGACAAAATAGAACTTCTGTCTATGAAGGTAAAAGCTACTGCTAACTCCTTATAGACCAAACTCTTCAGGAAGGCGACAGCAGGTAACAGCATCCTTCAGGCTCTCAGCAGCCACCTGGATACGCTCAAATGGAGCATTCCTTATGGTGAGCTGCTGATAGCAAGAAGGAATTGCAACAACACCATTGGTTATCAAAAAGAAGCGAAAACCATGATACAAAGATTCAGAGAAAGGGGATATCCAGAATGGGTTCTCAATAGAGAAATGCCCAAAATGGAAACTATAACAAGGGAAAACACATTAGACGAAAAAACAAAGGAAGATACAAATGATCCAGCTCTAGAGTAGTGCTCACATACAACAGGGAATCACATAAAATCCATAAGATATTAAATGACAACTGAAAGATACTTAAAAGTGACTCAATTGTGGGTCCCCAACTCAACGATAGACCCAGGATTACTTATCGCAGGAGTAGAAGTCTCAGAGACATACTCATGCAAAGTGACATAACTGAACGCAGTGACCGTAGCCGACACAACCTGAAAGGGTTCTATCTATGCGGCCACTGCAATGCATGCAGGAACAGCAGGGTTGTAAAAGAATTTAGCATTCTCTACAGGAAACAGAAAAAAGAAATAACCCACTTTCTTACGTTCAGTACCCCGTATGTGATCTACATTTTGGAATGCCCCTGTAACAAGAGGTACGTCGGGAGCACAACCCTAATGGCAAAAAAGAGAGTTATGGAACACCTTAGAGCCATCACCAATAAGGACTCCCAATATCCTGTGGCATGCAATTTCGCAGAATTTCACCTCTTCAATTTAGGCATGGGCGTAAAATCCGCTCCGCTCGCGGATTTTGCGGATTTTCGGTAAATCCGCAATCCGCGAGATTCGCTAATTTCCCGCAAAATCCGCAAATCCGCGCGCTGCGGATTTTTTGCTTGTGTTCGCACTGCTCGCGGCCCGCGGCGCGGGCAGCAACAATCTCGCACTCGCGAAATTACAAAAATTATAATTGGGGAGGGGTGAAGGAAGTGGCCCAGTCTCCATCTTCCTGTTCCTGTCCAGCAAGCTCCTCCCATTGGGGTGGGGTGAAGGAAGTGCCCCAGTGTCCAACTTCCTGTTCCTGTCCAGCAAGCTCCTCCCATTGCTTAGTCCATTTCCTGGCCACTTTGATTTCGATCTTGACTGGGAAGGATTACTTTTTGTGGATGCTGCTGGATATTTGGATTTGAGGCCTTTTGGATTACTTTTGGATTCGAAATTTGATTTCACAAGTAAGTTGATAAGTTGATGTTGTTTGTTTGTGGTGATTTTTGTGTGTGTTTTTCGACTTTTTGGGGTGGTGTTGGGGGCTGGCTATGTTGGTGGGGGGCCATTTTGAGGCATGGTCCTGCAGGTTCTGGCCATGTGGATGGGGGTCAAGCGGCCATTTTGCAGCCAGGTTGTGTGCTTTGTGCCATAGGCCTGCACCCAGTGTGCTCTGATTTCATTCATTATGCCCAGGGGGCCCAGAATCGGTTTGTTCCCGTATTTTGCGGGTCTTTCGCCACGTTCGCGTCGTGAAGCAACAATCTCGCACTCGCGAAATTGCAAAAATTGCAATTCTGCACCAGAAAACCACCAGCAGGCAGCATAAACCTTCTGAAACTTGATGGATGGCATTGGATTGTGGTGATTTGTGTTGTGTTTTTTGACTTTTTGGAGTAGGGGTTAGGGGGCTGGCTATGTTGGTGGGGGCCATTTTGAGGCATGGTCCTGGCCATGTGGATGGGGGTCAAGCGGCCATTTTGAAGGCAGGCAGTGAGCTTTGTAACATAGGCCTGCACCCAGTGTGCTCTGATTTCATTCATTATGCCCAGGGGGCCCAGAATCGGTTTGTTCGCGTATTTTGCGGGTCTTTCGCCACGTTCGCGTCGTGAAGCAACAATCTCGCACTCGCGAAATTGCAAAAATTGCAATTCTGCACCAGAAAACCACCAGCAGGCAGCATAAACCTTCTGAAACTTGATGGATGGCATTGGATTGTGGTGATTTGTGTTGTGTTTTTTGACTTTTTGGAGTAGGGGTTGGGGGCTGGCTATGTTGGTGGGGGCCATTTTGAGGCATGTTCCTGGCCATGTGGATGGGGGTCAAGCGGCCATTTTGAAGGCAGGCAGTGAGCTTTGTGACATAGGCCTGCACCCAGTGTGCTCTGATTTCATTCATTATGCCCAGGGGGCCCAGAATCGGTTTGTTCGCGTATTTTGCGGGTCTTTCGCCACGTTCGCGTCGTGAAGCAACAATCTTGCACTCGCGAAATTGCAAAAATTGCAATTCTGCACCAGAAAACCACCAGCAGGCAGCATAAACCTTCTGAAACTTGATGGATGGCATTGGATTGTGGTGATTTGTGTTGTGTTTTTTGACTTTTTGGAGTAGGGGTTGGGGGCTGGCTATGTTGGTGGGGGCCATTTTGAGGCATGGTCCTGGCCATGTGGATGGGGGTCAAGCGGCCATTTTGAAGGCAGGCAGTGAGCTTTGTGACATAGGCCTGCACCCATTTTGCCTTGCTTTCACCCATTGTGCCCAGGGGGAGTCAGTGGTACATGAAACTACAACCCTCTCTGTGGGCTCTCTTGGATCAATGTTAAATTCCTGTTTCCCAAAAATTTAGCAATTCTTATTTTTGATATTTCCATATTGTGGTGTGCATGTGTGTATTCATAAATGCCTACTTGCAAACTATTAATTGAAGCGCTACATATGCAACATATATTTAACTGATGTTCCTCTGCCTTCGTTTGCTTTTAGGTGCACAAAGTCAAGAACTCTGCATCATCGTTGAGCATCAGTGCCAGGAAGAAGTCCTGCTGCGGCCTGCTGTTCCGACATCTGAAGAAGATGGGTCCAAAAAGAGGTAGCCGTAGCTCCTCTTGCAAGAAAGATGTCTCTACTAAGGAGAAGAAGAAGCAAGTGGCACCACTTACCAAGGAGACTGGTGCCTCGACCACTAAATTTTTGTGGAAAAAAGAAAAGTCCACCATGAGTGCTGCACAGGTAGCCTGTTTAGTGGTTGAATCACCAACGACCAGTGATGTTGGCTCATCGCAAGAAAGTAGCAGCACACAATCAACACAGGTTGCAACTCATCTCACAAGTACTAATGAACAACCAAAGCCGCAACAACAACTGCATGGGCTACTAGTACAAGCACAAGTACATGCGCAAGGAGCTGTCCGAGAAGGAGCTGTCCGAGAAGGAGCTGTCCGAGAAGGAGCTGTCCGAGAAGGAGAAGGCCGAGAAGTAGAAGGCCGAGAAGGAGAAGGCCGAGAAGGAGAAGGCCGAGAAGGAGAAGGAGAAGGCCGAGAAGGAGAAGGCCGAGAAGGAGAAGGCCGAGAAGGAGAGGGCCGAGAAGGAGAGGTCCATGGAGAGTTGCAAGTAGAGGTCAGTGAAGAGGCCCATGTAGCGGCGCATGGAGCGGTGCAAGTGCCCACAATGGTTGTTCTTCCAGAAGTAGGGGCACAGGAGGAAATTGACTTTGGAGCCGGGGTATCATGTCAGGAGGACGAAGCCACTCCTCCTGATGATTCATTTTCTCCCAGCTCCCCAGCAAGGAAAAGATCAAGGAGGGTGTGTAGAAGTTCCTCTTCAAGCCCGCTCCATCAGATGATCTGGATCCAGATTGGCAACTATCTCCGACGTCTGAGAGGGAGGCACACCATGAGCTGAGAAAGGTATCAAATGTTAAAAGGAAGGGCCCCGGAAAGCTCATACTTATGGATCCGAACGTCGGACTTGATGAAGTGGTGCATTCTGATGTTGATGAACAGGATGACAGCAATGACCTAGTCATCACACACGTCATTCCAGCCACACCGGCCATGCAGCAGACAGACATTTATACCCTATCCCGACGTCATGCTGAGCGTGACCCTGGCGACGTGGCACTGGTAGCACCACCAACGCAGTCAAGTAGTACAACAAGTTCAACAAAACCTACAGCTCCCATATTTTCTCCCCAGAGGGGACCTCCATCCAGCTCGACTCCCTCAAGTAGGGTTGCTGCAATAATTGCACAACCCAGTAGATGTCTGCAAGGCTCATCCACCACTGCTTCATCTGGCATTGGCAGTATCACCTCGTGCGGCAAAACCAGAAGTTTCCAGTCCCCAGTTTGGTACTTTTTTAGTGTCCATGCAAAGCATGATTACTTAGCCGTTTGTTCCATTTGTAAGACTAGAGTTAGCCGTGGTAAGACTGGTACCAACTATGGTACCGGAGGCCAGATAGGTCATCTTAAAAGAAGGCACGCTGTCGAATGGTTTGTGCACCTAGCAAACATCGAGGGAAAGCAATCCCAAAGGGCAAGTGGCCAAAATAAACCCGTACTAGATGTTTCATCTGAAGATGACGGGGAGGTAGAAGCGTCAGACAATTGTCCGGTTGCACCCAGTACCCCTGGCAGCACCACACCTTCCGCAACACATAGGAGGCACACTGAGAGTCTGGGAGACACACCAATGCGGAAAATGTCAACACTGAGCAGAACTGGGTCGAAGAAGTCATCAGCATCATCCAGTAAATTTGTCCAGCGCACCATTACAGCCATGTTCTCCGCAGATGCGCCATTTCAACGCAACCACCCAATTGTGCGCCTGTATAACACTAAGCTGGCTAAAATGCTAGCGGTGGACCTTCTCCCTTTTTCGTTTGTCGAAGGTGTGGGTTTACTTGAACTCGTGGCAACACTGGCCCCTAAATGGAAGGTTCCTAGCCGGTTCTATTTTGCCAGGGTTGCTGTTCCAGCACTACATAAAGAGGTGCTTGAGTTGGTTGGGGCAGCTTTGCAGAAGAGTGCTGTTCACACTATACACCTGACAACAGACATGTGGACCAGTTGCGCAGCCAATGATTACATGTGCATCACTGCACACTGGGTCTCTTTTTCAGGGGTTGCAAAACAGATAAATGCAGGTGGTGACTTGGTCAAGATTTTTAAGGGTGCTCGTAAACATGCAACATTAGCCATGTTTGGCATGGAGAAAACTCATACTGCAGACAACATTTTGGATGACTTTAACAAAAAGGTCTTGCAATGGCTGCCCCCAAGAAATTGCAAGGTTGGTTATGTTTCTACTGATAACGGCAGCAATGTAGTTAAGGCCATGGAGGACAGTGACTATTTCAGAGTGCCGTGTTTGCCGCACTGTATGAACCTGGTCGTGCAAAAGTTCTTGAAAAAAGAACCTGCAGTCGAGAAAATACTGACCATCTGCAGAAGAATATGCACACATTTCAACCATTCTTTTAAGGCCCGGAAGGAGCTGAGGCGCCAGCAAAATGTACGTAGATTGCCAGTGAAAGCACTTATCCAGGAGGTGGCAACACGTTGGAACTCAACCTTCTACATGCTTGAGCGTCTGCATGAGCTGTTTCCAGTAGTCAATGAGTATTTCTACAACCTGGGTGGTGATACGACAGAAATGATGTTAGCGGTGGAGCAATGGCAGCTAGTTAAAAGCCTGACAGACATGCTTCGTCCTTTTGAGGTCTTCACGCGTGAAGTCAGCAGGGAGGACTGTTCTTTGAGCAAAGCTATCCCATTGTTGCTGAAGCTCGAGCACCAAGTCAAGGTGGTGTCTTCCAAATTAAAGGATGCTGGAAAGAATGAAGCATATGAGTTGGCGCAGAGATTATTACAACGCCTAGTTAGCAATGAACGGCTTGTAAATATCAAGAAACAACAGCACTACATTTGTGCTACTATTCTGGATCCACGTTACAAAAACCCATTGTTTGGCAAAGTATTAATTCCTTTTGAAACTTCAGATGTTACAGAGTACAAAGGTTGGCTAGCTCAGTCAGCCATTCGTTTTGAAAGAGAGCGGAAGGAAACTGTAGGAGAAGACAGTACTAGTGAATCAGCCGGCCATCAGGCGTCCCAAAAAAGCACTTCTGTGCCTGTGGCAGAAGTGAGTGTCTTTTCCTCTGAGCCGTTAACCACACCAGCAACCGTATCATCTGCACCAGGCCCAGGCGATATGTCTGAAGAGGATTGGCTAAGTCAGCTATGGTTTCCTTGTCCCAGAAAGGACACAGAAGTGCAAAGTTCAGGAATCCGGGAGAACATTGTTTCAATGGTGCAGGCCTACCTGGATGACTCAACAGCGGTCAATATTACTGAGGACCCATTGGCGTATTGGCATGGGAAAAGAAACATATGGCGAGAGCTCACCAACCTGGCTATCAATTACTTGTCTTGCCCACTCGCAAGCGTGTCTTCAGAACGTGTTTTTAGTTCTGCTGGTGGCATTGTGACTTCCAAAAGGTCCCGCCTCTTGCCCACAAATGTGGAGCGGCTCACCATGATAAAGATGAACCAGCACTTCATACCACCAGATTACAAAGTACGAGAATGCACGCAGGAAGAAGAGGACACCAACCTACCTGAGGAAAGTTCTCCTCAGTTACCAGAAGTACCACGGACTGAATTTGCAGAGTATGAGGACGAGTTCTGCTTCCCTGACAGCGAGTTCTGAAAATGAGTCAATGATTCTTTAACTTTATTTTTCGTCCTTATTCACTTTTATTCCTGTGTGTCTGTCTTTCTTTGTTTAGCAAGTGCTTGATCCCATTCACAACAAAACTGTAATCACCCAATCAAACAACAAGCCCATCAGCAGAACTGTCTTGATTTTGATGCCTTTAGAGTACTGTGAGGGGCAGCCTTAGCTGCTCGGCGGTGGCGTCTGCCAGCCCGGCTCCGTATCGCCGGAGCACTGCGCTGATCGGCAGAACGTGGGGTCACGGAGAAGGATGCAGGTGTCCCATTCGATGTACTGGATTGAGTGTCCTCCCCCTCCAGTTCCACCAGCCGCCGATATTGGGCAACAGTAGCATCCAGCCTCCGTTGCCGGGCCAGTAGAGCCTTCATACTCCTTGATGGTTTTGATGTTTTAGTATTACCAACTATATGAAGAAAGAAAGACATAATCTGTAACCAATGCTCTTTAAGAATATGATTAACACAAAATGATTCAGCAGAAAGTTGTGTCACAGTACAACTAGCAACTAGCCAGCGCAGTACAAAACCATTGAGTCCAGTATCATGGGTGTCTGCAGGGAGGGGCAAGGGGGAGCGCTTGCCAACCCCTGGATCGCAGGTCCATCCAGTGCTGGCCCAGTGACAAATTAAAATATGGTAATTACAGCAGGCTGGGACCGACAGACAGATAGAGGCAGAGACAGGGACAGAGAGATAGAGAGGGAGATGGCGAGGGAGAGAGAGAGAGAGGGATTGAGACTGAGGGTGACGGAGGGAGGGAGACAGAGAGGGAGACAGAGAGACGGAGACAGAGGGAGACAGAGAGACGGAGACAGAGGGAGACAGAGAGACGGAGACGGAGGGAGACAGAGAGAGAGGGAGACGGACAGAGTGAGTGAAACAGATGGAGAGAGAGAGAGGGGGAGAGAGAGCAAGAGAGGGAGACAGGCAGAGAGGGAGGGAGACAGAGAGAGAGAGGGAGAGAGGGAGACAGAGACAGACAGAGAGACACAGACAGAGACAGATGGAGGCAGAGACAGGGAAAGGGGCAGACAGGCAGAGACAGACAGAGAGACAGAGAGGGGGACAGAGGGAGGGAAACAGGGACAGATAGCGACAGGGACAGACTGACAGATAGGGGCAGGTACAGGGACAGAGAGGAAGACAGAAGGAGAGAGAGAGAGGGAGGGAGCCAGAGGGTGACAGAGGGAGGGTGAGGGAGGGAGACAGAGAGAGAGAGACAGCGAGGTAGAGGGAGACACAGGGAGACAGAAAGAGGGAGACAGAGAGAGAGAGAGAGAGAGAGGGAAACAGAGAGAGGGAGGGAGACAGAGAGAGAGGGAGGGAGAGAGACAGAGAGAGAGACAGAGAGAGAGAGAAAGAAAGATGTGTGTATGCCAGGTCTGGTGGCTCAGTGGACGAAGGCGTCCGCTGCAGGGGCATGAGTTCAACCTCATGGTCATAGTTTTTTTGTTGCTCAAGATCCAACCCCCTCCCCCACTGACCCTGCTCCCTTCGGTGCGGCCCTTGGCCACAAACCACACTGTCAATTTGGCCCCGAGAGAAAGTTTGTGAGGACCCATGCTCTATAACCACATCCTCCTGATTTAGATTGAATTGTTTTTTTCTGGCATTTTTTGTTTTTCCCTCTGTTTTAATGTAGTTGCCAGGTCGTCTGCTGTGGTGCCGTACAAGATTTTTCTCTTCCCCCTATGGGGTTATTTATTTATTTAAGCTCTATATCGTGTTAGATTAATCAAGTATATGCTCCTTATTTTTGTACTTTATATGATTGGCACAACTGTTTGACTATGCACCTTGTACCGACACTACCTCACCTGTGACCTACCTCATGTTTTTTTGACCTACCTATGTAACTATGTAACTACTATGTAACTACCTAACTACCTCAACTATTACACTGTATTACTCTATCACCCCCGTATCTTGTAAAGCGCTCTGATATCTGCAAAGATCTTGTTCACGCTATATAAAACTTTCAAAATAAAATAAAATAAATAAAATGTAATACTTGTGCTCAATCATGTCAGGACTCAGGAGATGGTGATGATGTTGCCCCCCCCCCTGAAACATTTCATAGTATTTTCGTAGTTCATCCAGTGACCGTCTACTCTCTGTAGATACACATCATATGCTATCTAAGAGTCAGATAGTACCATGATCCAGCTTACCTCTACCCGCCAGCACCACTGTCTGTTTCCTCACAGTCTCTTCTTTGGCCACTTGCGCCGCCTCCTCCCCAGAGTTGTCCTCGGACTCGGAGTCGACCACCACCACCACATCCGAGCTGGCCCCGCCACCAGATGTTCCACCTACAAAGTAGATTTAAGAATGTTAGATTACACCACTCACTAGTATTTGGTCTAGGAATGAAGAAATGTGAAAACAACAGAAAAAGTAATTGACTGTCTACTATAGTCTAAAGTAAAAATGTCCCTCCTTCCACGGAAGGCTGTTGTCTTGCTGCACTTTTTTGTCACAATTGATGAATGCTTGCTTAATTTTAACACACACCATTTTTCTCTGAACAGACAGAAGCTGGACTTCTAAGGACAAGAGCAACATCAACTTCAAACCAGGTAAAAGCTCGGCTCGACCACAAGAAATGTGTTCCATTACTCATCAACTCAGCACCAAGCACTTTTCCATTTCCAGCTAACTTAATTTTAATATATGTGTTTACTTTTACTTTTAATAAAGCTTTTAAACTTGAATAGACTCTGTGGTTTTTGGTCCTCCAGACTAGAGTGACTGAGCGAAAGGTTTTGCAAATTTTGGCAAGGAGGAGTCTGTGCCGCTGACACTACCAGGTTTATACAGTGTGTCAAACACGCCACTCTGAAATATTATTACTCTGGTGTTTAGTGTCCATAGTTCGGTTTGTGGAGAATTGTCCCTGCAACAGTAGTATTATGGATTGTGCTCCTATCTAAACACTATTTAGAAAAAATGTAATTAGGAATGCTTGGACAACAATAGGTCCTCTATATTTAAATGAAAACTTACTGGGGCCAGCAAAGGAGCACTCGCCGCCCTGGCCTGCATCCTCCTCCTCTGGAGCCACAGCATCCTCCTGTTCCACTTCCGCCCGCTTGCCCCTGGGGGGACCTGACGTACAACATGAAAGAAAGAACAGAAAACATTGATGATTGCTGCTTGTCGATGTCCTTGTCAACCAAATCAAACATTTAGAAAGAACAAGAACAAACTATTTCAGCCAAAAAGAGGGCTACAAAAGAAGGACTGCACCTGAGCCTCTACTCTAGGGGCAGATTTACAAGCCCCTTGCAGCTCTTTTGCTCCGTTCTTGCGTCACTTTTGTGACGCAGCGCCACAACAAGAGAGGCGCCAAGGTGTGGCGTATATTAACAATGTGACGCATATGGGAGATGCATCCCATTTCAAAGCCCTGCGCCATAAGGGAGCGTTCCAGCGCAAGGGAGGGCATTCCTGCGCAGGAACGCATGCTAAAAGTGGCTATGGGGAATATATAAAATTTCAATCAGTCATTTAGGACAATGATGCGTCACTCAAACCCTGCGCCTGCATGAAGCAGACGTACGGCTTGACGCAGCATTGCTGGAGCTGCGCCATCATTGCGACGCAACTCCATCAATGAGCCGCCTTTACGGCACCGATGCGTAACGCTTCGGTGACGTTTTGGGACCATGGCGTGCCGCATTGTAAATACGGCGCACCATGGGTGGTGCTGGCATGCCGCACACTTTGCAGGGATGCGCAGGTAATTGCAAATCTGACACTTAGGGGCATACTTACGAGTTCTGGGCTGCACACCTCCAGAGGTGCACTAGAACAAATGCGTAACCCAAAACTAACCTTGCATCACAGCAGATACGCCGCAATTACAATGCGGCACACCCTGGCGCAAGAGTAGGCAGATGCGTGACGCATCTCGTGACGAAAGAGGGGCGCATCTCTAGAGTCGCGTCGCAGGCGCGATGCAACTCTAGCAATGCTCAGGGCTGCCCAATACTCAACATACCGCATCAGTCCTTACGCCTGCTTCAAGCAAGCAGGCATAAAGAATTGACGTAGCAGCGTCGCGGAAGTGCCTGCGTTAAATCTTGTAGATTTCACGCAGGCACTTTTATGAGGCGCAAAGCTGCCTGACCGCCCCCCCCCCCCACCTGCGTGGGAACGCACCCATTGTGGCGCAGGCCCAGGCCTTAACATGACGCATCTCCCTAGATGCATCACGTTGTACATGACTCGCAGGGATGCGCCACGTTTACGTCGCTGTTGCAGGTAAGGCAGCGTAAACGTGGCGCAAGGGGCTTGTAAATCTGCCCCTTTGTGTCTAGCATTACGCAGTTCTGTAAAGTACACTCATACATTACTCAGCCCAATTAAATGAACACAAAATAGAAAACAAATAAGCAGTGCCACCGCCACAGAGAAGGAGAGCAGTGCACCTGAAATGCACAGAAGATTTTGAAATATTAATTTACCTCTACTATCAATGTAATCGGCAGCATTATTGCTGTTTGTAAAAAAGTTAAAACAAACATTTGCAATATAACACACAGAGCAGGGGAAAAAACAGAGTAGTGAGTGATGAAAAAATTGCTACTACTACTCACCAAGCCCGGGGACCTCCACTCCCAGCAGGTCGAGCAGGTCGGGCTCCCTGTCCAGGATATCCATCCAGCGGTGGGTCACCTGGTTGTAGGTGCGCTGGACCCCCGAGATGTCAAACAGGGCCCGGCACACCTGCTCCCACCGCTTCCGTTGCTCCTGGCAGTTGGTGTAGCCAGCAGCGATCCTGCCGCCTGCCAGGATGGTCCTGGGGAGGCGGCGCTGTACATAGAAAACAAGTGCGCCCACCTCCTCAGGGCTGAAGATCTCCCTGGGCACCACCGTTTCCGCCCTTAAACGGCCACACGGGAGCCGGGCACGGGCTGCGGGGCCCGTCTTGGGCAGCTTCACTGCTGGCTTCACCATGGTCTGGGCAGGTGGTAGCAACAAGGAGAAAAAATGAAAAAGAATAAGACTAGGGAAGAAGAAAATAAAAGTTTAAAAAAGTAGTCGAAAAGTAAACAAAAGTAGCCTAAAACACAAAAATAGAAAGCTAGAAAACTAGAGGGATAGATAATAATTTAAATAGATTCAAAAAATATTATAACAAGCAAAGGATGGCAGAGATATAGAGAGGATTAGAAACACCATGCCCAAACACATAGGAATGAATGAAAAACAAGATGGCGGCCCGATCACGTGCGCGTAAGTAAGTTCGCACGCGATTTCTCTCGCGAACTCGTGCGAACTTGTATTCGCAAGGCGCTCATTCCGCGAGATTACACTTCGCGGGCGGAAACGGAAATACGTCACGCAAACAAAATGGCGGCGCCCATACTCGACCTTGGGGTAATTTGCACGAGTTCGCGGCTTCTACGGTCGATTTCGCACGACGCCGCGCCTCGCAAATAGCGCAAAATTACAGAAAAACGATTTTTGCAAAAGCAAAAACAACGAGCAGGTGCAAAAGTTCAACCTCATCATTTGTAACCATTTCCTGTAGTGCTTCCTGAAGGGGCCCTCCAGAATTCGGTTAGGTTCCTGTTAAAAAAAATTACATTGCAACAAACAGGAAAAGGAAAGGAAAGGGAGCAGACAAGCAGGTGCCAGCCTTCATTAATGTCAGTTGGGGCAGGGCAGGTGTTGTTGTAATTTAATTTTGCAAAACTTAAAGCACTTAGCAGGTGTGCTTTGCTTTGCCACAATAATGTACACTCACTGGTCAACCAGAGGGTGCTGTGATGACACCGAGGGTGGCATGGGTGTGCCAGCCAGAGGGTGGCATGGGTGAACCAGAGTGCCAGTGTTGACAGAGGATGGCAGTGCTTTGCTTTGCCCCAATAATGTACACTGGTGAACCAGAGGGTGCTGTGATGACACAGAGGGTGACATGGGTGAGTCAGAGGGTGGCATGGGTGAACAAAGAGAGTGCCAGTGGTGACAGAGGGTGGCAGTGATGAAGAAAGGCTTGCAAACAGGCTGGGCACGTAGAAACAACAAGTTCGCAAAACTGGCGACCTGACAAGTAAGTTCGCAATTTGCGAAATTGCACAAAACCCTCGCGAACTTGCAGAAACCTGTGCGAACACAAAAAAAAAATCCGCAAAATCCACGAGGATTCGCGGATTTTGCGGATTTTCGCAATCCGCAAATTCGCAAATCCGCAAATTCGCGGATTGCGAATCTGCAAAATCCGCCCATGCCTGCTCCAATTGCAGTTTGTTGAGATATTTTGCAATAGAACAGGTACATGTGGGTCATAAGGGAGGTAACCGGGAACTAGCCCTCAGGAGGAAGGAATCCAAGTGGATTCTAGACCTTGAAACAAAGCAACCGGAAGGACATGACTATGATGAGGAGTTGGCAACACATCTGATTGAAGTGTGATTCATACATACTGATCCATAATCTGTGCTTCTTTCCCATGTCTATGTAAATGTTAAATCGAAAATGTATAGCACATGTTTTTAATCCTGTAAAAAGGGCACTATGTACTCTAATTTTAATCACATTCTCTTTTCTCTTTCTCGACAGGAGGGGAGGAAGGGGCCCAACTTCTGAATCACAAGCACAATCGTGGGCCACCTAACCTTTTCTTCAACACCACTTGGAAGAGCACCAAGGAAGAAATAGATAAGAGACTTTTTCACCTTCGTCACTTTTTTCACCTTTTCACGTCATTTCACATTACTATTGATATTTTGCATAGTCTGCCATGTACTAAACCGGAAAGGCATGTTGGGAACTAGTCGTCACGCTATTAGACACCAGTATAGTCATTGCCACTTGGCGCTAGTATTGAGGATATAGGTATTTAAGATATTCATCCACCCGTGCCACGGGCGCTACCATCATTGCCACTTGGCGCTGGTATTGAGAATAGAGGTAAGTAATATATCCATCCATCCGTGCCACAGGGCGCGAGTATTGATTATACAGGCGGTTAGCTATCGTGGGGAACCTAGGACTGCATAACAATACTATGTATTATGCCACTTGGCTTGACATATATAACGCAGTAACACTGACAAAGTATGCCTTAACTTCGGGTATGGTGAGGGGCCCGTGTTGCAACTCTAAGTAAAGAGGTCACAACTATAAATCAGCACATTCATAAGGTAGCAGCTTGACATTAAGCTTAGCGCTTCTATTGTCACACACCACAAGCGCAAACCTGCATGCCCACGATAGATAGGCGCATTTGGACCCATCTGGTCCGTATCAGAAAAAGAAAGTTTGCATGAACTTAACCAATAAATACTAGGATGGCATTCAAGAAATCACATATATTTTCTACATTATGATATGTATGAAGTGTTTTTGAACTATGCCTTTTACTTATTGTATGAATTGAATACGTAAAGGAATGCATGATGTTAATGCTACAAAGACAAAGTCTAAGATGGCGACCATGAATAACGTGTACAGTCCTCTTTCTATGTAGACTCATGGCGACTATGTAGTGCACCCTGTCACAAGCGCCCAGTGTGTGAGCAAGAGAGTTTTGTCTCTCCAAGCGCGTTACAACATTGGGAAAAAAACTGCTTATCGGAAATCTAAAACTGAGAGCGCGCTGTTATTTCATCTTCGTGAAAATACAATTTGCTGGCTGTGGCTATTACGGCCCCTGGGCGCCACCAGAGTAAGGGCGGATATATAAAATGTAATATATATATTTAATTTAAAACAAATAATAAACTATTAATTTTAATTTATTTTAAAATTTAAAAAATATATAAAAATATACAAATAAATATATATATATATATATACATACACCTATAACATAAAAACTAATTAAAAAAACGATTGTAATATAAATTACAATATTAAAATATTTAATACTATTTAAACTTAAATGTTGCACTCGATTGAGTGCAACAGGAGGGAAAGTGTTGGATTGCGGAGGGGTAAAAATAACTATTCCCTCTCCAGTAAGTGCAACAGTAGAGAAAATGTTGGATTGCGAAGGGATAAAATATACTATTCCCACTCCAGCGAGTGCAACAGTAGGGAATGTGTTGGACTGTGAAGCGGTAAAAATTACTATTCCCACTTCAGTGAGTGCAACAGTAGAGAAAGTGTTGGATAGCTGAGGGGTAAAAATTAATATTCCCACTCCAGTGAGTGCAACAGTAGGGAAAGTGTTGGATAGCGGAGGGGCAAAAATTTATATTCCCATAATATTCTCATCAACTACAACACAGGAGATTTATTAAAAGAAAAAATGTAAAAAAATCAAAAATTTACAAAAGATAAAAATGTATTATAATGTTAAAAAGACATAACAAATACCTACAAAGATATATATTTTTTTATTTAAAAATAATTTACAAATGAATAACTATTTTTATTAGAAATTGTTAATAATCAAAAACATTAATTATTACATAAATGTAACCTTTTCCATTTCCTACCCTATAACATCACACAGTTCACAACACACATCTATCATTAAAAAAAGAAAATGTACCTCCATAATTAACATAATAATTATCAAGTAAAGGAATTTATTTAAGTAAAAAACAAATTAAAAAATATATAAATTAATTTACCCCAAACATTAGTCCTATAAAACTGAAACCCACACACAAAATAAAAAATAAACAATTACCATAAATATTTATGAATTAATGAATTAACATTAATGATCAACTAATTATTCGTTAATTAAACATAAATAACTTTCCACACCCTACCCCAATAAACACCACAACCCACACCTACAACTCATTACATAATTTCCATAAATAATTTAACATTAATAAATTAATATCAATTAACAACAACATATTAATTAATTTAAAATATATTACTTCCCACCCTTTACCACTATAAAACTCACAACTAACATCTAAAATGAATTACACAATTGCCATATTTAAATGTGAATTAATTAATGAGCATTAATTAATACATAATTATTAATTCATTATAAATAAATTACTTCCCACCCTATTCCCCTATAAACCCAACGACACAGGTCCAAAAAAATATAACACAATTAACATAATCAATTACCAATTAATTCATTATTAATAATTAACAAGCAATGAACACATAATTAATAGTAAATTAATTCCCACAATTAACACTATAAAATATAAATTCAATACATAAAAAATATGAATACATTTATTATAATTACATTACTTCTCACCCTATTCCCCTATAAACCCACAACCCACTCATACAAAAATTACACAACTAACATAATTACCAATTAATTAATTAATAATAATCAACTAATTAATACATACTTCATAATAAATTAATTCCCACAATTAACACTATGAAATCTAAATTAAATAAATATGAATACATAAAAAATATTAATACACTTATTATAATTAAATTACTTCTGACCCTATTCCCCAATAAACCCACAACCCATTCCCTAATAATTGACACAATTACCATAATGAATTAATTAATAGTAATTAACAACCATTTATTAATTAATTAATTAATAAATAATTTCCACAATTAAAACGATAACATCTAAATGAAATAAATCCTAATCAATAAAACACAATCCACTACAGAACTAAAAAATGCAAAATAAAATTGAAATAATATTAACACATATATTAAAAAACAAAAGCAATACTTATACAAGAAAATAGTTCACATACTTTTAAAATCCATACTAAAATACATAACACTAATTAAAACATTGATATTTTAAACAACTATATTTTTGCAAACAATATTAATGTCTTCGATATTTTCAAAAATTATATTTCTTACCTCCAAGTCGATATTCTTGACCACAATATCCTTGCTGTCTATATTTCTACATCACGATATTTCCAACTCAATATTTGTGTATGTCAACATTTAAAACTCAATAGTCTGTCTGTGCACCGCCATGCCACCGGTAGAGGTCTCCTTGCCATTCGTAAGGCCCGATCTGGCTGCCACATTATTATGGCGGTTGCATCGATGGTGGGCGGAATGACCAACCGCCATGGTTCCGACAGTCGGAATGATTCGTACTGCATGTTGGACCGTCCGCAATCCACAGAATGGTCGCGGTGCCGGCCAGGCACCGCTGTAGGGATAATGATATCCCTTTCCACCTGTCTTTCAGCGGTGGTTAACTCGCCGTGGCCAGGCAGGCAGTAACATACTTGGGGTTTCATAGCAGGCCCCCTCTTCCCCCTTGGGCTTCAGACAAGCCTGCTACATATCCCAGCACCATGTGGCAGGCACCACATGGTGCCTGCCACATAGTGCAGGGATACATAACATGTCATTTATTTTGTACTGCTGCAGGTGCTGCAGACTGCTGTACCCGCCACAATTCAATGAATAGGCATTGTGAGCGCTGTGGTAGCGGTTGTATCATAATTCTGAGTGTAGAACCATCGCCTTGTAAGGGCGGTCCTCATTCTGAATGGATGGCAGATGGACAGAAGACCGTCCGTCATCCTAATGAGGGCCCTAGTTTCCATAGGAAAATCATTTTTGACTCGTTTGACTAATCTTCATGGCATTTTCCAAAAAGAAGTGTCAATGTAGGTTCTGTGTATCATGGAAAGTTTGGTGTGATCCATGCAGAGGAACCTGAGAAATAGGAGTACGAAAAAAGGGTGGGTATGTAATGTTAATTCCCATAGGAATGCGTTGTCAAACCTACAGCTCAAATTGCTGGATGGAATTACATTCAATAATGGCAGAAAGGTAGATGTTATTACGCAGATTGTGCTTTTTGTTATTTGGTGCAAATCCGTTTAGTAGTTTTTGTGAAATTAAAACCAAACAATATAGTGATATCTCTAGCCACGGATTTTTGTGGTGGTTTCATCGTGATTGCAGTGAAATTGCGATGTGTTTGAGGTAAATCACGAAAGCACATGCCAGAGTTGTGCTCTGATTGGCTGGATGCAACCTGAATAGAAAGTTGAGGTGGTTTTGCGGTGATAAGGGTTAAATTGTGACATGTTCAAGGGAAATTGCGAAAGTACAGCAACGGGAATGGTGTAATTGGCTGGACGGAACATGTACAGAAATTTGCAGCCGCAATCGGGAACGATTCCTGGGACTGAAAATGCATGTCATAGCTAAGATAAGGGGTCAGGGTGGGCGTTAACCCTAGACATAGGACTACGCTATGCTTGCGGAGCGTGCTCAACGTCCTCAATGCAAGCGAGCAAGATCAACATCCCAGCGAGACTTTTTCCTCATTTGCGATCAGCACTATCAAGTTGCCGATCGCGAGCCTGGAAAATAAACCTCCCGGCGAGATTCCCAACGCGAGGAGGTCACGTTTCTCATTGCGAGTGGTAGCATATGCTTGCAACTGCTCGCGATGAGAAACTACCAGTCCGCGTTGAGAAAGCTGCGGCTCGAGTACAAATCCACTCGAGCGGCAGAAAACGACCGCTTGCACTGTGCAAGAGGCCGCTTGCAATGATTGCACAGTGCAGACAAGCATCCGGCACTGTGCAATCAGTGTGAACAGCATTTTCCCTATCGCACTAAGCAGTTTATGCAGCTATGCATAGCGTGCGTAGTGCAAAGTGCACTTCACGTAGCAACGCGTAGCACTACTATGCAAACTACGCCCAGGGTTAGTGGGTGTACTCTGACCGCATGTTTGAGAAATGGGAGTGTTAGTAACACAAGATATGTGTCAAAATTAATTTTCTTTAATCCCGCATGATATTTGTGATGGTGCCATAATCGCCAGCGTGGCCCTCCATGTACCATTGCGGGGACATAGCGACGTCTTTGCGAATATTGATGGATATATTAAAATAATATAAATTTGTACACACTTGCCAGTCACAGTTATACACCCATTCACATACCCACTCACACTCATATAAATTGAGTCACATACCCACTCAGATGCTCATGCACCCACTCACATACCCATTCATGTACTCCTGCACCCACTTACAGAATTACTCGGAGAGTGATGCACCCATGTACAGAGCCACTCAGAGACTCATGCACCTACTTAGAGACCTACTCATACACTCATGCGCACAGTCTCATACCCACTTAGAGACTCTTATGCCGACTTACAGACCCACCTGGATATTTAGACACCCACTCTTCAGAGAGTCACACACCCATGTGCAGACCCACTCAAAAGCTCACGCAGACATTTACAGACCCATTCACACATTCACGTATATACTCACAGACCCACTGAGACACTCACACACCCACTGACAGACCTACTAAGACACTCATTCACCGACTCATAGATCCACTCAGACATTCATACACCCACTTACACACCCACACAGTCTCTCACACACTAAGTCGCAGGCCCTCTCAGAGACCTATGCACTTAGTCACTCACTCATATACTCAGAGACTTACACACCCACTCAAAGACTAAGTATGGGTGCATTTTGCAGATCTGCGGTCCGCGAATTTGTGCGAAATCGGAAAGAAATCTGCGAGTTCGCGGATTTTCCTGCGAACTTGCGGATTTTTTTGCGTTTTGGAGAAATATTACTGGAGTACTTTCTACTGGCTAATCACAGTAAGTGCTAGCTCGTTGGGTAAATGTATAGGGCTTTTCCTACACTGCAGTTGCTTAAAGGGCCAGAAGATTTGTCTCCAGTGACCATGTGTGTGTTACTATGCCATCGCGCCGAAGGGCGCAGGGGTCCCTTGAGTGATCTGTCCATCAAAGTGGGTAAATAGCGGGAAGACGGTGCACACCGCTAGTGTATGGGCGGGGCCAAATGGGGGGGCTTCTATGCAAGGTCACACAAGAGGCATGTGAACTCGCATAGAAGACCCCCCCATTTGGCCCTGCCCACACACAGTAGATATGGGGAGAAAGCACACCTGCCCAGCCTCGACAAAGCTCACAATTGTTTTTGGGCTGATGAATGCGTTACTGAATTTGAGCTTCAACTTGGGCCCCTGCTTTATTTATATCTGTAAGTGCTTCCTGATGAGGTTTAATTTTTGTGACAGGAGCATCGTGCCAGAATGAACACTGCCCTTCATATTTATCCAAGAAGACGCCATCGTTATGTGCGATACCTCTACTCAACTGGAGTACTTTCTACTGGCTAATCCAGTAAGTGCTACCTCGTTGGGTAAATGTATAGTGCTTTTCTACACTACGGCTGCGTTAAGTGCCAGAGGAGTAGTCTCTTGTCTCCAGTGACCATGTGTGTGTTACTATGCCATCGTGCCGAAGGGCGCAGTGGACCCTTGAGTGAGCTGGCCATCAAAAAAAAAAAAAAATCCGCCCGCGAGCGAATTTGCAAATTTTCCTGCAATTTCGCAAGATTTGCGGATCGCAAAATTGCCAAAAATCTGCACATTTCGCGAGCGGGATGGATTTTTGGCCCATGCTTATTAAAGACTAGCTCAACTATACACATACCCACTCACTCACCCACACAAAGACTAACACATCTACTCACAGACCCACCCAGACACACAACCTCCCAGTTTCAGACCCACTCATGCATGCACCCATTTACTCACCCAATCAAAGACCTATGCTCTTACTCACAGACCCATTGAGACACTCATACACCCACTCACAGATCCACTCAGACAATCACACATCCATAAAGTCACTCAAACACCCACCCAGAGACCTATGCACCCAGTCACTCATACACTCAGAGAGTCACACACCCATTCTCAGTCCCACTCAGAGACCCACGCACCCACTCACAGAACTACTCAGACACTCACGCTCCCAGTCATAGACCGACTGAGAGACTCATCACCGACCCACTCATGCATCCACTCTCCCACCCACTCAGACAACCACATAGACACTCAGATACAGTCAGACAGTCATTTACTTACTTACAAATGCACAAAGGCACTCATGCACCTACTCACAGATTGACCGACAGACTCGTTGAGCCAATCAGAGACCCATTGAGAAACTGATGCGCACACTCATAGATGCTCTGAGATAGTCATGCAGTTTGTTACAGAACCATTGATAGACTGATGCACAGTTTCACAGATCCATCCAAATACTTATACAATGAATGAGAGAATTACTGATACAGCGATGCATGCCATCACATCTTCTACTGAAAGAGATATACACTGTGTTATAGAGATATTAAGGTAGTTATACATGCTATTACAGAGTCATTTAGATAGTAGTGTGTTGGTTATAATCCATTTTGCCGTTATACGTTTTGAATGTGGGGGTGGCTGAAATGTACTTAAAAACCCATAGGTTACTGGGACATTATAGTAAGGAATTATCATCTAAAAAACCTTAGAAATTCACTGAAAAAACCAAAGGTTACAGGATGTTATAGTTAGGCTGACATTTCATTCATTCAAAACCAGCGAAAATCAGCAGTTATAGTTACCTGATCAAACTATAACTCACATCTCCGCAATATACTGCTTATGATATCACATATTACATAAGTCATTACATGGTCAGTGACACCACTGATAACATTTCAAATTACATAACTGATGATATCTCAAATGACATCACTGATGACATCATCCAGTGATTGCGAGTGTTTTCTAAATGCTACTGAGTGTTAAACATACTCTAAGGTACCTCGCTGCGGATGTGCTTACATGGGTAAGTGAGTGGATGTGTAAGTGGTGTATAGAAGAGTGACAGGGTATATAAGAGACTACATACATGAGATAGCGGGTGTGTGTAAGCTTATGTATAGGTAAGCCAGTGGATTTGACTATGCATGTATGAGTAAGTGAGTGGCTGTGTGGGTATATGTATAGTTGACTGAGTTGGTGTATCAGTGGTTGTAAATGGTGAATCAGAGGATGCATGAGTGGCTGAATGGGTATTTGAGAATATGCATAAGTGTATGGGCGAGTGACAGGGTACATGAGTGGCTGTCTCAGTGCATTAATGGGTGGATAAGTGGGTGTATGGGTGAGTGAGTTGGTGTGTGAGTGGTTGTATGTATTAGCAAATGGGTGTTTTAGTGGTTGTATGGGTGAGTAAGTTACTGTGAGAGAGGTTGTATGGGAAAGTATGCGGTTGTCTCAGTCACTGTATATGTGAATGAGTATATGTATTAGTATATGTATTCACAACTGAGTGTCTATGTGAGTAAATGTCATGAATATAGTAAGAAAAATGGAACACGACCAGTGCAGGCACATTGGGGGTTTAAAATCTTACCTGAAACATTAAAGTATTTGTTTCCAATTGGATTGCTCATGGAAGAGTGTTACCACTTTTAATTAACTATTGAGACCAGAGTGCATCTATATGATTCCAATTGGTTGGCCCATGTGAGGGAGGGGCCAATGATATATAGGATATCAGCTTCAATATGTTATGTTATGTTATTTTTACTTATACCGCGCACAGCTGCCCCAGCGAAGGGGCGTCCTGGCGCTTTGACAAGGCAAACACAGCACAACACCGACAGAAGGAAAAAGGCCACAGGAATAGCATGAGAGCTAAGCAAATAAGAAGGTCTTGATAGCACGTCTAAACTGAAGAAGGTCATCAATGGCCTGAATATGAAGAGGAAGGGAATTCCACCAATTCGCCGCTAGCACTCGAAAGAGCGGCCACCAACTCTACTCAGCCTAAAGCGCGGAACCACAGCCAGATTCTGACCCAGGGATCCAAGGGTTTGCGGGGGTCCATAAGGTGTCAACAGATTCTCCAGAATTTGGGGAGACGTACCCTTAAGGATTTTAAACGCAAGGCAGAGAACCTTGAATTTGATCCTCTGATTTACAGGGAGCTAGTGGAGAGAGTGCAAGGATTTGGAAACCGAGCACCGCCTAGGCAGATCTATCACCACTCTGGCTGCAGCATTTTGATCTCGCTGCAGCCGAATGAGTTCTGACTGATTAATCCCAGTCAGAAGTGAGCTGGCATGGTCCAGCTGGGACAGCACTGATGCTTGAACCACCAGTTGTCTGGTGGAGGCATCAAAAAATTTGAGAATAGGTCTAAGTCCTCTGATAATGCCATACCAGGAGGCCGCCACCTTCTTGGTGTGACAGATGAAACTGAGGGTCGGGTCAAGCCAGACCCCAAGATTTTTTATCTCCGAAACTGGAGAGTGGATCACACCTAGTTCAGAAGGCCACCACTTGTCACCCCACAGCCCCGCCTGCTTGCCGACCACCATAACCTCAGTCTTCTTGGTATTTAATTGGAGACACTTTGAGTTCATCCAGTTGGCCACTTCCCGTAAACCGTCACGGAACCTGGGAGCCTCCATATCCGAGTCCCCACTCAGCGTGACCGCCAGCTGCGTGTCATCAGCGTATGAAACCATAGTCAGGCTCCATTGCTTGACGACCGCAGCCAGCGGCCTCACGTAAAGATTAAATAGAGTGGGACTCAACGATGAACCCTGTGGGACCCCCAGGTCCAACGGATAGGATTTGGACTTTCCAGGTGGAATCGCAACCTGGAATGACCTTTCCACAAGAAAAGACTGAAACCAGCATAGGGCAGAGCCCTTGACACCTACTTCCTCAATTCGCTGAAGTAAAATCCTGTGCGAGACCGTGTCGAACGCGGCACTGAGATCTAATAACAATAGTGCCGCCGTCCGACCAGCATCAAGCACAGAACGCAGATGTTCGACCATAGAAAGTAGGGCTGTCTCCGTGCTATGGCCCGCACGGAACCCATTCTGGGTAGGGTCAAGAATGTTAGCCCTGGTAAGATGGTCTGCAAGAATGCCATTCACATGGGCCTCAGCGACTTTCGTGGCCCAAGGAAGCAAAGAAATAGGGCGGTAGTTCTCAGGTTTAAGGGGGTCAAGTGTAGCCTTCTTCAAAATAGGTGTAACAACAGCCTGCTTCCACCTAATGGGGACTACACCTGAGGAAAGTGACAGATTGATCAGGGACAGCACCGGAGTGCGGCATAATGGTGACATGTTCTTAAGCTGAGCCGGTTTCAACGGATCTGCGGGAGATCCTGACTTAATTTTAAGGCTCAGGGAATCAAAGGCCTCCATAGATAGGGAGGGCAGGATAGTAAGACACTCACTGCCTCCCAAGATGCATCTAACCCGCTCTGAGTTTGGAGAGCCCGTCGAGAAGGTTCGGTAGATAGCTTGAACTTTTTCAAGAAAAAAGGAGGCCAGACCCTCACAATGGGAGTCTGAACATATTTCTGCCACCGTTGTCCTCTTAGCCATAAGATCCTTTAACACCTTAAATATGAGTTTCGAAGGATTAGAGCTATTCTGAAACTCTTGGGCATAAAAGGCTGCTCATGTTCTACACACCGCCCTGTGGTAAGTTTTAATTTTAGCCAGGTAGCAGGCCTTCAGTTCAGGAACAAACGATTTCCTCCAAAGCCTTTCCGCCTGTCTACAATAGACATAATGCATTGCCTTTTGAATCCATGAGGAAGGTTAGGAGACCATAGGGGAGGCACGCGTTGTCATTGTGTTCTGACAGAAATAAAATCAAGATTGGGCTGACAGTCGAGTGTGTCTCTATTCCTTTGTGGGGTATGTGAGGAATGTTCTTCGAGACATTTGTTTGGTGAAGAAACACATGATTTAATTGCAGCAATACAAGTAAGGGATATACTCAAATGAAGTACTCTAGAGTTAATTATTTCTGGAAATTGTAGTAGAATAATTGAGGTGTTGTATTGTTATATTTTTGGGTTTAATGGTTTAGGTTCGGCACATTTTCAAAAAATATTATTATATTATTGGTTTGCACAAAAATAATGTAGGCACTGTATAGGGAATGGTTGAGGATTTTAATATGGTGATTACTGCTAGTACATTCAAGCATTTATGCTGTGATTCTATTCAAACAATACATGAATTTATGAAATGACTATGGCTTTAATATTTATATGCATTTATGCAGGTATTTAAGTTCCATGTGAAAACATGAATTGCAGTGATTAAGGATGTAAATGAGGAATGTGTTTATTTATCCTTTACTATTGTGGTAATAATATGCAGTATTTCTTCCATGACTATGCATTGACCATATGCACTTGCACTTCAAAAAGCGGTGAAAAAATTAGTAGAGCTGTCATGTAATCAAGGGCGGGAGCGCCCAAAATGCGTAGTGGGAGAGCTGGCTAAATAAACATAAAATTCGGCGCAATACCTGTTTCCACGCTCGTCTTTTCTACAAGATTGTGTGTTCGAGTGAGTAACCATATATATATATATTCTGGTGGAGTCGTGGTGTGAGACTGCAGTTGCGGCATATATATATATATATATATATATATATATATATATATATATATATATATATATATATATATATATATATATATATATATATACTCACTGAAAAAACCATAGGTTTCACACCAGTTATAGTTAGGAATTAGCATTTAAAAAACCTAGTGAATCACTGAAAAAACCATAGGTTTCACACCAGTTATAGTTAGCTGGAAATTTTATTGACATAAAACCATTGAAATTCCCACGTTATAGTTAGTTGGACTCACTATAACTTGCGCGTGCAATGCACTGCTGATGACGTCACATATTACTTCACTCATGACATGGTCAGTGACATCACTCATCACATGATGTGCCTTTGCTACCAGACGCGTTTCGGGCTTTGAACCCTTAATCATTGGCAATTGAGCATGAACAAACAGGACCGGCTTGTGCAACTCAATATAAACATTGCAGACACCTCCCATGATAACTTCCTGCTGAAAACTGTATGCAGCCTTTAAGAAATAATAAAACGGAAAACAACCTACCTTTTGCTGCTCTTCCACTGGGGGTGACCTGTTTTGAATGACATTAGCGGCTCGCTCCGGCTGCGGAAGAAGCCCCGCTGCGAGCGCAGCGTCCCCAAGGTGAGACCATCCGATTTCATTATGGGAGGTAGTCTGTCATGAAGGAAGAAAGAATGCAGCATGTTTTGACAGGATTGCGCATCAGCCCACTTGGCATTTATAATTGAGAAAATCATGCCATTTCAGGACGGACTCATTCGAGGATTTAAAATGTGCAACTACAGAAACCAGAAGGCCACAGGCGTGGCCACGCCCACTGGGGAGGTGTCTGCAATGTTTAAATCCAGTTGCACAAGCCGGTCCTGTTTGTTCATGCTGAATTGCCAATGATTAAGGGTTCAAAGCCCGAAACGCGTCTGGCAGCCTTCCATGATGACTTCCTGGTGAAAACTGTATGCAGCCTTTGTGAAATAATAAAACGGCAAACAACCTACCTATTGCGGCTCTTCCACTGGGGGCCAACCTGTTTTGAATTATATATATATATATATATATATATATATATATATATATATATATATATGTATATATATATATATATATATATATATATATATATATATATATATATATATATATATATATATATATATATATATATATTACCTGGCGGTCGCCAGTAGGTAGTTTTAGTTAGGACCTAGTTTCCACAGGAAATCCTCAACATTCTATTTGGAATAACTTTGGCGCCGGTGGAGGAATCTTCGTGAAATTCTCCAAGGAAATGGCCTGCTCGGTTCCGCTCCTTCCCTGAAAGTTTGGGCCGGGAAAAAAGGGGAGGCCCAAAACACATTTTCCCCATGCAATTTTATATAGGGACCTTTAGCCAGGGCTACAGCCCGAACGGCTGAACGGAATTACACGAAATTTGGCAGAGAGGTAGAGTTCTGTTTGCAGATTGTGCTTTTTGTTAAATGGTGTAAATCCGTTCAGTGTTTCTGAGAAAATTGCAAGTAAAATCATGGCAAAATTTAGAGTCGGAATTCAGTACGTGTACTGAAATCTGTTCAATTACGAGCGCGAGCTGCATGCTGATTGGCTGTGAACTGTCTGTCAACACTTGAAACAAGGAAGTGTTGGTGGCCATCTTGTGCCTCGCTAGAAGTGAGTCACAAGAAAACAGTAAAACAAAGTTGAGAAATAAGGGAAGGGGGTAGGGTAGTGATATTCTGACCCTGTAGGCTTGCTTAGGGGGTCGTATATGGATGTTTAGGCTCTATTTTTTATTTAATTTTTTTTAAAGAAAAATCGTGGCGTACGCGTTTGTACATTTCTACAATTACGAGCAGGAGCTGCATGCTGACTGGCTGTCAATACTCCAAACCAGGAAGTATTGGCAGCCATGTTGTTTGTCGGAAGAGCAGAGTCACAAGAAAACAGTAAAACAAAGTTGAGAAATAAGGAAAGGGGGCAGGGTAGAAACATTCTGAGCCTATAGTCTTGGTCAGTGGGTGGTACATGGATCTTTAGGGTAAATTTTTTTTTTTTATAAATAAAAAATGGTGGGGTACTCATTCATTACTTGTACGCGGTGGAAAAGGTGAGAAAAAAAGTAGAAGTCTGTTTTATTTATTAGGTCCCGGGGGGGTAAATTACGGAACAATTTTTCTGCATAATGGGGGCTTGTAAGGTGCCCCGAGCACTGGGGAACGGCACTCTTCTGGTTTTATTTTGAAGTATGCGGGGGGGGTTACAGTCCTTCTCCCCGCAGTCTCTGGGAGCGGCACCCCTCGGGTCTTTAAACATAAAATATGTTTTGAGCTCTCTCTCTGTCCCCGTTCATGTCGCAGGGAATGCCACATTTCTGGGGCAGTGATATGTAACATGATCTTTCAGCTCCGGGTATCTACATTTTCTGGAGTTTTTTATTAATGTTGGGAGGGTGGTCTTGATAATACGTCCTTGTTAAGTCCCATAGAAGCCTATGTTCTGGTGCTATCATGGGGTTCTATGGGAAATAACAAGGCCGTATTATGAAGCTCATTATTGCCGTTTTATCAGCAGTTTCTTGCCAATAAAACGGGGATAATTTAACACCGGTCCTTGATAATATGCACCTAAGTTTACTGGTCAAAAAAAAGAGCAATGGTCTATATTATCAACAAAAGGCAATACATTATCATCGCATTTATTGGCGGGAAACTGCAGATAAAGCAGAGATAATGGGCTTGATAATATGTACTTGTGGATAACCATTAGAGCCTAGGTTAGGATCAGAACCTGGGCTGCTATGGAAAGTTACAAGGGCCTATTATCAAGCACATTGTGGAGTGGTGTGGCTCACTGGTTAGAGGCGGCAGACCCGGAAGCAGAGAACGGCCTGGGACCAGGGTTCAATTCCCGACGCGGCAGGGTTGTGGACCAGGGTCAACGGACTCGATAATTCTCGCCTCAGTGCCTACTCTAACCAGGGATCACACTCGGCAACTCTGGGCATTAAGCTTGCCTCATCCCTACAACGGCCCCCCACAGACGCCGGGGATGCCTGGTTTCACCTTGGAGATACCCAGAAGGGAACATCTCACAGGGAAAGCCAGGACAGGTTCCCCAGCGGTCTTCAGCGCCAGCACACCCCGAGATGGGGTAACAGTGCGCTTTACAAGTATCATCATTCACATTATTGCCGCTTTATCTGCAGTTTCCTGTTGATAAAAGTGGCAATAATGTATCTCGTCTTGTATGTAAAGCTTTCCTTTTTTTTGGTGTAGCAGTTGTACTCCCTTCACATGCTCAGCGTTGCTTCGAAGTTCACGTTTTTTTCTTCAAGTTCAACAAGCAAACCTTTCTTTATATCAGTTAGTAAAGCTGCCGCTTTCTCTTCCCGGTTTGTGTAATTCATCCGTTGCTGAATTTTAACACTGGTCCTTGATAATAGGCACCTAAGTTTACTGGTCAAAAAAAAGAGCAATGGTCCATATTATCAACAAAAGGCGATACATTATCGTCGCATTTATTGGCAGGAAACTGCCGATAAAGCGGAGATAATGGGCTTGATAATATGTATTTGTGAATAACCATAGCAGTCTAGGTTAGGATCAGAGCCTGGGCTGCTTTGGGAAGTTACAAGGTTCTATTATCAAGCACATTATCGCCGCTTTATCTGCAGTTTCCTGTCGATAAAATCGGCGATAATGTATCGCCTTTTGTATGTAAAGCTCTACTTTTTTTTGGTGTAGCAGTTGTACTCTCTTTGCATGCTCAGCGTCGTTTCGAAGTTCACGTTTTTTCCTTCAAGTTCAACAAGCAAACCTTTCTTTATATCAGTTAGTAAATCTGTCGCTTTCTGTTCCCGGTTCGTGTGATTCATCCGGTGCTGAATTTTAACATCGGTCCTTGATAATATGCACCTAAGTTTACTGGTAAATAAAAATAGCAATGGTCCATATCATCAACAAAAGGCGAAACATTATTGTCGCGTTTATTGGCAGGAAACTGCCGATAAAGCAGAGATACTGGGCTTGATAATATGTACTTGTGAATAACCATAGTAGCCTAGGTTAGGATCAGAACCTGGGCTGCTATGGGAAGTTACAAGGGCCTATAATCAAGCTCATTATCGCCGCGTTATCTGCAGTTTCCTGTCAATAAAAGCTGCGATAATGTATCGCCTTTTGTATGTAAAGCTTTCCTTTTTTTGGTGTAGCAGTTGTACTCTCTTCGCATGCTCAGTGTCGTTTCGTAGTTCACGTTTTTTTCTTCAAGTTCAAAAAGCAAACCTTTCTTTATATCAGTTAGTAAATCTGTTGCTTTCTTTTCCCGGTTCGTGTGATTCATCCGATGCTGTACTTTTGTACAGTATTAATAGTCATATTTTTTATATATTTATTTGAAAGTTAGTGCCGAGGCGCCAAACTTTGATTACGTACTCCCTCCACCGCCATTTTAGTAGTTTCTCACCATTGTATTTATTATATCAGTTGGTTAGAACTCAGTAGTTTTCAATCCTAGTCTTGAATATCTTACTATAGTATTTCAACATTATTTTTATTGTGGACCGTTATACCCCTCCCCCACAAAATAAAAGAAGTATGTATTTTTTTAAATTAATTTTTATTAAACAATAAATATAAACAAAACTCAATTATAACTATATTAGAACTGGCAAAATAAGTTAAACAATGTTATAAAGAAATTGTGAAATGGATTCCAAAAGGTGTCCGATTGGTAATCTGCAAAAGAAAAAAGAAAATTAGAGTTTAGTATTATGTAGATGTGAGTAAATGAGCTGAAGCATTACAAGTTGTGGTAACTCTACAGTTTTACGTGTGCAGTGTGACTCGTATATTTCTGTTCTGTTATAGTGCAACATTCAAGTGGTGTCTATATGGAAGTGCCTATTGCATTACTGACGCCCGTTATGGCGACTTATTTCTAATGCATTCCTATGAAGGATTTGTAGATCTAGGCCTCTGTGCTTACCGTTGTATAAAGCTTGCGGCCAAACACTGCAGCCACTGGGATGGACAACTTCAGGTGGGATGATCTTCTACACCTCCAAGTAGACAGTAGTGTCTAAGTTTAAGAGAGAAAGAGAAATGATGTCACAGAGAGTGAGAGAGAGAGAGAGAGAAAACAACATTAAAACTGTGTCGTACAGTCTGGAGTTGAGATTTTTTGTTGAACCAGACGTGGATTTACTAGCTCTTTGCATCACTAAAAATGACTCAAAAGTGGCGTAATAAGGTTGATGATCTGTTTGTCAGACTGTTGTAACCTATCTTTTGTCACTGCTCTGAGGTAATTATACATTTTACAGAGAAGCTGGTGTACACTACGCACTCTGGGCAATAATATCAAGCCTGGGCGACAAAAAATATTGCCACTTTATCGGCAGGAAAGTGTCGCTAAAGTGGCGATAATGGGTTTGATAATATGCTCTATGGAATTGCAATCGAAGCTTATGTCAGATGTCCTTCAAATCTAACATGAGCTTTGATTGGAAATACATAGAGCAAATTATTAAACCTATTATGGCCACTTTAGCAGCAGTTTGCTGCCGATAAAGTGGCGATAATTTTGTCGCCAAGGGTTGATACTATGGCCCTCTCTCGTTTCACAAATAAAGCTACCACTACAGTTTTACGAGTGTCACGTTCAAGTGGTGTCTGTATGGAAGTGCCTACTGCGTTACTGACGCCCGTTATGCCAAATTATTTCTAATGCATTCCTATGAAGGATTTGTAGATCTAGGCCACTGTGCTTACCGTTGTGTAATCTTTGCGCCAAACACATTAGGAAGTGGAGTTGACAACTTAAGTTGAGCAGATCTTCTACACATCCAAGCAGACAGCAGTGTCTAGATTTAAGAGAGAAAGAGAAATTATGTCACCGAGAGTGAGAGAGAGAGAAAACATCATTAAAACTGTGTCGCAGAGTCTGGAGCTGAGATTTTTTGTTGAACCAGACGTAGATTTACTAGCTCTTTGCATCACTTTACCTATGTTAAAAGTGACTCAAAAGTGGCGTAATAAGGTTGATGATCTGTTTGTCAGACTGTTGTAACCTATCTGTTGTCACTGCTCGGAGGTAATTATACATTTTACAGAGAAGCTGCTGTACTCTACGCACTCTGGGCAATAATATCAAGCCTGGGCGACAAAAATTATTGCCACTTTATCGGCAGGAAAGAGTCGCTAAAGTGGCGATAATGGGTTTGATAATGTGCTCTATGGAATTCCAATCGAAGCTCATGTCAGATGTCCTTCATATCTAACATGAGCTTCTATTGGAATTCCATAGAGCATATTATCAGTTTGCTGCCGATAAAGTGGCAATAATTTTGTCGCCAAGGGTTGATAATATGGCCCTCTCTCGTTTCACAAATAAAAGTTACACTACAGTTTTACGAGTGCAGTGTACCTGGTACATTTTACTTGTTATAGTGCCGCGTTCAAGTGGTGTCTATATGGAAGTGCCTACTGCGTTACTGATGCCCGTTATGCCGACTTATTTCTAATGCATTCCTATGAAGGCTTTGTAGATCTAGGCTGCTGTGCTTACCTTGTATGAAGACTGCGGCCACCGGAGTTCACCACTCGACTTGAACTCTGCTTCTATACGTCAAAGTATATTCAATAAGTTGCAGTGAATTCTATTGCTGTTGTTCGATATGCCGTGGTTGCCTCTGAACGATGTTTGGTGAAGGAAACAAAAGGACATTTTGATTAGTCATTGAAACTGAGTTGCATAACTACTATCAAAAGTGAATATTAATGTGGGTTCTTAATATTCCGTAGTTAAGACTGTTGCAGCTCCAGCAAACAAAGGAAGATCAATAAGTTAATAAAGGCCTGGGACAGTGTCGTGACGCAGAAAAAAAAAATACTATCATGGACGCACAATTAATAATAATAGAGGCCTAAGCACGTGACGTAGTACAGAAATACGACACAGAAATGTAGGCACGCAATTTATAAGATTGGAGGTGTATAAGACCTCGTGACTTATAAAGAAATATTTCAATTATGTAAGTACAATTTAAAACCATTGAGGGGTAGGAAAGCCATATGAAGGATAAAAAACTAGTATTATGCATATACAATTTACAGTGGAGGCTGATGTTGTGACGTCTTCTCTTACCTTTGTTTCTGTCGTCTTTTGTCGTGTTTTGAAAGGCTGTGGTTTCGCTGAGTCTGGGGTGTTTTTGACAGTCTGTCTGTCATTGTAGCAGAGGCAAGCAAAAGAGAGTGTGCTCATGTCAGTGCCCGCATTATATGGGAACCACGGGGGCTGACCAAACCAAGCCCAGGGCCGTCATTGGTAGCGTTTTCGCTGTCTATAAGAATGATGGCCCTGGGCGACAACACATTGGCTAATGTATTGATTTCCAGGCTAAATGATAGCAAGCATGCTAGGTGGTGGCATGTGGGTATTGTGGGCGGGCGTGCACCACACATGTGCAAGTATGAGTGTGTGCACCAACAATTAACAACAGAGAGAGATGGGGGTGGGGGGTGTTATAATGTACACAGAGGCAGGCCCAGAATCGGGTCTGAATTGAGTCTGCACTTCTAATCATTCTTCTTAGCGCGCCCTGAGCTCTGATTAGTCACTGAAAGGGTGATCGCACCATAGTTTGAACTGCTTATCATACTCAGCGTGTACCTGCACATACTGTACGAATATGCTTTGACGTTACGCGTCGCATTAAAGCTTCGGTGTGACGTCATGTACGGCGTTCTGTATGCAAAAGGGTGTAATGTTTCTACTTGGTTTAAAACATGTATGTTTTTAATGTACATACTAAGGGCAGACATTTGGGATAACTATGATTTTTTTTATTACTTGTAATAATCATATATTACTTTTAAAAAGAATTACACAAATCGCGGTAGAACATCATGCATACTTGTATTGAAAGAACTACGCAAGCTCATCATAAGGGTACGCAAAGCCATGTGACTTTAAAAGAAGTGATTTGATTGGTTCGTAACTTTTCCTATTGCGAGTGTTGACAGTTCTGTCCCATTATAATTATTCGACTTTGAATTTCTAAGAAGAAGCATTTGTTGTGAGAATCTTCAGTGATGTCATTTGAGATGTCATCAGTGATGTCATGAGTGATGTCACTGACCATGTCACGAGTGATGTTATATGTGACGTCATCAGCAGTGCATTACGGGCGCGCAAGTTATAGTTAGCTGACCTAACTATAACAGAGGAATTTCAAAGGTTTTGTATGAGAGAAATGTTCAGCTAACTATAACGTGTGAAACCTATGGTTTTTTTAATGAATTTAAATGGTTTGCTAATTCCTAACTATATTGTATGTGAAAACTATGTTTTTTTTCAATGAATATATATATATATATATATATATATTCAAAGAGAGTGTAAGCGCCTCCTCTTGGCTGCAACCGAGAATGGGTTTTAGAAAGTGTTTTAAATGTAAAGCGCGTCAGCGCAGAGAAAATCTTAGAAATTTTAAAAGACCTTATAATAAAACCATTAAGATAAAAGGCTTTTTAACAAGTAGGTCAAGCTTTGTAGTTTATATGTTAAAAATACCCCTGTAAAAAGATCTATATAGGCAGTACCACCTTACCAAACTCCAAGAGAATATTGCAACACAGAAGAGCAATTGCGAACAGAGATAGAAATTACCCGGTTGCCAGGCATTTTGAAAAAATCACCAAAGTAATCTTATACTGATGCAATACTGTTGTATAGCTGAAATCCCCAGAAAAAAGAGAGGGCGGAACAGGGCGCAGGAACTCTGAAGACTGGAAACATACTTTATACTGGAGTTCGAAAGTCAAGAACCAAATAGGTTAAATATAGATGAAGATGTATTTACTTGCCTGCATTAAGAAGAGTAACCAAGTTTGCACTTTCGGAGAAATCTTTTTTTTTTAAATGTGTACAGACTAAGGAAAAGAACAAAGGACACTGGCACTTTAGTATTTAGCACTTTCAATGTAGCACCTTAAATTATTCAAATAAAAAAATTAGCACTAAGCACTTTATATTGTAATAATGTATAGAGAAGTATATGAATTTTTATATGCGGGAGCACTAGCACTTTAACTATCATAGTACTGTAAAAAACACAAAAAAGAGAAAGAAGGTTGTAGAAAAAATGTAAGGTTGAGCACTAGCACTTTAAAGAAAAGAAGTATTGTCATTTGAAATTTTAGAATGAATCCTAAATACAGTGTGGGCAGCTAAAAGACATGTTACAAATTGTTTTTTCCCAAAAACAAGGAAATTAAATCTTTGTGGGTTCCACTAGCTGAGATGTTCTGTGTAAGTGATGAACTATATTGCTAGAACTTGGATAGGGTTACCTGTTATGCACTCGAGCTACGAAAATGATAAAAACGTATAGCTAATATTATGGTTTGAACATGTTCCAATATGGCGCCCATAAATTCTGTGAAATGACGAACTATAATGTGCCAATGAATTGTTGTCCTTTGTCACTGTTTGTGATCTATTGAGAGTATTTTTAAACGTGATGAAATGGCGCTCTGCATTGTGAACAAGGTAGTGCGCTGCTGCCGAAACGCGTAGATGCGGTCACTGTAACTGAATAAAACTCGAGTGAAAATTGTCAAGTGGAGTGCTGGATTATTGCTGTGTAATGGAGTGGTGATTATCTTTGGATGATATATATATATATATATATATATATATATATATATATATATATATATATATATATATATATATATATATATGTGTGTGTGTGTTTTTTAAAGCAGGAAATTGAAACAAATATAAAATATATATTTTAATGTAAAATATAATGTTTAATAATAGAGTTACATTGTATATGTCTATAAAAACATGCACACACATATATATGTGTGCATGTTTAAATATATATGTTATGATATGAAAAGCAATTTATAATGCTCACAACTACTCCAAGAAGTGTCCCAGCGCAGAAGTAGAGAGGTCAGCAGGGTGGGCATTAGACTTGCAACAAGAACCAAGTTTTCAGTTTCTGAACAGCAATGATTTTCTGATGCGCCCAGGAATGTTAATCATCTGCCTCCTAATCTTTGATGCTGGATCTTCGGGATCATTGCCAGGAGTTTGCTGGTAGATTGGAAATGTCTAAAAGGGTTGTAAAAGCAAAATCTAGCTCTAAGGTAATCGAGGCCAGTCTGATACAAGGCATCATGTACCTGTGTCAGAGCCTTAAATTTGACCCTCTTCCTGATGGGTTATCAGTGGAATCCGCGCAAATGTGAGCTGATGTATTGCCTTCTCTGGATATTTAGCAGAAGGTGAGTTACCATGTTCTGGATCACCTGTAATTTGTCTATTAGATATTGTGGTATGCCCATGTACAGTGCATTGTCATAATCTATTATAGATGTAACTAATGGGTGACTATTTTGCTTGCTGAAAAGGAAAGCAGGGCAGAAATATCTTAAGGGACATCAGAATTCCAAAGCATGTACCTACCCACCTTTTGACTTGATGGAAAGAAGCCTATAGTCAAAGGTTATTCCCAATGTTTTATAGAATCCTTCTGAGGGCTTGGAAGGGAGGCATCGTCTGGCCAAACAGTTAGCCAGAAGTTTAGTGGGAATGTCACAAAGAAGAGTATTTCTGTTTTTTCCTCATTGCATTTGAGTTGAGCGTTGGCTAGCCAGTAGAAGACTGTGGTAAGGCAGTTTTTAATCTGTGTGCCCTACAGCTCAGATCTCTTGCTCTAGGAAAAACTAAATTGAGTGTTGTCTGCATAGGATAACACCTTCGCTCCCAATTGTTCTGCTAAACATGACAGGGGCGTGAGATGTAGGTTGAAGAGTGATGGACTTAGGTCTGAGCCTTTGGGAACACCTGTGTCCTGCTTCCTTGGGCTGGCCTAGCAGGGAAGAATCCAAACCTGCTGGCTTCTGTCTGCAAAAAATGATGTTAGCCAGTCCAACGCAAGCCCTGTCACTCCAATGGCCTGAAGGCGGTCAAACAGCAGTGTGTGGGGTACAGTATTGAAGCCCGCTGACAGGTCCAGCATAATCAGTACGGTCCACCCATCTCGGGTTCCTTTGATATATTCTGATACTTCAATCAATGCAGGGTCTGTACTATAGCAGGCTCTAAAGCCAGATTGGCTAGGGTGTAGCAACGTATTGGTTTCCAAGAAGTTTGACAGTTGTATATTCACCTGCTTCTCCAAAAGTTTGGATAAAGCTGGCAGCAAGGAGATAAGCCTATAATTGGCCAGAATAGCAGGGTTCGCCGCTGGCTTTTTAATAAGTGGAAGGATCTTCGCCTGCTTTCATGCACTAGGGACTGAATTTGTACTTATTAGGGTATATAAAATCTAATTTACAGCCTGATTGATAGTCTCTGCCACCAAATCCAGTTGCTTCAGGGGTGCAGGATTGTTGGGAGAGCCGGATTTGATGGCTTTAAGAGCCCTCAGTGAGCAGTCCAACTGAATAGTGTTAAAACTGCTGAGGTTAATCCGAGCTGTTGTGATCTTCCTAGTAAGCTGTATGATCTCGGCATCGACCTCAGGTAGTTATCCTGTAACTAGGGTGGCTTGAATGCTAGAGATCTTATTAGTAAAGAAGCGTGTCAGCATTTCACACTGGTCAATTGAGGCTGCCTTGGTGTAAGTGTCATAAAACTCTTGACTATAGAGAAATTCTCTTTAAATCTGGTTCCTGCCTTTCCTATGTGCTCCTCAAAGTAAGATTGCCTTGCTTTGGTTATAGCCATATATTATACCTTTTGTGCAAGTTTAAAGGTCTCTTTATCAGCTGAGGTATAATCCTTCCTCCATTTACGCTCTAGTGTATTGCAATGTTTTTGCTCTATTATGAGGGCAGCCGAGAACCATGTACTAGAAGGTGTACTTCTACGTGCTCTGCTCCAGAAAAACGCCGCTAGATCTTCTGCAGTGTTTCTGATCCAATTGTAATATTTCATGAGAGCATCATTCAGTATGCAGATGATAACTCTGGGAGATGTTGTTTCAGCACATTTGAGAATTCCTGCAGGTCTATTTTATTGAAAGCTGTCCCAATATGGGTCAGAATGTTCTGGGAAGGATCCTGTATTACTGGCCGTTGCCATGAGAATCTGATTAAGAGGTGATCCAACCATGACAGTAGTTGCGGATCCTACATCCGTATTAACACATTGGAACAAACTTCATCCAGTGTGTTCCCTCCTTGATGTGTCGGTTTCACCATGTACAGGCTTTCGATTAAGCAAATACATTATTTCTTTGAAGACCGAGGCTTCCGAGTTGTCTGTTTTGTCCAGATGTGTGTTAAAGTCTCCTAAGATCATGAAATGTGCATAACTAAGGGCTAGGTGTGTGATCAAACAAATTCAGAAGAGAGCGAGCTGGACCTGGTGGCCTATGTATTAGAACCCCAGCTACTGAGTGTTTCTGTGATAGGGAGATACAAAAACCGATGGCTTCTGTGTCCAGCAAGTCATTTACCCCAATGTTTCGGAAATCCCATTCTTCTCCGAGGATAACTGCTAGTCTGCCTCGCCTGCCTTCTAGTTGGTCTTTTTTATATATTTTGAAGTCATTTGGTGTGGTGTTGGAGATAATAGGGTTTGATTCTTCTGACAGCCAAGTTTCTGTGATACATAGAAAATCAAGACTGCCTTCCTCTAGGAGGTCATAGATGTTGTGGGCATGTTCTTGCATTGAGCATGCATTTGTCAGTGCATATATATTTATAAATAGTATTAAATATTTTTATACTTGTTTAATTTACATTATGTTAATGTTGTATATTAACATATTTAAGATTTACTATTTGTTAACTACATATTTTAAAAACAATATCAATGTGCAGCAATATATTCGTTTCTAATATTTTTGTACTTACTATTATAAGTATAGGGGTATGATATTTTTGTCTGCAATATTTTTGTTTCACGATATTGCTGTTTCTGATATTGTGTCAGTGATCCCCACAATCATCCCTACAATCTCGTCCTCTGTTATGTCTTGGTCACGTGAGTGCACCTGCTCCTGAGTGAGCTTCATGAGACTGAGGGGTAAGAGGAAGGTGTCTTCATAGGAATTTCATTAGGGAGCAGTCAGCTGAAATATATTGAAGATGTCAATAGGGTGCTCAAAACCAACGCACTGGTGTCCTGAATAGCTCTGACTTTCTGTTGGGCCACCTGGTGTCGCAAGGGCAAACCCAATAATCATCCCTTCTTTTTCCACTCGCTCATAGTGACGCTGTTTGAGCCTGATGAGTGTAGTTTCTGCTTTTTGCAGTGTGGAGTTTTGCAGCAGCTATTGTAGATCAGTCTTAGGTGTGTGTTGCCTCATAAGTGTGAGTTAGATCTGACACTTGATTCACTAAGTCTCGTTGATGTATTATTGCCTCTCTTTTCAGAAGGGCATAGTCTCGCTTTAATTTGCCCCTTCTGCATGCTTCCCCACTGCCCAGAATATCTGATGGGATGAAACTCATTCAGGTATGTGCATAATATTGTGTGCAATTTTTGTTTTTAATGTGATAATTTGTATTTGGACACATTGAGTCATCATTCTCCTGGAGGGGCGTGCTTAACTAGAGGTCGAGCCAAATCTGGATCGCATTGTGATCCAAGATGCCATTTGGTATGATAATAGCGTCACCCACTTGGTGCAGGAGTAAGATTGAGGTCAGAGAGTAGCCTATCCTCTAACAAGTCCCATGCACACAAGAGATGCACATGTATTGTCTGTCTGTAGGATGGAGTAATCTCCAGGGGTCACAGAGGGAGACATTGGAATGGAGATCCAGGATTAGTCCTCTGTCATATTCCTAGACCCTAGGTAATATGACTTACCCCGGTAAGGGCAGAGGGTAATATTCCATTTGTCCCCTAAAAGTATATTCAAGTGTGGGCTCTGTAATACGATGTATGTTAAGGCCCTTAATACCTCACCCTTTGTGTAGATTAGACCGTATACTAGGCATGGGTGGAAAATTCTGTTCCACTCGCAGAATTTGAGGAATTTGGGTAATTTTGCGTTTTGCGGAGAACACGGAATTGACAAAAATTCCGCTATCTGTGGCTTTGCAGACGTTTTTGCTTGTTTGCGCTTTCGTATTCGTGAGATATTTCTCCCCGAGCACGCAAACAGCGTTCGCGAACAGGAAAAAAGCATCACGAATGGACGGAAGAAGCAATACCGTGTGTTTGCTGAACGTTTGCTTGCTCGCAGAGATCTTTTACCATTTCACAGAGCTTTGCGTAGCGCAGCTACGCAAATTCCGCCCACCCCTACTGTATACAGAGCAAAGGATCATAATGACCACAGGGTTTCTGCCAAACTTCATATATTCCTTTTCATATGATGAGTGCAACCCCCTCCTTCATAGTAGGCCTTTGTAGTGGTGCAGGTAGGGTCGTCAGCAGTACATTTCACCCCACCCAACCTTGGCGCAATTTACAACACCCTGCATCCGAAAGGGAGGTTCCTTGGAGCAAGGCTATGTCCAGGCGCAGTGTGTGAAGATAGGCCAATATTTCTTTCTCTTAATGGAATGAGTGAATTCATTCACATACAGAGATACTATCACTAGCAGCTTGTAGGAACATGTGCATTAGGGGAGGGCATGTAGGTCAAGAGAATCATGTGCTACAGTGTGCCCCAGTTAAGATACAAGAGAATTGGCTGGTGTGTCTAGAAAAACAACTTTTGGAGCCTGTGGAGTGGAAGCAGTCCCAGGGAGGACAGGTTTTCAGTATTGGTAATGTAGTGGATTTATTTAGACAATGGGGATAACCTATGTGACTGATAGAAATAGATGCAAATCAAATGCGTTCCAAGGAAGACGTCTGAGGGATCCTGCTGAGGGGAGGTCAAACTGTAACTCAAGTGGGAACCTAACACCCAGGGGCCTTCTTCCCTTCACAGGGCTGCACAGCCTCGCAGAATAAGTCAAAGCAAACCCACAGTGAATAGGAACAAGCCGTGGCTATCTTA
Organism: Lissotriton vulgaris; assembly: GCF_964263255.1. NCBI lineage: Eukaryota > Metazoa > Chordata > Amphibia > Caudata > Salamandridae > Lissotriton > Lissotriton vulgaris. Next base: position 1,463,534,072 of record NC_141691.1, read on the forward strand.
TTTGTGTTAGAGTGTAAGGGAAAGGCTTTCAAGGGAGGCAAGCTCTGGGTCAAGTGACTAGTTCACAGCGTTGGTGGGGAAAAAAAACCCTTTTTGTGTTCAACTACAACAATAGGTACCGCTGTATTGTCTTGTTGGTGTAGGTTGAAATGGGGAGAGGCTAGAATCCTCAGCAGTAAATACACAGCCCTGACAAACTGCCGCAATGTGGTGGGAGCCAAGGAATAAATGTGGAATTGCTAGAAAAACACAGGGGGAGAAAGCAAACAATATATCAGAAGGGAAGGGAACACAAGATAGTCAGTATCAAGTCTCTTATCTGCCACCGGATGACATTCTTATCCATCAGCATGATTTCAAGGGCGATTGGGACTTGTCCCTAGGAGGAAGCAATTTGTTGTAATGAATTGGTTTGGCAATGGACCTGTGCTTGGCCACTTCCTCTAGTTGCCCCTTCTCCCCAGTTGGTCTTACCCTGGGGTCACATCAGACTGTGGTGGATGGTACACCAAGTTCTCCCAGCACTAGGAAGTATCCCAAGTTTGTGCCTTTTATTGAGTCCAGCTACACCTCTAGTTGTCAGGATCCTCATACAAAGTTGTTTTGTCATTGGATGTGATGAGCATAATTGCTGGATTGAGCAGTCTCTAGCTTACTGCCAGCTTCTTTAAACATTGTTGTTGCACCAAAAAGGTCTTCTGTTTCAGGCTGGTTTCATTTGAGAAGTCTACTGTGTTGGAGAACTGTTGGTGTCCCATCATAAAGGGCCCATGTTTTTCGTTGTGTCTATGATTTGTTCAGTGTGCTGGTGCCTGATACAATACTAGGCAATTATCTGTTGTGGGCCCCCTTTAGTCCCATGCTTACATGATCTCACTCTGTTCACTCGCTGGATATTCAATGGGAGAGTGAATGATAGCATCATGTTTTCTGGGATAAAATGTGTCAAAAATGTGATCATCTAGTACACCTCCATTTTCCCGGGATGCTAGTTTATCTTGATGGCTCCAGTCCACTAAATCTGCAGTCTTCTTTTGCATGAACCAGTGATCTTGTTTCAAGTCTATGGATGTGATGATTTTCTGTTCCACTAGGAGCAGCGTGTCTTCTATGCTTTGCAAAAGCATTTGAAATGAGGTGATGTCCGATTGTTTGGACAAGAACTCCACCGCTGACTAAGTTATGGTATCCTCCACTGTGGCCTTTGACAGTTGAAGTGCAGTGAGTTCATGCATAGTAGTCTAGAGTGCTGGGTTTTAGGCTGGTTTTGCCTCGTCCGCTGCTAGTTTTGAAGACTTGCCAGCAGTTGTTGCGCTCTCTTAGACATGGTGGTTGTCGCTCTGAGGAAGTGTGCAGTTGGTTATGACATCTGGATTGGGGGGTACTCCTAGTAACTCAAAGAAGTGGTGGGGAGCTCGGGTATAAGCGGTGCCCTATATCAGTATAATGCTGTCAGTCCCACTAGAGTGTAGAGCTGGTACACATTGTCTGCTAGTACATTGAAGGTACTGTAATAATGTAGATGAATGTAGCAGGTAGTCTAGAGAAGGGTCCATTAGTTAGATTAATTCTCCATCCGCTGGGGCAAAGAAGACCTTTAATGGTCAGTGAAGGACACCCAACTCCCTACAATGGCTGTCAGATGCTCCAGAACTGTCAGTGGCCTTCTATCGGGTGAGAACTCACACATCTCTCACCATCTCTTTCAAGCTTCTCTCAATATTATATGTCACCAGTTCAATAATCTAGTCAGTGAGGCCTTGAAAGTGCATCACTCATGGGGCACCATTGTACTGCATGCACAGATTCCCACCCAACCCCCCCCCCCTGACAGGCTCAACCTTGTGCTTTCGCCCTGAAAGCAGGCCACAGAGCACAGGAGAGAAAAGTAAACTAACATGCAAAAGGATTGGAGTTGTTGTGTCCTTTTCGCTTCCCATTAATACTCAGGCTGGGTCAGGAGGGAGAAATGACATAGTCCTCTTTCTATGTCCATGAGGCCAAGCTGTAGACTCTTGCACTGGGTGTCCGGTGCTCACCTCCTGACACACCTAGCTGGCCTCCGGCGACTCTGCCGCCTGAATCAGCACTTTCATCTCCAGTAGAGCACCTCCTCACCAAAGGTATATTTGCAGCACGTCTCTGTGGAAACATAGGCTACTCGTGCTCCCCCCCTGCTGTGTGTTTCACCCTTCCTGATAACCCCTGGAGGGCTTAGGTGCTCCTGTAGGTGTCCCTTAAGGAGCCCAGTCTAGGCCAGCGCTATTCCTGGTCGTACCAAGTGGAGGGTGAGCCACGCCATCTTCCGTGGAGAAGACTCTAGTGGTGCATTAGGAAAATGCCATTAGCCCATGCTCTTGTCTGCTGCCCATGTGTATGCATAGTGCCATTATCTGCAACTTCCTCCACCCCTAGTCTGAGCATGCAAGAATGAATAAATACACAAGACAACGTTGTTCTGGGAAAATATTGCTGCAGGTTTGTTCCATACAAGAGTATGCAATATGTGGGTTATCTTATGGGTGATCCAAGGGCGGGCAGCTGTACCAACCTATGCTGCCCCGCCCATCTGTTGAGCTAGCACTGTGGGACACCCAGACAATGCTATCTTTGATGATCTTCTTCTGGATCACATGATATGTTCGTCTCTTCTACTTATACCCTTTTCAGGGCGGTGCGTAGCAGGGCAAGCCCCCGGTTGGTTAGGCCCCAAACCGCTCGAAGGACTAACGGGTCGCCGTCACGGTTTTCCAGGAACCTGAGGCTCCTGGTCTTTGCCTCTGGCACCCGTACTGTGCTGCGCAGAGGTACCCTTACTGTACCCGTCTGCCGCAGAGGTACCCTTACTGTACGCGTCTGCTTCCAGAACGCCCTGTAACTCCGCCTGCAACACAAAAGAAAACATTCTGAGTACCCTGTCCACCAGCCTGGTCACTGGGTAACCGGTGGGGTGGGAGACGGCGTGGCTGGTGAGATAAAGACCGTCAGCAGGGGCGGGGGAGGCTTATATGCCCTCCCCCCCCACCTGGCGCACCGGATCTGACACCACTGTGACGACTTGGTGAGTGGACTCCTACAGGAGCCCCCAACCACTAGAGCGGGTAAGCGGTGCCTAAATGACACTAAAGGGTCGCCCTTCTGGATTGGCTCCCTGCTGGGGCTGTGGACAGCCGCATTCCCTAAAGATTGTGGTCACATTATTTGATACATGATACCTAACACTATCAACCCACGATCTACCAACAAAGCACAACCAACAAGAACATGGCAGAGGTCTGAAAATGCAATTCTCTTGTAAAACTTTCTGTTTTACTTCATGATTAAGCACAACCACAAGTTTGCCATGAAATGACTGGAGCGCATTTACGTCCCTCATGCATTATTCCCAATTTGTCCCATACAGGCCACACAACATTAGCAATACACAACAAGCTTCTGCGCCTTTCAGCTGATGACTCAAAAGGGCTTTGGTGTCTTATAAGCGGCATGAAGCAGTACACAAGTCTTTCAATACAAACCAGTACAGTCCTGGGGAATTGCTTTTTTTTGCTGTCTAACATTTGCTAGCTTCTGAAGTCAAGAATCACATGTTAATTCAGTATGAACAGGTCAAACCTTTTTTTAATTCCAGGACAACCAGCCCTCTCCATCTTTTCTCGGTATCTTGGAGGCCAATAGTAATAGAGAAAGTGGGGGATAATTGGGTTTCAACAGAACAGGAGGAAATCTAATGTGACAACGAAACTATGCTGGCAGCTTTCTCCCTATCCATCTACTAGATCTGCCTTCAGAGAGGTGTGCTTGGGTTGATATGCCAGTAGCAAATCTCACTGAGAATGGGTACAATTTGGGTATCATGCAGTCATCAGAGCCCCGCCAAGCAGAACAACAAAAGGATGGAGCACTTGCAGAGAACACAGACTGTTTAGTTGACTGAGGAGGGAACACAGGGATAGCCAGAATAACTGACAGGGTAGGATGGTATTGCATTTCGAAGGCATGCAAATTACTTTCATTCCATTAGTTTAGTTAAATATGTATGATCTTGGGAGTGCAATAGAACTAAATAACCACATGTCTTTATTCCCTCAACTGAAATTTTTATGATGATTACCCTGAGAACATTTCAAATGTTTTTATAAGTTTCCCAATACATCCTTTGATAGGAGCACAAGTACCCCAACACTGGCATAGAGATGGAAGAACAGGAAAGTTCAAATGTGTGTTGCTGCTGGCTACATAGCTGATACCTTACACAATTCATGCTGCCCCAGGAGGCCCTTTTGAAGGATGCATGGAGTATCCCCAGAACAAAATTAAATACAGTTGTAGATGCAACCTCCTAGGGTACTGTCTATGCCGCCCCGCCCAAAAAGAGTTAGACATGCACCGGGTGAGAGTCTGATAGAAGAAGGACACACGCTATCAGCCTCTATGCAGCAGCACACTGCACCCCAGCCCCTCAAGGGAACAAATGGCCCACTGTGGGTGCTGCCACTCTCACAGGGACTTTAGTGACCCCTTGTAGCATAAGGGAGCACCTCAGTGGAAGCAAAGAGTGGTAAGTGAAACACCCTTCTCTACTCTCTAACTCGTGGAGTTAGCCATAACTGGTGTGCAAAGTATGGTTTGGATGGTTAGTGTCTGAGTTATGGATTGTGGGGGTTTTGAAGTTATAACTGTAACTCTACTCTAACTGGGTTGTTAAAGTGAATTTGTGAGGATTATGCTAAACATATACTGGTGTTACAACCAATACTAATGATAACTTAACTGTGCTTTATAAATTCCTTATAACACCTAAGGATAGGTTTGACAACTTAAATGGTGAGGCTATCTGCCACCTTCTACTGAGCCCTTTCATATACATGTGACAGTTTGTGCTTCAGCCTTCACAATTTTTTTTTACCAATTTTCTAAATGGTAATTATTATTTACTATTTTTCTGGTTACTACCTTACTCGCAGTTTGTGAGGTAAAGAGGTGTGAGTTCATGAGTAAACCTGGAAAACTACAAATTTCTAAAATGTTAACATGATTCTGAATTCAACAGCATGGTTTTTCCAAAGAAACTAGTCTTTACAGTCAAAAACAAATTAAAGTAAGTAGGAAAATTTGAAATACGTGACAATGTTTTCATCTGCATTTAGCCGATCTACAAAAGTAGATCAATATTCATGAGGCAGATAGCAATTTGGGACCCTTTGGGAATGGGCTACAATCATGTGGCAGCAGACCACCATGTCTGTGCTTGTTTTTTAAATAAGCAACACATTTTTGTCAAAAACAGCAATTTTCCTTAAAGGAAAACGGGATGCGTTTAAAAGAAAAAACTGAAACTGTCATGGGGATGTGCCTTGCATTTACACTGTGTTAAGTTAGCATGCGCTTATTAGAGGTTTAAACGCCATTTTTCCTTTCTGCTGCCTTTTGCACACGGCACACAATATTACAACATGTTAGAGTCTAGCAGACTGTTTTGCTTCACACAAGAATAATATGTTTTTCTATAGTAGCAGCTTTGCTTGGTAAACTTTGTCTGAACAGTGTGTGCCGAGGCCTTCAAGGTTATTTCAAAACATTGGTTGTTGTTCGGTCTGATCAGCGCACGTTCTAGACATAACATATATGCAGCCGTGGCCACCTCTGATTTTGGCACGTTTAATAATGCACTGCGCAGGCATGCAAACACACTTTGGAGAACATTAGTATGCAGAGAGCTGGTGTAGGAAATTATGTGATCCATTTTGACTAGGACCAGAGGTATGGGGCCGCCCTTGTAAACCCAAGAGACCTTCTGTAGATATAAGATAACCTGATAGCAAGGGAGGGTGAAATCTAGGTGTAATCTAGCCTATTTCTATTTAGCATTTTAACATGCTTTCTCCTTTTGTATTTTATGGAATAGTAACTATGCTGATAATCTTGTTGCTTATAATATGTCTGCTTGTATTAGCTTAGATACTGCGCCTGAGAGCACAGAATTAGAAATAAATATTTAAACTTGCACGTGTCTTCATTTACTCCCCGTTTTGGACTGATATGAGAGCATAACGAAAGAGTGTTCATGTGTTCCACATTGCCTGAGGTATTCTAAGTTACATGTTCTGGGTTGTCTAATCATTGGGGGTATGGAAAAACCAATGAGACACTTATTGCTAGTCTGGTAGGGGATTTTGGCTACTAAGGTGAGTTTTGGTACACCCTAATTCACTGAGGTTCCAAGTCTCTATACACAGTTCTGTGTATGAGCAGAATCCCTGCTACATTTTCTTTTAATTATTTAAGGGCAGGCAATGATCCATGGGACCACTACTGGCTCTTAAAAAATATTTTCGCTTCCAAATACAAAGGGGAAGGGATCCCCTGGGGACCCCTTCCTGTTTGCGACTGGCTTTACCACCCATTAGAAAGGGACGCCCTTGGGACACCCCTTCCTAATAGCGGCTTGAAAACCCTATTTGGTGAGTCAGTCATAGGTAACTGACTAGCAAAATAGGATTTGTACATGCTACAATCCTTTTGAGAGGTCGCAAATGGCCAGATTTTCTGTTTGCGACTGTTGAAAACGGTTGTACATTTGGCCCTAAATATTGGTTTAAAGAAACCCCAGAAATTCCCTGAAAAGACACAGTTAGTATGCAGTTATGATTTAAAACATAACAAACACTGAAATTTCAAGTTATGATTAGGTCTGCAATTAATTTGCACAACAGCAGTGCAAACTGTTACTCCCACACTAAATGCAATGCTTATGACCTCACAATATTTACACCAATCAATAACAACCCCTAAAAGCACAATGTAATTGAACAACAACATATACTCAAACCAATAAATAAGAGGAAATTCATAACCATCTTTTTCATATTGCTAAGGGAAAAGATGTTATGTATTCTGATATCTAAGATTATTTATGGGATTTCAATTACATTTGTCATTGCATTTTGTGTCCGAGTTAGGGTTGTGTTTCTGCCTTTCTCCAGGTAGGACTCCACAGTGGCTGTATTTATAGTTGCTGCACATCCGTTAGCACTATCCTTGTTAGTGACTATTTTGTAACATAAGAGACATAGTTGTATACGGTACAGTGTGCTGCCTGTATTTCCCAATTTCATTTTTAAACTACCCTGCCTGGCCCATATACCATCTTACTTTCCTCACAAAAGGACTGAGTCCCAACTAAGGGAAACAGCGAGACAACAAACGTTTTCTAGGGACCTCAAACCTGACCACCTCTTCGCATATATCTTACACATCTCACTTATTAGCAAGCGACTCAAGGGGTGAGCGGGGATATTTTTGTTGGGAAAGGGTTATTGAGGATGGCACGCCAAAGGCTAAACCAGTATACGAACAGTTGTATGCACTGTCAATGTACAAATGCCAATAAAATATGGTTTAAAAAAAAAAAGGACTGAGTCCCATGGTAACACACTCATTCTCAAAAAAGTGGGTGAGGATTCCTGGACAAACTGACCTGTAGACCCATCATCATTCATATTCCATTCTACTCCTTGAATTCTGTCAACCCCTATCTCACTGGGACAGTCACCCCAGCCAATGTGTTGAACAAGGAATCCTATTACTTCCTACACTCCCTACAAGTGCTCTAACAATGGCCCTGTTTTAGCCAAGCAGTGCAGTCGGAAGACATCTTCTAGTCGATCCATATTGTTTGAAAAAGTTTGCAGATGAAGAAAATGTAATCTTAATGCATTGGTCACTCTAAATAAAGCGAGGTCTATTGAAGAGAGAGTATTTCTACTTATAAAACTACTGCAATAGAAGTCTTCCATTAAAGTAAAAAATAAAAACCTGCCAGGATAAAAATTTATTTGTTCAGTCCTTTAGATTGTTTCCTTTGTCCTCCACCCAGCTGCTATTTTGGAAGGGGTGCATGTCAGAGATCATAAAGTTTGGGGCGTTCCAAAATAATAATAATAATAACAAGATTGTTTTATAACACTTCGCACCACGCACTTGCTGTTTCTAAGTGCTGTAAACAGCAAGTATTGCCGCCTTGATGCCCTCGGGTGACTGCTGCGCAATATAAATATCAAGATCAAATCAAATTATTACCCTATTTATGGCACTCAATTACCCGACCATTGGTCCCTCAGCCTTGCCGAGAGTCCAATTTGCAACTTGCAGAACACTTTAGGGGAAATTCACGAATGTGTGATGGAATGCAGCACTCTGTTACATCAAAAAGAGTGAAACCCAGCACCATATCTACTAAGCTAGGGTGGTGTGTTTCTCTCCTCCCAGCTCTAGTGCACTTTAGACTGCCATTTACCAAAACACATACCCTTGCACCAGGGTGCCCTTCCAGTACAAAAACTATGCTTTGATATATGTTAATAATGTTTCCCATTTTGTATGTGTACTGTACAGTATAGCACCCATGCAATGCTTTAAAGATTGGGGACTCACACCTTGATCCACTCTTAAACCTGCCTCAAGGAGGCATACTTTTTTGGCACAAATCTGTGTCTACAAATGTTAGTGGATAGGGATTTGCGGCAAGACTAAAGGGTGGTTGCATGGTTATGCCCATGGGTACAGAGCAGGAATATCGTCGTAAAAATATCGACTAACCTAAACATCGCCGCAAAAATATCTACAGGAAGAAATATCGATGACAAAAATATAGTTTGACCAGAATATCGACAGACAGGTAAGTAATATCGATAACATTAATATAGTTGTAATAAATATCGTTTACAAAAACATAGTTTACAAAAATATCGTTTTTTAAATAATTTTAAGTAATGTAGTGTTTTTAATGAGTATTTGTTGTCAAAGTAGTATTTTTTGTAGTATTTTATTAGTTAATAATGTACTTTATGTGGAATTTAGTGTTAATAGTTCCGTAGCGGGTTGTGGGTTTATAGGGGAGTAGGGTGGGAAGTAATTTAAATATAATAAAATAATAGAGTAATTAATGTTTTAAATGAATATAAATAGTGTAATAAATAATAGTTAATTAATTTCAATTAGTTAATTGATTAATAATTATGTAATTAATTATGTTCATTGTTTAATTAATTTTAGGTGTGTGTACTGGAATTTTTTAGTGAAAATGTAGTGAATTAATTACATTTTAATTGAATAAATATTTAATTAATGATTAATTAAATAAAAATAAAGATTTGTTATTTTATAAATGAGTAAATACATTTAGTAATTTTAACACCTACACTATCCAACGCTTTCCCTACTGTTGCACCTTCTGGAGTGAGAATAGTACTTTTTTACCCCTACGCTATCCAATGCTTTCCCTACTGTTGCACCCTCTGGAGTGGGAATAGTAATTTTTATCCCTACGCTATCCACCGCTTTCCCTACCGTTGCACCCTCTGGAGTGGGAATAGTAATTTTTACCCCTACGCTATCCAACGCTTTCCCTACTGTTGCACCCTCTGGAGTGGGAATAGTAATTTTTACTCCTACGCTATCCAACGCTTTCCCTACTGTTGCACCCTCTGGAGTGGGAATAATAATGTTTACCCCTACGCTATCCAACGCTTCCCCTACTGTTGCACCCTCTGGAGTGGGAATAGTAATTTTTACCCCTACGCTATCCAACACTTTCCCTACTGTTGCACCCTCTGTAGTGGGAATAGTAATTTTTACCCCTACGCTATCCAACGCTTTCCCTACTGTTGCACCCTCTGGAATGGGAATAGTAATTTTTAACCCTACGCTATCCAACGCTTTCCCTACTGTTGCACCCTCTGGAGTGGGAATAGTAATTTTTACCCCTACGCTATCCAACGCTTTCCATACTGTTGCACCCTCTGGAGTGGGAATAGTAATTTTTACACCTACGCTTTCAAATGTTTTAACTAATAATATATTGTATATTTTAATTATATGTATGTATTATTGTTGTTATATAAAGTAATGTGTTAAATATATGTATATGTACACATTTATTAAGTTTATAATGAAAAAGTGTAGTTAATTTGTTTTAAATAGTTAAAAAATAAAAGTAATGTCATTTATTTTGTTAATAGTACTTATATTTATTTATTATTTAATGTAATTTTAATTAATTTAAAAAGTCGATATTTTTTACATCTATATTTATTATGATATTTTTGAGTAGATATTTATGTACTTACCTGTAAAAGTATAGGGTGTCGATATTTTTGTAAACGATATTTTTACAACTATATTTATGTCAACTTTATTTTTGTAATCGATATTTCAACACCCTACCATGCCCATGTACCAGCTATGGTATGGCCCCTTGATGCAAAATGGCATAAAGTATTGTAAAGAAATGACTTTGCATTACTTTGGGAAATTGAAAATAAATCCCAGCACAACATTGTGCACTAAGTATGTGTTACTTTGTGACGCGGTGCAAGTTGCTAGCACATTTCCTCCTTCATATTTCTAAATTCTAAAATATAAATTTTTCTGTTCTGGTACCAAGAGCCATAACAAATATACTTTCCGTCGCTAATATAATAAAGAGGACCTGATTCAAAAAGGTAAACTTACACTTTTATGTAAGTTCAGGATGTTTGCTATTTACAAAGGCATGTTACTAGTAGTATCTTTACCACGGTGGAGTGGCCGCACATAAAAAGATAGGACAGTCCTATCTTTTTATGGGCGGAGACTAGTGAAAATGCTATTAGTAAAATACTTTTTTGAATAGCAAACATTGTAAAGTTAACACAAAAGTTGAAGCTTACCTTGTGTATCGGGCCCCATATAATGTCTGGATGCTAAAATGCTTTTTTAATTGGTTTACAGATTAACAGTCGAGTTTCAACAATTCTCGTGACCAGCATATGTTTTTCCAAAACGCGAAAAATGTAAGGTAGAAGAAACTTCGAGTTCGAGGCTCTATAAGATGTGATCGTTTCACATTTTTTTTTTCTCTACCAGTCTCATCACCCCGGTCATGCACTTTACCTAATCTGTATGGGAATCGCTGCTTGCGTTGTTGTTCTCGCCCCTGGAAGCCAATTCCATGCCCTTTGTGTGCAGCGAGGCACGGATCTTATGACATCATTTAAGTTGTGCTGAGAAGTTTTTTTCCCCTCCTAAACATGCCCATCAGGAAGCTGTTGGTGATTCGCAGGCAGGCTAAGAAGTGTCAGGGGACACAATGCAAGAGAAGGTGGTAAACAAAATTACAAAAAAAGAGCTCTCAACATGATCCCCGGAAAACTATTTGCACCATTTTGTGGCAAGAAGTAAATTATTCCAGTCTGTTGTTTTAATCATTTTACCCCCTGTGTGCATTGTGTAATGAGTGAAAAGTGTCATTTAAAGCACACTGTGGAAGTGAGCTTCCTAAACTGTGGGGTTTAATATGGAAAATCAACATTACACGTTGTTGCCAAGGATTTCCTCCCGAAACCAGAACGTATTTTTGTGTCATATATCTGAAATCCATCCTGGGCAACCAGACATGTTGTTATTGCTTTGACTAAGAAGTTATTTTTGAGGCATATTTAATATTAAATATGTATTTCAACACAGGCATGTCAGAGATTTCGACACAGATTTACTAAGATTTTGCGTCAGGGTTGAGTCACTTTGGTGGTGTAGCCCCAACACAAAATGCAATTTAGCATTTAGTAAGCAATTTAAAGTCGATTTGTGTGACTTTGCTTGATTTGGTAAATACAAAGTAAAGCATCGCACCGTAGAGAGCTGCCATGCGTTACATGAGTGGAGCATGGGCATTCCTGTGAGTCCCCCCATGTATTCTGATGCACACCCAGATTTACAAAGACTGGGTTTGTGCCAAAATGGTGAGCCTACTCAACACAGTAACAAGGAGCGATGTCTTGTTTTTTCTCATTGCTTCATCTTTCGATGTGTGCTGTAAAAAGAGGAATATGTCTCTAACAGCCAGATTCATCATGGTCCCTATTTGCCAGTCCTTAATAGCGATTATTAAGGAATCGCTATTAAGGACTCTCAAATCGGGATTCATGTAGAAATTGCAAAATAAATTGCGATTCCTACAGCCTCCTTATTTGCGATTAGCAAATTGCTAATCGCAAATAAGGAATAAGTGAGTCATTCCTTATTTGCGATTAGCAATTTGCTAATCGCAAATAAGATTGCGATTTCAAGGGTGCCAGGGGTGTCCAAAGGACACCCTGTAGCACCCTTGAAATGGAAATGTAGCCTGATGTTGCGCACACACATGTCCAAAGGACATGTGTGTGTGTAACATACGACTTAGAAAAATGCACTGAGGTGCATTTTTCTAAGTTTCCGCTATTTACCACGAAGTCAGACTTCACGGTAAATAGCGGCCGGAAATTGCGAATTCGCAAATTTTAAAAGTTTCCTGAATTGCATTTAAGGAATCTCCCTTAAATGCAATTGCGAGTGCAATTTCCCTTGATGAATCTGGCTGTAAAAGTTTTGTTTTGTGCAGGAAGATATTTCTTCCAGCACAAAAACGATCCACCCTGTAATACAGGCACCCTTGCACCTTGGTACCTGCGTTAGCGCTAGGCAGCCAGATGTTCACCTGCGCATAGATAGAGCTAAACAGGTCCATATCTTGGTAAAAATTATACTATTTAGCTCTCTCCTACCCCAAAATGCAGAGCAGCAGCTTGCCTTGCTGGGCTGCGTTGTGTGATCTACTAGCAAATATGGCCCTTGGGTTAAAAAAAATCAAGCTGATGTCCAGAATGTTAACATATGTCCTCAGGAAATGTTCAAAGATGTTTAGACTTGATGAGATGGCACAAGCATCAATGTGCAGATAACAAACTGGGCACAGGTCCTAATTCACAAAGGTAACTTGCACTTTTTGTTAAGTTTACACTTTTGAGGACGTTTCCTATTTTTTGGTATTCCCAAACTTCGAGTGTAAATTTGCTACAAGAGTGTAACTTACCTGTCTCAACCTCCTCACTTATGGGTGTGGAAGCTGGATTGTCATAATTTTCAACTGTAAAGTTACCACATGTAACGTACGGCCATATTTATGACTGGTGGAGACTCCGCACAGGGTGGAGGCTTCGCATGGTTGAGAATAGCAGACTCCATACATGGGGCAGAATCTCCACACACAACGACCTCTGCTTGGTAGTACATAGGAGACCTATACATGGCAATTAATAGGAAAATTATATACACCTGAAATCAATTAATCAATTAAGCACACCTGCCACACATCCACTTGTAACCACATATATAAACTGCCCAAAACCTAGGATTTGTTTCTTCTTCAGCATTTGCCTCTTGCTCCTTACTGTGCAACTTAGTCTATGGCACTTACTCAACTAAGGCTGCTACCTGTGCAGAGGAGGAAGCAAAACTTCACTAAGGGGGAGACAGCCCTTGTAGTTAAATTTGTGACACAAAATCACAAATGGCTACCTCTATTTTCCCTCAGTGGAGCCCAGAATGCAGCCTTATGTCAAGAGGTGACTGATGCGATCAACGTATTGAGGGAGGAGGTCCAGACTGCGAGGGACATAAAAAATGGCAGGAGAGGAGGGGGTGAAGGATACGTCTCCCGGATTGAGCTTGCAAGACTTCTGTCTGGAGGACCAACTGGAGACTGCCTCCATCTCACCCGCGTCGAGAAGGATGTCCTCTCCACCATGCAATATGGGCTGCCTTCTCTAGACAACAGTAATATGGTTTACCCCCACCCTTCATACTCTCATCTTTCTCTTGCTCATGTGTAACTAGGTAAGACAATCCATGTTCTCTATTTTGCATATTGTGAGTTGTAGTACAGATTTTACATGTTTAATTAGCACTAAAAGACTCCAAATTATACGTAAAGATTCTGAATGGCCTTGCTATTTATGCACTGGCCTTTCTAATGTGCCAGCTATACTTCAACATTTCTATAACTAAAACTACATCCATCTCTGTACTTCACTCTTCATACCTGCATTGCTTGTTGCCACCATATATTTATGAATTAGCATTTGAAAAACCTTAGAAATTCAGAAAAAAAACCATAGGTTTCAGGGACGTAATAGTTAGTTGAACATTTGACTCATTTAAAACCAGAGAAATTTACCTGTTATAGTTAGTTAAGCTAACTATAACTTGCGCGCCCACAATGCACTGATGATGACGTCACATATTACATCACTTATGACATGGTCAGTGACATCATTGATGACATCACTGATGACATATCAAATGACATCACAGATGACATCACTGATACATGCTCCTGATACATACTACATTAATATAAATTACGCATTCTGCGACATCAAAACTGCAAAAGAAACACACATAACTACACTTCCTGGCCAGGCAGGAACTGAACAATGCCCAGATCCCCGGAACAACTATTCACACCCCTATGCTGCCCTGGCGTACAAAAGCCCTGCCCACTTTGCGTATGTATAAATAGGATAATGACAAAGCCACATGTCCCAGTTCTTCCAAACTGCCTCAGGTGATATGTCCGCATTCAACTTGCATATCTCAATGTGTAATAAAAAAAAGGATCCATGAGGAGAACACCATCCTGACAATCAATACTGGTTCTAAATGGTGAACCCTACTGCCCATCGTGTTTCCAAAGGGATTCATGAGGTGTACACCATCCTGCAATCAACACTACAACTGAATTTTGAACACTGCTGCCCGTAATGTTTGCACACACAACAATGACAGCAGGTGAGCAGTGGGGCCTGGGTGCACAGGGGCTACAATTGAGCACGGTGCTGTGGGAGGGGTGGGGTGCATCAGCCTGGTGCGAACAAGCGATGTTGCCGTGCGTAATGATGTGATCTCTGACCTCATTCAGTCACATGTCTGTCTCATTTTAAGGACCTGCTGGACCGTACTGTAGGCCTGAGCCAGTGAGGAACGCTGCCCTACAAACACATGGTGTTGGCTTTTAGGAACTGTAGCGAGCTCATTACTAAGTGTACATGCACACAGGCTTCCGCCACTGCATTACACTCGCACATTATGCTTCTAGCTTGCGCTCTGTTCCTTTGTATGTGAATCCTTGTTATAACATATTATTATTTAACCTTGTGTATTGTCGTGCACTCCAACTCCTGTTTGAACCACGACTTCAAAAACGAAGGATGCTCTCAACTGGTGTTTTCTATTAAGTGTGAAATAAACCTTCATTTACCTCTAGACGTTTCCACCATTAGATTATTTCTCCCTTTTCAGACACTGAATTGACCGAAAATGGTGGAGCGGATGCTCATCCCTTGATGATGCCCTCGGCATTCTGACGCCTTCCATTGTGGTATCAAGACACCGTCCCCGACCGTAGACCTGCTCTCCCACCCTACAAAAGTACCTCGGACTCTGTCTGACCTTGCACCGGCACGTCGACGGACACACCGATGGTGGCAGGTGAGCAGTGAAGCCGTGGTGCGCAGGACCTACATTTGAGAACAGTGCGGGGGAAGGGGCTGGGTTGCATCAGCCTGGGTGCACAGCTGCGAACAAGCGTTATGGCCGTCCGTAATATTGGGATCTGACCTCATTCAGTCACATCTCTGTCTCATTTTAAAGACCTGCTGGACTGTACTGTAGGCCTGAACCAGCGGGCAGCGCTACCCTACAAACACGTGTAGAGCGCTGTGCTGCGGAAGGGGTAGGGTGCATCAGCCTGGGTGCGCAGGTCCGAACAAGCGATGTTGCTGTGCTTAATGATGTGATCTCTGACCTCATTCAGTCACATATCTGACTCATTTTAGGGATCTACTGGACCGTACTGTAGGCCTGAGCCAGCGGGCATAGCTGCCCTACAGACATGTGGCGTTGGCTTTTAGGGCACTGTAGTGAGCTCATTACTAAGTGTACATGCACACAGGCTTCCGCCACTGCATTACACGTGCACATTATACTTCTAGCATGCGCTCTGTTCCTTTGTATGTTAATCCTTGTTATAACATATTATTATTTGACTTTGTGTATTGTCGTGCACTCCAACTCCTCTTTGAACCATGATTACCACTAACAGTTGGTAGATCGTACTTCAAAAGTGAAGGATGCACTCAACTGGTGTTTTCTATTAAGCTTGAAATAAACCTTCATTTACCTCCAGACGTTTCCACCATTAAATTATTTCTCCCTTTTCAGACATTAAATTGACCGAAAATGGGCGGAGCGGGTGCTTACCCCGTCATGATGCCCTTGGCTTTCTGACGCCTTCCATCGTGGTATCAAGACACCGTCCCTGACTGGAGACCTGCTCTCCCACCCTAAAAAGGTACCCCGGACTCGGAGCTAGCACCAACACGTCGTTGGACACACCAATGGTGACAGGTGAGCAGTGAAGCCTCGGAGCACAGGACCTACAATTGAGCACAGTGCCAGGGAAGGTGCTGGGGTGCAGCACACTGGGTTCACAGGTGCAGGCAAGCGATGTTCCCATAGCTAATAATGTAATCTCTGGCCTTATTCATATGTTTCATTTTAAGGACTTGCTCAACCACACTCTTTCTCGCGGACCCCAGTGTCCTAGACAAAGGGGGGACAGGACGTAAACACTGAGGGCTGGGTGCAATAGGCTGCGCTCTGTCTCCTCCTCCCTCTGTTCTTTTGACTCTCCCTCCCCTTCTCTCTTCCACCCACTCCCTCTCCCTCCCATTCTCACTATCTTCCTTTCATTCGGACTACCTTTCTTTTCCTCTTCCACATGGCACACATACTTATGTTTCATTTTTGTCTTTCAGGTTTTTTATGCTGCTTCCGGAGGAGTCCTGCTCACGTATTTCATGTTAAACTGTTGTTTGTTCTAATAAACTTGCGTTTCCATTTATTTGTGTTGTTTTAATAAAGATTATTTTTTTTCCAATAAATAACTGACTGCATAGGTCTTCTTTTCGGACAACACTTGTCTGTAGTTTATTGTGAAAATCGTCTGTTTATAGGAGGTTTAGTGAGAAAACATTTCTAATTTAGCGGTGCACCTACCAAATATAAACCAATAGATTATTTCATAAATGAAGCATGCGTAATTCTACAACTGCAAGGGTTCTATGCGTGTATCACTTTATAACACCATGAGTACTGCCTGTGTAATTACAGAATCAATAAGGCACTGCCTAGGACTACCGCGGCTTCATGGACTGCAGAGGCACACCCTGCATATTTACGTAAAGCCCCAGAGGGTGGCAATCCCCAGACTTCAGTTGGCCTCGAAGCCCCTCTAACAATTAGTAAACAATACCCGAGAAGGTGGCGATCCCCTACGCTAATAAAACGTCTCGGTGCCCTTCTGCGCCTAATTTACATGTAACATTAAGATCCCCAGTCCTACAGAGACCCCGCAATATAATATTAGGATTAGCCACGGAACCTTACCCACCAATAGCCTAATTTAAATCAACGAGTGAGACCCAGCTTTTTTTTTCTCCATTTTTACCATCCGGATCCGCTCTATTAAAGCGATACGAGGTTTTCCTCCTCTCGCTTCAACTAGTCAAACAAGGATTTGCTATCATAAGGTGGAAGCCATGCATCCGCCCTCTAATAGCAAACATAAATATCCCACGGATGCACACCCCAGGACATTCTATGAGCTGTGCCTCGGAGGTCTCGCTCACTAGGACCATGATGAATTGGTTAGTATAAACGCATACTAACACTACTTACAATGGAGTACTACAGCTAGAACAGATGTCTACAAAGCGGTGAGAAAATTAAAACTAAAAAAATTCCACCAACTTAAACAAACCGCCAATTATTCTTTGAGCTCCCCCATGACACAGATCCCAGGTCCAGTGAAGGGCGCTCTGACACAAGAACTGAATGAAATATTGAATGCTGAAGATCTAGGCATTTCTACACAAAGCGCCAACTTGAGCATAGGGACGAGTGCAACCTTGGCGCCTGTTACACCGGAAGCGCCACAGACATTTTTCAGGCCACCCTCCGCGTTTATCCCAGTCATGCCACGGGACAATATAGATTTGTTTCACGAGAATGTCACTAATGAGCTTAAAGCCCTACATGGTAGAACCTGCACCAGCCGATTCAGATATGATAAAAATACATTTGAATATGAGGCTCTGATGATCAAATTGAAGAACAATAAAAATATCGTTGTGCGCCCAAGTGACAAGGGCGGGAATATTGTTTTACAGACCAAACAAGACTATGACAAAGAAGCCTATGCCCAATTAAATAATAGAGAACATTATGAACGAATCCATGCTACCAAGACTAAAACCATGCAGAGTGAATATCACCAATATTTATCAAAATGTAGAAGTAAGAAACTGATATCGGAAAATGAATAAAAATATTTGAGGAATGATTTTCCGATAATACCATCACTGTACCATATACCTAAGATACACAAGGATGCTAACAACCCCCCCGGCAGGCCCATCATATCAGCCAGAGGGGGACTGATGGAAAATACCTCCGTGTATATATAGACTACTTCTTACAAGATTTTGTAAAGAGCCTGGATTCATATATCCAGGATACTGGTGACTTTTTGTCTAAAATACACAAGGTTCCATGGCAGCAAGGGGACTGGCTAATGGCTTTAGACGTAACTTCGCTGTACACAAGCATAAGACACTCTGATGGCATTGCAGCGGTAAAGTATTATTTGTCACGCAGAGACCGAGCACGGGAAAAGCACAACGATATGTTAATCTCTATGTTGGAATTTTGTCTCAATCACAACATATTTATGTACAACAATTTGGTGTATAGACAGCTCCAGGGTGTGGCCATGGGGGCCAGTTGCTCCCCAAGCTACGCGTGTTTGCACATGGGGGCTTGGGAGGAACTGGTCCTCCGGGTAGAGCACCGGGAGATTATGGATAGACATGTAAGAACATGGTACAGGTACATTGATGACCTTTTTGTAATTTGGAGGGGGAGTGAAGCTGAAGCATTGCGGTTTGTGGAAACACTCAATGTGAATATATGTAATCTTAAATTCACAGTGACTTTAAGTCAGGACAAGGTGGCCTTTCTAGATACTGAAGTCTACGTACAAGAAGGTAGATTAGCAACACGCCTATTCAGGAAAAGTACTGCAGGTAATACTACACTGCATGCTGGAAGTGCGCACTCAGCTCACTTGATCTCAAGTATTCCTTATGGTGAAATGATCCGCCTTAGGCGGGTGTGCAGTGAAGAACATGACTTGCAACAAGCGCAGGCCCGCAGTACTATGCGATTCTTAGAAAGAGGTTACTCTATAAAGACCATCAATAATGCCATTCGGAAGTTCATGCTCATCAGCCGTGAACAGCTTCTCAGTAGATATAGTACCTCGGATGAGGCAGTTACATCAGAGATAGTTGTACTCCCTAAATCGTTAGTACCTGTTGAACTTTTTAGGATAATTACGGGGTTCTGAAACCAACATAGAGACTTACGTAGAATTATTAATAAGAATTGGCCTACGGTGCTACAGGATCCCATCATTGGCAGCACACTTCCCAGACAGGCATCCATCACATACAGTTGTGCCCCTTCTATGAGAGACAGATTGGTTGATACTGGACCAGAGGTTTTAGATAAGACTACATGGTGGCAAACTAACAAAGTATTCTTCAAGTGTAAAACTTGTAAGGCCTGATCCCATGGTAGTAATAGACTGACGTATAGAGATGGGTTCAGCAGTAAGGAACATGATATAAGTAAAGTCCTTACGTGTAAGACTGAATACGCGGTCTATATTTTGGAATGTCCTTGTGCCCTTCGTTATGTCGGGAGCAATAAGCTCCCGGTCCATAAACGGATATTGCAACATCTGAGGGCCATCACAAACCAGGACAACACCTACCCGGTAGCCAGACATTTTAAAGAGTTCCATCAGAGTAACAACAAGGGACTCATATATTATGTGATTGATTCTATCAATGCCAGCAGAAAGGGAGGAAACAGAGAATCAAGGTTAAGAAAGTTGGAGACTAAATATATCCTCCAGTTAGATAGTAAGCAACCAGGAGGGCTTAATCTGACAGAGAAAATTTACACTTGTTTGCACCGATATCTTATGTACTGTTAATATGATGAGATCAGAAAAAATGTGGTTTCATTAAGATGATTTTAGGATAACTTTTTAACATTTTTGATAGTTATTTATGCTTTTAATGATGTCAATTCTTAGAGCGTTTGATCTATATTTATAGCACAATTTGCACTTTTGTACATGGAGTCATTTATACCTATCAGGCATTAATTTCAACATAACCAACTTTTAATATAACCTAGTTTCAATGATGAATGTGTTAGGCCTGCACCAGCATTTATGCCTTGTAATTCTAGGGCTGGAAATATTAGGTCCAAGTATATGATTTTGTCTTACCTTTGGATATGTGCTTTCTAGTTCAATGAGTTATGTAACTGGGATTATAGTAATTGACATTTGGTTGGTACCAGGACTACATGCAGGGTCTTGATTTGCACAATACCCACGACTGGGCTCAGCGTGGGACCGTACAACTCATAAGACTAAGACCTATCAATATATGATTATGTTTACACGTTTTAGCACTAGTTTTGCACTTTACTAGTCACGTGTTGCACTTTACTAGTCACGTGTTCTGACTTTCGGCATAAGGGGATTTTACCCGTTATTTTAGAAAATGCAAGCATATGTATATTTCCAAGTTTGATATTTTTTATATGACAATAAGCTTGATGTTTAGCTATATGCAGTGTGTAATATCATACCAAGACCAAGTGGAACAAATAGCAATTTTTGAGAAGTATGAAATGATACTTTTTAAATGTATTTTACCTTCATATGACAGTGCGTTGCCACTATATATGGTTTTTATGATTTCTAAATTATGATTTCTAAATTGTGAACCATGTTTGTGAAATTAAGGCTATACCACACATTATGATGGTTGACGCGGAACGGGATTGGACTGCTTCACACTGCATCTAAGTCTGTCTTCCATGCCTTTACATGTGATTTGTTTAATTGGTAGCACTTGCACTTTAATTTCATGGCTCTCACACCACTACGCTGTCATGTGATCAAGGCCTTTCGAGGCCGAAACGTTATGGCGGCAGCACTGAAATAAAGAAACCAGCATCTGAATTTGGTGGTCCGTGTCCTTTCTTACCTGGCATCTGAGGAAACGAGCAGAGCAAGGAGATAGGAGTTTTTGATATATATACATATATATATATATATATATATATATATATATATAGCCAGTCAGTTGAGGACTATTTAAAGGAAGCGTACAGCCAATTGAACAATGTCGAATGTTACAAAAAAAGTAACGTGCGTGTATCAAGAGGGAGAGAGAGGACCAGATAGCTAGTCCAGATCCCCGGTTTATATGTTCAATTAATCAGTTCAGTTTTAAAGCTTTATTCGACATTTGTCATAAAAGCATTCACCTAACCCTAATACAAATAAATACTACACATAAAATACTTTCTAAAATACATATTAAACGTAGATTGTCGAATAAATGCATAAAAAATACAAAGCATTATCACATTCATAAAAGGTAAGTTTTTTCTAAAGGTTAAAATATAATAGTTCATATGGCAAAGTGCAGAATTAATAATGTACATAATTTCATTGGGATGTAATTGCCATTAGTGAACGAGTACGAATTACCCATGCCCAGGCCAGAAATTTTGCTACACCAACCACAAACACAGTGGAACAATCGGATTCAAGTATCCTAAGGGCTACAGATTGGCTGCGAGTTCCCATATTTAAGCACACTGGTTTTAGCCATTTACGTCTAGGGGTCGAGTACAGTGGACAACAGAACAAAAATTGGGAAATGTGCTCAATTTGTTCATTGCAATGGTGACAGTGTTCGTCCCAAGCTGGGGACCAGTGCTTCTTAAAGGCATTCACCGGAAGTGTACCTATGCGAAATTGAAAATAAAGTTTTCTGTCATATGGTCGTTCAATGACGTCCCAAAAAGATTCGCATGAAGGGTACATTTTTATATCCAAGAAGCGAGTTGTTAGACTTGAACTTGAACCATCACAAGATATTGTAAGATACACCATTTCCCAATATAGTTCTTTCAGCTTTGCTTTCGTGGGGAAGCAGGTCACATCTTTGGTATCCCATAGATATTCCAATTTCAGTTTTACAAGGAGTCCCCGGAGCTCCTTTAGCCATGGGATACTATGGAAACGGTCGAACTTAATGACGTCCATCAAGGCCGCCGCATAGTGTCTTAATTCTGGAGTCACCATGATCCGTCTCCAATATAGAAGAGGCCGTAGTCTCGCTATGTCCTCTATACTTTTTCTTCCGAGGTCCAATTTTAATGGAATTGTGGGTGTGCTTTGTGGGACCATCACAAGCCCTCGTAGAAATCTGTTTTCTGCTCGGCCCAGATCTCTCAGGTTAGAAAACCCCCATAATTCAGATCCATATAAACAAGCCCCCAGTACTTTCATGGTGTAAATTTCCAATGCACAGTTTACCGGCTTTGTTAGCGAGGTTCGATGTTTTAGGGCAATTGCACCTGCTAACTGCCTAAACTTTAGTAAAGTTGTATTGATATGTGATTTCCAGCTCATGTTTTCCTGAAGGATGATGCCTAGGTAAGAAAAAGAGTCCACCCTTTCTAGGGGAGTACCTTTATATTTTATTACACCTTTAAAGGTGGACTGCTGGTTAAGGCACATGAATTTTGTTTTGGTGGTATTCAGTTCAAGGCCCCTACCATCACAAAACTCACCAAAGGCATCAACCACTTTTTGGAGACCACTGGGGGTGCGGGAAAGTAAGAGCGTGTCATCCGCGAACATAAGGACGGGGACACGGGAGCCTGCAATTACTGGGGCGTCACTAGCAATCTTCTCTAGGTGTTCAACAATACCATTTATATAGATTGAGAAGAGAGTCGGCGCTAGGACACACCCTTGTCTCACCCCACGTTCTACCGGAAAGGGATCAGTTACTTCTCCTTGCTTGCCCCATCTGATTCTTGCAAAATTATTTTCGTGGAGACGGACAAGGAGTGTAAGCAATTCCTGGCTTAAGCCTGCATCCGCCAAGGTCTGCCAGAGTTTTTCTCTGGGGACCAAGTCGAAAGCGGCTTTTAGGTCCACAAATACTGCATACAATGTCCCCTTCTTTAGAGTAACGTTTCTCCAGTAGATGGTTAGAAAGTGGAGAACTTGATCAACGCTACTAGTTAAAGGGCGAAACCCTGCTTGGTAAGATGACAAAATATTCTTTTCATCAATCCATTGCTGCAGTTTATTCTGGACTAGTCGGCCCATTCGTTTTTGCGCTGTATCAATCAAGCTAATGGGTCTGTAGTTTTTAGCCAGAGTTCTATCACCTTTCTTGAATATGGGAATAATTTCAGCTCCCTTCCATGAGGCAGGTACTTTCCCTCCCATTGCCACCGCATTGGCCAGCATTGTGAAATAACTACACCAGGAGTTCCGATCCGATAGAAATATATCAGCCGGAATTCCATCCATACCTGGAGCTTTGCCCCCTGCTACACAATCCAATACAATGCTCACATCCTTTTCAACAAATATTGGAGTTTTGTAATAAACATGTGGAGGGGGACAATCATGGGTAAATGTTGGGTTACGGGCATACTGTGGTTGGAAAAATTCTACCCAATTGTTTTTCGGGACATGGTTCATCGGCTGGGGAGCTATGCCCCCCTTTTCCCATTTTACTGTGGCCCAGAAACGTTTGGAGTCCTTGGAGGCACATGCCTCCTTGAGTTCGCGCCAGCAATCCTCATCCCAATGCTTCTTTGCCAGTTTCTGGGTCTGTCTATACTGATTTCTCGCCAACCTAACTGTTGATGCATTTCCGGTTCTCAACTCCATGCTAAGATTTTGACGTGCTATCCTGCAACTCTTGTCGTACCATCCTTGACTCTCTTGAACCTTTTTCTTTTTATTAGAAACTACAGTTTTGACAAAGAAACTTTGGATTTTGGAGAATAGTTTCTCATGGGCCTCCATCAAAGTGTTCTCACCCTTCGGGTACTGGGACCCCCGCCAAGCCGTTTTAAACTCACTTACTTAACACCCTTCACCGCACACACAGTGACATACCTGCTCCGCTGTAGTCCGGCGTCGTAGCACACCCGGGACACGCTAGGTGTCACTGGGTGGGCCCGATGATGAAGCATGCCACCAACTAGGTTGGTGGGTGAGGGCTTTCAAAAGACACCCAACAGGTGCCATCTCCTTCTGACAAAACAATACTGAGTCACTATTATGATTATAATATAATATCATACCAACCCCATTCCAGCTAGTCCTTTTTTGATTAATTGAACAAAAAAAGTAACCCCATGAAATATAAGGTAATACAAGAGACATTATGTAGTAACCTTTTGGCATGGAAAAGCTTGGGTCTCCTGAGTTGGGATGAATATAAATTTCTCAAGAAAGAACATCCTTTGGTGCCGTATTTTTATTTTATCCCAAAGGTTAACAATAACCCAACGGTTCCACCCGGAAGACCCATTATAGCCGCTTGTGAAGGGCAACTTGAGAACCTTTCCAAGTATATTGATTATTTTCTACAGACCCATATGAAGTATTTGGAATCCTATGTACAGGACACTAGTGACTTCCTTGTAAAAATTAAAGATCTAGCATGGTGTTCGGACTTTCTATTGGTCACATTAGATGTATGTTCATTATATACCTGTATCAAGCATATGGATGGGCTTCGGGCCACTGAATATTTTTTCAACACAAGACCAATAGAATATGCCCAACATACGAAAATGTTACTAGATATGTTGTCATTCTGTTTAGAAAATAATCCTTTCCTTTTTAATGGTCAATTTTTTCAGCAAGGGCAAGGAGTAGCTATGGGGGCCAGTTTCTCCCCCAGCTATGCCTGTTTATTTATGGGTTGTGTAGCAGGGTTTCCGTTCTCCCACAGAACTGTGCATAGAGATCTAGAACCTCAGTAAGTTAGGATGATCCAAAAACTCATCTCAGTGTCAGAAATCTCTTTACCTAGCTAGCTACAGTGTCTCATGGATCATTATGGAATGATCCATGTCTTAGACAAACCAGAACATGATCTTTAGAATACCTCAGGAGTCGTGGAACACATGAACACTCTTTCGTTAGATAATCATTTCAAACCAAAACTGAGAGTCAAAGAACACAAGTGCAAGTTTGAAATATTTATTATTCAATGCAAAGTTCTCAAACGCAGTATCTTGTATAATACCAAAATGCAGATTATAAAAATCAGAGTCAGCAGCATAGTCACTAATCCATAGTAAGCAAAAGGTGCTAGCATGTTATAATGCAATTTCTATAGAAATCTATATCACCTATATTTCGCGCACCCTATCTAGCATATTATATTATATCTAAGAAGGTCTCATTCGGGCTTTAGCAGGGCGGCCCCATACCTCTCAATGTCAGTAGGAGCAGTTCACATCAACAGCTACCAGCTCTCTTCATGCGCAGCACCAAGTGTGTGCGTTCATTCCGTGTAACTCTATCTTAAACCCGCGTAGAGCCCAAAATGTTGGCATCAACATTATTTGTGTTATGTCTAATGTCTAAAGTGGTGCGAGGATCAGACTTCCCAGCAACCTTGTGTTAGGTTAATCTTAGAGTGTGCAGCTCTCAGTGTGCAGACAGTTGTACCAAGTGTACAAGGCAAAGCTGATAGCATAGGAATAACATATTATTCTCAAATAAAACACCTCACCGCTTCTAGGGTGAAAGCTACAACAACAAGTACGTGTCGTGTGCAAAACTGAAGCCGAAGGCAAAACGGCTGTTTAAACATGTAATACACTCATGCTAACTTAACGCAATATATGTAATGAAGTATCCATATGACACCCCCCCATTGGTCCGAGCACCGCCAATCATAAGGGAAAAGGCAATACTAAATCAGATACAAAATTTGAAAGCAAAATTCAATAATCTTGAGCTAAAATAAGCTAAAAATATGTATGAATGAATATGTATGAATGAATATGTATGAATGCCTACAGTGGGCTCAAATCTAAAAAATAACAAAAGTCTTGAACCAAAAGTCTTCCGCTAGGTCCAAAAATTATGAAATGTATGACCAGGTCGCATCCTTTCAAATGTTTGTAAGAGAAAAAACCAAGGCACTTATCCGATATCCAAAGTCATGTGCCACCTAGACGTTATCTCCAGCGACATCACGTCAGTGAACTCTCCATCAGCTGAACATAGTCCATCCCTCCAATTCAGCGAGGGGAAAGTTATATTTCACAACAAAGCATTCCTTCCAGGCAACTCACGATTGGAAAGTATATGCAAAGAAAGTTGCAACAGCCTCCAGTATGAAATCACTGCCATCATCCGAAAATAGTTCAGCCATCCAATTTAGCAATGGGAAAGAACATACGTGCTCCTCCAGCATCGGATCCTCCTGCAACGTCAGAGGACAACTCGGTGGGTTCACCAGATCGCTGTGTGTCAGAAAGGCATTCGCCGCTGCAGAGATCTCCCATTGGCCCAGAACTCCATTTATCGCTGCCAAGGCCATAACTCTCTCGCCAGAACAGATCAGCTCGTGAGCCACAACGGGACGCATTAGCTGATCAAAATCGACGTCAGGAGCAGTCCTCAAGCATAGGCATAAATCAATGGCCCAATCGAACTCGCAGCTCAGGCAGTGAAACACAGGTTGGACACACGTGAAGTCGGTGAACCGAAATGACAATCTATAGGCCGTGCTTAATGCTGCAAGCGGCAATGTTCCATAGTAATTGAGCATCCGATTACGACACAGGGTCAGGAGACGTTGAACGGCGTCTTGCGCAGGATAGGCATCCATGTTTTATGAAGAAAAACACCAACAGAAATCCTGCGGCCACAGCCAACAATACAGGTATTCCACCAAACAAACTCCCAAAAATAGTGTGGAAAAACGTGGGAATGATACCAAAAAACTTTTTCAAACGTAGTCACGAGGCCACTGCTTACTAGTTTAAAAAAAATGTGCCAGCCCAGTCGTTGAAGAAGCATTAAAAATCTGGTGTACCAGCTCGCAGAAATGAAATGGCAAATCAGTGTTTAAAAGCGCCTGCACCTCTGTGCGGGTGTTAGCTATGTGAAGGACATAAGTTTCCCGGGCCGAACTCAGGGTCACTTGTTTTTGAGACAAAAGAGCCCTTATTCTACTTAAACCATTGAATTTCGCTTCCAAGGTTGGGATCCGTGGCCAGATGGAGACATCTGAAGAGCCATGCGTGGGTGGGTATAGGACGTTCTTGCAGCACACTACACGCTCTGATACAGTAACTATATAAGCCACACCAATTAATAAACCACAACATAATTCGTTGTTTAAAAGCAAATAACTACCATTTGTTAATAAAGTAAATGTGGGAACTACTGCTGGAACTGGCGTGCCTTTTAAAACACATGCTAAATTTGGGCGGTCCTGATTACAAGAACCGTGTAACTGAATGTGTCTGCATATTAATGAATGGTCAGGTGACTGTGTGCATTCCTCACCATTAAGATTCACTTCTTTTCCATCTTTCAGACATCTGTATGTGTATGGTAATGACCATGCCTCATGTAGGAATGCATTGCCTAGTGGCTCATATCGTCCTATAGCAATATACCGCATACAGTTAGTAAATTTATATAAAGGAAATGGTAATGTAATTAAACCATGAATAAGCCACGTGGCAGTGGTTGTTTCAGCAACAGAGAAAGGTAAGGATTCTAGCTTCTCAATATGTAACATAGAAAACGATGCATCACGCATTGAAAGCATGCGCTGTTTATCAGTAAGATTAAAAGGGGCAAAAAGTGATGAAACGTTCAATGAGGTCCAGGGAACTCGACCAGCCTTAATTGTCTGTAGAGTCCAGGCAAACTGCATTACAGAACGTAATTGATTTTGACCATGGTATAACGTGGACACTTCATCATGCACAATATCAACAACAGAAGAAACAATATTATCCAATGTGTAAATTCTGGAAGAAAGCGTGTTAATACTATTATCGACCACTGCAAGCACTTTTTCCAAATTGGCTTGATCAATAGCCCTCAGGCGTTTAGCTGCTTCGACCCTTGAAAATTTCCAAATTTCATTGTAAATAGCATAAATAAAACGTTTAGACCTACCCATAGTCGGGCCTTTTATAAAATCATTTAACTCTATGTTCTCATTCAACTGGGACAGATGCAGTTTAACTGCAGCTAAAGTGGAATGTTGTAACCAGTTCTGACACAATTTGCCTACTGAATAAGTTGTAACAGTGTGATCTGAGTCAAACCTGGGATCTGGCCTGATGCGTGTAAAACCCTCAGACAAACCCAAAAAACGACTTTGGCAAGAATCAGAGCTTCTTTGCCATAAAAGCCACCCATCCGGATCAAAACTGGAAATATTAAAAGAGGAATTCTGCAAAAGTGCTTGTACCTCACTTATGGGCAATGTAGTGAAATTACTCCAACCTGAATATTCTTCTAAATCAGGGATAGTAGGGGTATTTAATTTTTTAGATGTAGCCAATCCAAAACATGTTGTTTGGGAAATAGTCGAATTTAAAAACAACATGTGATTCGGGATGAGACATGCACGATGCAAAGCCTCAGGGCCTTGTACCTGCCAATCTTTGGTACCCCAAACCGATTTAAGGTCAATAGCATCCTTCCATAACTCATAGCCATCCACAGATAACCTTTCTAGAAAGGACTTTGAATACAACAATTTTGTGTCAGTCAGTCTAACTTTTGGCATGGATTTCTGTTTCACCTTGAAGTAAAAAGACTCAGGATTTGATTGATTAAAATCTGTAAAGTAAGAGTATTTTCCCAAAAAAGTACTTGAGCTCCCCTGTAAAGGAGCAGGGCAATGTTCCCACTGAGTGTAATTCACAGGAACCCGCCTGGAACTTGTCTTGTGCAAGAAATGATTTCCATAATGTTGGTAACAAAATAAATCACCATAATTGACAGAATCTAAATACAAATCCTCATCATCAAAGGCCGCATAATATTTCAAATCAGAGAACAATGTTTCTACTGTCTGAAGATCCCAATCATCAGAACGAATATTTTGCTTAATCACATCTCCCATGTTTACTCTAAGCACATTAGGAACATTAATAACTTCTGTGGGGCCATGTATCTGAAACCTAACCGCATCCCACACAATCCCATCAAGGACAGGCCAAGCAGTAATTTGTACTGAATGTAAGTCTCTCTTTAGTCTGTGTGCTGAATGCGAGGAGGAGTGAGGGGCCAATGTTCCATTAAGGTACCGAATTCCTGTTCTTTCTTTCACATAATGGCCATCAATCAGGCGGAAAAAATAAAACACAAAACCAATTGACATAAAAAGATAAAATGAAAATAGTATCAGCCAAACGTAGGTCCAAGGAGGGATTAAAAAATGTTTTTTAAATAACGTGGCATATTTTGCAATAGTCGATGGTTTCTTCGAAAGTTCCGAAACAGAGTCAAAAGAGAATCTGGACTGGTTAGCCAAACGAGCATTTAGATCAGACATAGATAAATCAGCAGGATCTGCATATGTCCGCTCATCAATGTTAGCAAGAGAAATAGTATTTAATAAAGGATTTGATATAGCAGGCATCTCGAGGGACACCTCCTGATCTGCACCAGATGTAATAGCCAGCACAGAGTTCCTCACCATGGAAGGACAGGATGTAGCCGGCGTCATACTATGAAGAATCGGCCACCCTGTGTATCTTGACATTGTCAATAGAAATAAATCTGTTTTCTTTACGACCTGGAAGTGGTGGTAAAATGACTGTTCTTGTGCCCTTCACTCCAAGGACTCGAACCGGCGTTCTAAATGAGGGACCAAACTCTTTCTTGTTATTGATCTTCTCTCGCACCAGTTCTCCAACTTGGGGTAGCCAGCCAACTACCGGGATCTGTAACGCATCATCCGACGTGGAGGGCAAGTGTTCCTTCGTAAGACTGTCTCTGGTCTTTTGTAGATCCTGTAAAACATTGCAATGTTCATCTACGTCAAAGGTCGCGGCCTGGGCCTGGTAGTCTGCACCATCAAGGTCAGGGACGTACATCTTGATACCAAAGAGCATTTCGTATGGGGTCCGCCCACCCAGAGACCTTCTAGGGAGATTATTAAGCGCACGCTGCACGCCATAGAGGTGGGTCAGCCAATTTCTACCAGTGCCTATAACACGTGCTGTCAAAGATTGCTTTAAGTCGCGGTTCATTCTTTCTACTACAGAATTGCCCTCAGGCCTGTAGGGGCTTGAAAACTTCACCTGTACTCCCAACGAAACCATAGCATCCTTATACGCCTTAGAGGCGAAAGCCGGACCCTGGTCCGAATGGAAAGTACCACAAGCAAAGATTCCCACAAAGACATGCAAATCCTTAATGACAGTTCGCGAATCAGCGCTTCGATGCGGCCATACCCACACAAAGCGTGTGCATGAGTCAACTGCTACTAAAATGTATTTATACGCAGTATCAGAAGAAAAAGGACCGCAGTGATCCAAATAAACACAACCAAGCGGTTTATTAGAGATGTACAACTGTGTCTGAGGCGGACGCGCAGCAGTAGAAGGCTTAATCTGCTGACAAATGTCACACATAAGGACATAATCGCGCGTCTGTTTGTACAGTCCCCGCCACCAGAACCTCTGTTGTAGCTGTGATACAGTGGCTGAGACGCCCGCATGCGCAGACGCCACACCTTCATGAGCCGCTGTAATCAGAGAAGCTCTGCGATCCGAGTTGGGAACCAGACGCTCTCCAACTTCAGGAATTTTCACATAAGGAACCTTATCGGGACTTAAGTGGTATGTGTACTTCGAAGGGAACCCCGCAGGATATTTACCTCCCTTCGCCGTGGCAGCTACTGCCGCCAAGATGTCGTCATCTATTTTGCTCTTGGACCTCGTGACCGCTGCAACTAAGTATTTTGATACCGCAGACTTCGCTGCCTCATCAGCAAGCGAATTGCCAACAGCGTGGACTCCCACGCGCTGGTGGCCGAGAGTATGAATCACAAACACGAGTGGCAGGTTCTCTTTAAGTTCCGCCACTCGGACCCAGATCATTTTATGTTTTATTGTACTACCTTTGGAATCACGAAAATCATTCTGAATCCAAAAGAACAAGTTCTCATTGTAAGACTGGACACAGTAGTAAGAATCACTTACGATTAAAGTTGTCACACTAGGATCTGCGTACTCCAATGCGAGCATAAGAGCACGGAGCTCTGCTAATTGTGCGGTGCAGTCTCCAAGTGTCTGCGTGTGCACGACACTGGACTTGAACTCATCGTTCACCATGGCACCGACAACAATGGCGCAAGCGGAAACGTAGGCATGTTTAGAGCCATGCGCAACCTGCGCCGAACCATCCGTGTAAATGATACAGTGGAAATCCTCCAACGGCCGCATTGCTAAAGGAGCAGGATGAACAAATTCATACTGTAAATACTCCTGCGACCGTAAAGCGGCGTCAAAAATAAACGTGACATCCTGAGATGTCAAGGATGTAGCCCACTGAATCCACCGAGGGTGCAAAGCTTTAGAATTCGGTACACTGGCTTTCGTGACCGCCTCCAATGCAGGACACGGGGTAACAACCAACATGCGCTTTCCCTGTGACAGGGCTCGTTCTTTAAGAATTGCCATCTGCACAGCCGTTAACACTTTCTCCACAGTGGAAAAACGCAGTTCAGCCGAAGTGTACAAGTGTGATTTGTAAGCAATAGGCACAGTATCCCCCTCATTAAAAGTCAGGTACGTGAAACCCACCGTCCCAGGGATAATTCTTATCACCAGGTTGGTCTGGTTATCACGGGTCTGTAAGTAGTCAGAAGTGAGCAAATCAGCCTGCAAAGAGTGCAGAATGGCAGAATGCTCAGGCAGCCAGCATGATTTGGAAAAAGATGGTTGTACCAAGGCATATAAAGGCTTGATACGCTGGGCATATTCCGGAATGTATGTCCTACCGAAATTCAAAAAACCCAGTAAAGACTGCAATTTTTTCAGCGTTGTCGGAGAGCGCAACTGCGCGCACTTCTCCAGGAAGTGAGGAGCTAAACCCTTTCCCTCATGGTTAAGTTCATAACCCAGAAACAACACTGTGTACTCCGCAATGTGTGACTTTGCAAAGTTAAACTTGTAACCCATGTCTGCAAAGTTACAAATTATGCTGTTTACTCGACACAGATGCACCCAAAGCTCGTCGTCTGTGAGATAAATGTCATCCACATACGAACATGCAACTGGATCGAAACTCTCCAAAAGAGAGACTATGCGGGCGGAAAACACTCCAGGACTATTTTTATATCCCATTGGGAGTCGTTTAAACATTTTTTGTACGCCGCTGCACGTAAAACTGGTCCATTGGGAACTGAGACCATCTAATCTATGTGCATAAAAACCATTGGAAATGTCAAGCGTGGTTTTGAACCGTTTACGCTCAAGACTATTCACTAGGGCAGAGCCGTGAGTATTCTGTACCGCACAGTTACGGCAATGCGAGTTCAAATGCCGGTAATCCAAAACCAGACGATATGATCCGTCCGGTTTGTTAACAGTAAAAAGGGGATTATTCATTGGTGACACACATGTTTCAATTACACCTTGATATTCCAATTGTTCAAGGATAGCCGCGACCGAAGCTTTAGCTTCACGTCGTATGGGGTACTGGGGTTGTGGCTGAGGCTGTGACCGTAAAGGAATCTCATGGCTAGGGGACAATTTATCCCAGCCACACTGATTTCGGTACACAGCCGGCGCAAGCGCCAGAGCCCACTCTTCTGCAAAATGCAGCGCTTCCACTCTCGGTACAGTGTGCGCGAAACTGGGGAGGATTACCTCCTCCCCTCGCGGAGCTGCGAGAACAAAAGGTGGGGGCCAGTCAGCCTCCGAAAGCAAAATGTCATACGTATCTGAAAGGTTTTCCCAGAATACCCCTCTTACTTTTCGCTGCATGTCACCTTCAATTAATAGGACAATTTCAAAAAGTCTTTCAGGGGGAGCAACATGTGTATCAGCTGTTTCGATTACAACATAAGTGTCAGTCGCTGTCACCTTCAACAGTGGACGGAGGGCCTCTCTCACTATGGTAATCTCCGCCGCGCTGTCCAGCAAGGTCAGAGCCCACGTCAGATTCCGAAGCCGCGTTCTCACTATCTGGGGCATATCGATGCGCCGTTAAGGCAGCGACTTTCTTCTTGGCAAACTGCGGTCTCTTTGGCGTAGAGTCGTCCCGCTGGTCCCCTTCACTCCGCGTGCGGGGCTGGCCACGTCCTTGCTGACCACCCCTGCCCCTGCCGCCCCCTCCACCACCGGTTGACGGAGCCGATGAGTCCTGAAAGGAACGAGGAGAGCGTTGGTCAGATGCCTGATATCTGTCAGGCGATTTAATCGTAGCGCGATCGCGCAATTCATAAACTCGCTCTGACTGCGCAGGTTGTGAAGGCGCCGGACTAGAGACCGGTGTCTGTTCTTGCTGTTGCTTACCCTTATTCTGCTTTTTGGGCCAAGTTTGTTTTTTGGACTTGGGCTGTCCACCTGTTTCCGAAGACTGCCCCTGGGGCTTCTTCTTTTCTTTTTCAAGAAAAACCTTCGCACCCTTAGAATTGCGGCCAACCATTTTATAAGCCGCCACAATAATTCTTGCCAGCTGACGGGGTTTCTCGGCATCGGGTACTAACGCCAGACCATTGGCCACCTGAAAGTTCAGTGCATCCCCTTTTACATTGGCAAGGATAATACCGCAAACTGTCTCAAATGAACCGTTCAGGCGCATACCCAACTCAACCGCCGACTCTGGTCCGTGATCATCCTGAACACGCTTGAGGATCTCAGACAGGTTCGAAACTGAAGGTGTGCCAAAGCACCTCGAGTAAACCGCTGCAAATGTCTTACCCCATGTTTCACAGTCAGCAAGTTCCGGGGCTATTTCCTTCGGTAAACTAAGCGTAAGAATCCGGTGTTTTTCACTCGGAGTCGTATTAGGAAACACAGCCTCTAACTGGTCGAATTTCTCGGCAAGCCAGTAAGGAAATTCATCCGTACTATCTGGCTTTCTGCCCATAACGGAATTCACCAAGACAGGACTGATTTTCAAACCAGCCTGTTCTGCTCGAAGCTGCGCACCTGCGGGGGCTGCGCCTTGAATATTACGACTAATGTAATGTACAAGCGCTCTAATCACTGCAACCGAGACCTCATGAAGACGTCTCAGGTCCGCTACGTTACACGTGGCGCGATTAGGATGAGGAGTAAATCCACCCAAGGCGGGCCAATTTGTGCCCGGAATGGACAAAGGACCTAACCTCGTAGCGTTCAAAGAATGGGGTAGGGCGCCACCAAACCAAACTCCGTGCTGCCAAGCGTCTATAGGTACTTCCAGTGCCCTGTACGGAGCATAAGCCGCCGGTACTGCCGAGGCAGTGTATGAATGGAAGACGCCCGAATTAGCGTCCACAGCCGGAAATGTTACCCAGGAATAAAATAATTTGTACGGGTACGCATGTTCCGCACTCACCACTAGAACCACAGCCAAGCCGTCCACAGGGACATTGTATGTCCGCAAGTGGTCGCGAACCGCGATGCGGCTATGCTGCGCAATTTCCACGGCCATGGTAGCAAAGGAAGTGAAAAGAGACAAAGAACAGTATGTAGCACAACTGGGTAGTAATTCAAAGAAACCGTTTACAGAAGAATTCAAGCTTGAAAAGACCTATTTCAAAAATAGGTAGGTTTTTCCGACACCACCGTTTACCGGAAACGGGTATGAAGGTGTTAAGGTTTGAATGATATACTACTCGAGTGTCATGAAATACGGCCAACCAATCCGTTGGGCGCCATGTAGCAGGGTTTCCGTTCTCCCACAGAACTGTGCATAGAGATCTAGAACCTCAGTAAGTT
This sequence comes from Lissotriton vulgaris, assembly GCF_964263255.1. Lineage (NCBI taxonomy): Eukaryota > Metazoa > Chordata > Amphibia > Caudata > Salamandridae > Lissotriton > Lissotriton vulgaris. The sequence continues at coordinate 1,463,568,896 of NC_141691.1, forward strand.
AGGATGATCCAAAAACTCATCTCAGTGTCAGAAATCTCTTTACCTAGCTAGCTACAGTGTCTCATGGATCATTATGGAATGATCCATGTCTTAGACAAACCAGAACATGATCTTTAGAATACCTCAGGAGTCGTGGAACACATGAACACTCTTTCGTTAGATAATCATTTCAAACCAAAACTGAGAGTCAAAGAACACAAGTGCAAGTTTGAAATATTTATTATTCAATGCAAAGTTCTCAAACGCAGTATCTTGTATAATACCAAAATGCAGATTATAAAAATCAGAGTCAGCAGCATAGTCACTAATCCATAGTAAGCAAAAGGTGCTAGCATGTTATAATGCAATTTCTATAGAAATCTATATCACCTATATTTCGCGCACCCTATCTAGCATATTATATTATATCTAAGAAGGTCTCATTCGGGCTTTAGCAGGGCGGCCCCATACCTCTCAATGTCAGTAGGAGCAGTTCACATCAACAGCTACCAGCTCTCTTCATGCGCAGCACCAAGTGTGTGCGTTCATTCCGTGTAACTCTATCTTAAACCCGCGTAGAGCCCAAAATGTTGGCATCAACATTATTTGTGTTATGTCTAATGTCTAAAGTGGTGCGAGGATCAGACTTCCCAGCAACCTTGTGTTAGGTTAATCTTAGAGTGTGCAGCTCTCAGTGTGCAGACAGTTGTACCAAGTGTACAAGGCAAAGCTGATAGCATAGGAATAACATATTATTCTCAAATAAAACACCTCACCGCTTCTAGGGTGAAAGCTACAACAACAAGTACGTGTCGTGTGCAAAACTGAAGCCGAAGGCAAAACGGCTGTTTAAACATGTAATACACTCATGCTAACTTAACGCAATATATGTAATGAAGTATCCATATGACAGTTGGTGGGAGGAACTGGTCCTCAGGCGAAAATATGATCAAATTTGCACAGACCATGTTGTATCCTGGTTGCGTTTTATAGATGATCTTTTTATTGTATGGCATGGGACAGAGGAGAGTTTCCTGAAGTTTTTTGAAGATATTAATCAGAATGATTTTAATCTAAAATTTACTTTTAACATCAGCAAACACTCTGTGACATTTTTAGATGTACAGGTCTTAATTTTAAACAATGTTTTAACAACTACCCTTTTTAGAAAACCGACTGCAGGCAATACATTGCTTCACGCAACTAGGGCCCACCCTCCCCATCTTTTAAGAAGTATACCATATGAGGAAATGCTTCGCATTAGACGCATAAGTAGTGACCCAGCGGATTTGAAGCAGATGCAGTTAGAGAGCTGTGCACGGTTCCTGGACAGAGGGTATAGCCAAAAGGTAGTGGAAACTGCAATGAAAAAGTCCCAGCTAAAACCTAGGGAAGAATTCCTTACTTACAAAACTAAAAAACTGCAGGAAGTAGGTAAGGGAAAGGTGGAGCAGGTCCGACTGATTCTAACATATTCTAAACAACAGAAAGAATTGAGGAGCATAATAAGAAGAAATTGGCACTTTGTCCAGGATGATCCTGTGATAGGTGACCATATGCCCTCAAACCCAGCAATAGCTTTTTGAAAGTCTATGAGCATGGGAAACATGTTATCAAGAAACAGTCAGGAAAACTTCAAGAAAGACATCTGGCTACCATGTAGGAAGGGTTTTTATAAATGCTTGACATGCAGAGCATGCCGGTTTGGCATTAATACAAAAAACTATAAAACAGCGTTCTCAGGTACAAACAAAGACATCAAACAACACCTTACATGTAAAACTGAACATTGTGTGTATGTCCTGGAATGCGAGTGTCAACTAAAGTATATAGGCAGCACAAAACTAGCAGTGCACGAAAGGGTCTTACAGCATTTGAGGGCCATCACAAATAAAGATCAAAACTATCCGGTCGCAAGACACTTCCAGGCTGTACATGATAGCAACACCAAATATTTAAAATATTTTGCTATATAGTCAATACCATCGACTAAGAGAGGAGGGGATAGAGAAGCTAAGCTTGGACGAACAGAAACAAGCTACATATTGGAGTTCGAATCTAAGTGGCCTGGAGGGTTGAATGCGACAGAGGATCTCCACACATTTTTGTGATGATAAGTCTGTTTAAACAATATAAAGAAGAAATGTCATCTGTTATATGTGTACACTAGAATTTTTTTAATGAAGGCCTACAGTGCTGTATATTAACTGTATACTTGTATGTCAACTGGTTATCAGGGTAAAGGACAACTAATATAATGTAACCCTTTTTAGCTAAATTTAATTTATGAATACGGTTTTTAACGATTGGTTTTTAAGATATTTGGGTAGTTTTTATTCAGGTGTCTTTTAGCCAATTGTTTATAGTAGTATCATGGAGTATAGGTTATTTTATCACATAAAGGGATTTTTCGTTTTAGATTAGTCCTGAAAAAACTTTGCACACATGTTGACAGATTAGTAGGATGCGCATTTTGCACATAGTATATGCCCATTGTTCACTTTATGGTACTGAATCTCCGTTATGCCTCTATTTTTTGCACTCTTTAAGCATAAGTCACTTTACAGTCTAATACTTGGGCATAAGACACTTTCATCATAGTACTGTTTCAGCACAGCACATTATGGTTCAACGAAGTAATAATTGAATCCTTTTGAAAATTAAGTACTGTAGCAGCACAATGGCACTTTATTGTTCAATGAATCATTTAAATTGAATGGTTCTTTTTGGATCAGCTATATATAGTATACTATAGGTTATAGCTGCAAATATTTAGTATATGTATGATTTGAAAATTGCCTAGTGATATTGCTGTTCAGTGATGCTTTGCTGTTTCTAATTTTGTTCATCAATTTATGGTTTAGTCAGTTATACACAGAGGTGAGCACGTAACTTGTTATAAATATATATTGCATCATAAGAAGGACATTCAAAAGTCAATTTGAAAGTAAGCATTTATGCTGATAATTAATTTGCCTTGGCTAGTTTCCAAGTAAAGGAAAATGAATATTTTCACAAAATGGTTCAAATGTATTAATATTGTATGAATTTAAGCAGCTATTATATCTATACTACTATTATAAAGAGAGAACTTGCACCGTTTGGCCAGGTAAATTCAGGAACCACAGCGCCAATCTACACACCCGATACATCTATGAAAATGTCAGGGTGTGTAGATGGACATAGGCTATATATAAAAAAAAAAGTACATTAAAAAAATTACGTTTGTAAACAAAGTAGTCCCCTGAAAGTAGCGCCGGCCGGGACCTAGCGCTGGCCACGACGCGACGTGCGTGATGACGACAAGGAGGAGGACGGTGCAGTGACTAGCGGCTGTGCAGTGAGGAGCGGCGGCACGGGTAAGGAAAGGGAAAGTGAGACTGTGATGCAGGGGGAGGAAAGAAGGAGGCAGCAGTAAATGAAAATGTCGGGGCGGGAGGGGGGCGCGAGTGAGTCTGGGCGGGAGGGGGGCGCGAGTGAGTCTGGGCGGGAGGGGGGCGCGAGTGAGTCTGAGCGGGAGGGGGGCGCGAGTGAGTCGGGGCTGGAGTGAGTCGGTGCGGGAGGGGGTCGGGGCGGGAGTGGGTGTACTGCCCCAGCCCCTTTCTGCCCCAGGCAATGCTGGGGCGGGCTGCTAGTATATTACCTAATGGCGATAGCCAGTAGGTATATATAGTTAGGATTTTTTCTCTATGGAACGTTTGAAAATTCTATGTCTAATAACTTTGGCGTTTGTGGACGGAATCGGCGGAAATTTTCAGGAAAATGGCACATTTTGTTTCTGAGCAGCCCCTGAAAATTTGGGGGGGGTTCCGTCAAGGGGGGGCCGAGAAAAAAGGGGGGTCCCAAAACGCGTTTTTCCCATTCATTTTTCCATAGGGCCTTTGGCCTCACTTTTAGCTCGAACGGCTGAATGGATTTACACGAAACTTGGCAAAATTATAGGGACTGTTAGCCCGATGTGCCTTTGCTGGGTCTCAATATATGTGCTCCAGTGGATTTTGAGAAATTAACGTTTAAAAAAACAGATATATCTGTGACAGCGTCCCAGATAGCGCACCAGATCGCGTACTTTTCGCGTAACGGAGCTTTGCGTAGCGAAGCTGATTGGCTCTCCGGTGTCTGTCAACATTCTAAACAGTCCGGTGCGGTCGCCATCTTGTCTCTCGGTAGGATCGAGAGACAAGAGGAGAAAAACGAAGGGGGAATTTAATGAAAGGGGGCAAGTAGATCCTTCTTGACCCCCTAGGAATGATGTTGGGGTTATTAAAGGGTCCCGTGGGGCAAATAAAAAAAATTTGATTTTTCGCGGTAGAAGCACTTCTCGGTTCGCGAACCGGGTCGCAAACTGGTAGCGAAACGTGAATTCGCATTTTTGTGTTTCGATTTAATTAAATTACTAGGTATAAGGGGGTACGGGAGACGTATCCTGACCCCTTATGTTTTCTGAGGGTGGCTGAGGAGGCTCATATATGTTGATACATGTCTTCCAGCGGCTGTGGGTGAGCGTTTTTTTTTTTTTGCTTTGTGACGTCTGTTAACGTTCGATTCGATGGAAATCAGGAACTGTTGACCGCCATTTTGTCACTGCGAGTAAATATTTTGTTAAAAATAATTGTTATAAATTAATCCTTATTGATAAACATTGTCTGCGCCATCTTGCCTTTTTTGCAATGCCACACTTTTGTTGAGCACGGCAGCCATTTTAGATGCCTTGACCAGACCCACTCTCTGCACGCCGCCGATCCTCTGCATGGCTTCCCACCCTTGCAAGCATCTCCCCCACGCACTGGTCACCCCCGCTCTCTCTCTCATGCATGGGCCAGAAACCTCCTCCCATCTGCGCTGTTCGTGAGCGTTTTTTTTTTTTTGCTGCGTGACGTCTGTTAACGTTCGATTCGATGGAAATCAGGAACTGTTGACCGCCATTTTGTCACTGCGATTAAATATTTTGTTAAAAATAATTGTTATAAATTAATCCTTATTGATAAACATTGTCTGCGCCATCTTGCCTTTTTTGCAATGCCACACTTTTGTTGAGCACGGCAGCCATTTTAGATGCCTTGACCAGACCCACTCTCTGCACGCCGCTGATCCTCTGCATGGCTCCCCACCCTCGCAAGCATCTCCCCACGCACTGGTCACCCCCGCTCTCTCTCTCATGCATGGGCCAGAAACCTCCTCCCATCTGCGCTGTTCTTCTCTGAGAATCACACCCTGTGCCCGCCCGACACCTCCCTTTCACCCTATTCACTACCGCACCCTCTGACACTGCTCTTCCTCTGTGTCCGATTGTCCAGGCCGGTCCCAGGCTATCACGTAGCCCTGCAGGTGTAGTTTATGGCCCCAGCTGTAGAGAATTACCCCTCTTCAAAGGAGTTACAGTAGATCAAGGCCCCCACCCGATGAGTTCCGTCACACCACACGCGTTCCTACTATCTGATAACCATCCTGTATTGTGCTTGGGGAGGGGATTCTCACTGTGAGGGTGTGTGGGTCCGAGCCTGAAGCGGAAGATTCCAGGGATGCCTCTTTGTACATCAAAGTTTTTACAATTATGTGTCACATTAAAAATATATAGCACTCCAACAAAGTAGTAGGATTATAACATTTTAATAACTTATAAATATATACAACGCAACAAAAACAGTAAATACATTTAAACATTTTTTTTAAAAAGAAGCAACAATGGTCAGTAGCTGTGTTTTGTGCGAATAGTCCCAAGGCAGCACAACGTGCTGAGTTCTGGACGGCACCCAGGTGATGTTACCTGGGTGCCGCACTGGTTTTTGGTATCCTACAATGCAGCTCCGAAAAACGGCGTGGGGTGTCCCGGGTGGTGCGGGGGGAGGCCTCGTCAGTAGCGGTCTGTTGTGCGAATAGTCCCAAGGCAGCAGAACGCGCTGAGATGTGGATGGCAACCAGGTGATGTCCAGTAAGTTGCCGCACTGGTTTTGGCATCCTACAATGCTGCTCTGAAAAACTGCGTGGGGCGCCCCAGGGGGGGGGGGGAGGCGGTGTGAACGGGCCTTCCCAGGTGGAGGCTCGTCTGCTGTACTGGGGCGCCTCTTTACCGTTTCAGTTGCCATTCCGCCCGCTTTTGCTACACTGTGCCTCATCCTCCATTCAGCTGTTTATGGCCCGCTCTTGCGGCTACAGCGTCTCGCTCACCATGTAGCTGAGTTGCGCCCACTCTTGCGGTGCAGCGATAGGCGGCTGCCACAGGACTCTTAAAATGGCGGACGGCTCTTCGGATTTGGGCCTGGTCCACTAAAATTGTCCTGGGACACCTTGGAACTCGGATGTCCCCTGAGCCTTGAAGATTTTACAAAAGTCTTGGGGGCCCCCGACTCCTGCAGGCTTCCGGTGGGGAGCGGCTGTCATGATTGCTCGCGGAATGACCACGACGGAGCCACGAGATGGTGGTGCTCTCATGCTGACGCCAGCTTCAGTCTGAAACATCCAGAAACAAGGTGGGGCTTTCATCGTTTTGGAAAAAAAAAATGTTTTAATCCAATGAAAAGTGTTATTTTTAGGTTATATGATCAAGCCTTCTATCATTAGGAAACCAAAAGTAAAATGAACCAATGAAAAGTTTTATAAACAAGTCACATGACCTGTTATGCTTACGTTACGCGCTGCTATAAAAAGCGTAGAAAATCCGTTGGCACGTGAGGCGGCGTCAGTAGCGGACCGATGTGCGAATAGGCCGAAGGCAGCACAACGCGCCAAGATCCGGATGGCACCGAGGTGGTGTTCAGCAAGTTGCCGCACTGGTGCGGCCATCCTACAATGCTGCGCCGAAAGTCGGCGTGGGGCGCCCCGTTGGCCTGTGAGGTCGCTTCAGTCAGTGGGGGCTGTTTGAGGATCTGACTGCATTGGAAAGCAATGTGATGCTGTGCGTCGCCCCCAAGATGGAGGCTCCTCGGCTGCAGTGGGGCGCCCCTTGGTGTTTCACTCGCTATCCAGCTGAGTTGCGTCCGCACTTGCGGCTACAGTAGGCCGAAGGCAGCATAACGCGCCGAGATCTGGATGGCACCGAGGTGGTGTCTAGCAAGTTGCCGCACTGGTGTGGCCATCCTACAATGCTGCACCAAAAGTCGGCGTGGGGTGCCCCGTTGGCTTATGAGGTGATGTCAGTAGTGGACCGATGTGTGAATAGGTCGGAACCAGCACAAGACGCCAAGATCCGGATTGCAAGTCCTGGATGTTGAGTGCCATAGTTGAGAGTTCTGAGCAGTGCTTGTAACACTGTCTGAAGCTTATTTGCACCTGCTGCAGCTTAACTATTGCTCTGGTGTGGCCAAAGATCGCCCATGACATAGGCGGCCGGCTCCCGAGGTCCGGCGGAACTTTTTTCCTTTTCCTTTCTGCATCTTGTCCCACAATCCGTTTGACCTGAAGACACGACCAGGTCCCTGAATGTGTGCAGGGGGACGCTATTGATTGAATCAAAATGGCGGCTTCACACAAAGCTGACTCAAGCGTTGCTGGTGATGCTATACAGTCAAAAACTGGTTTTCAGTTTGTATATTCTTCAGGATTTTTCCATCTAAGGCTGGTTGAGAGTTTGTAGAACAATGGCTTTAGATCTTGCCCTCCCCTCTTTTGACTGTTGGTTCTTGTTGCCTATCTCTTCTGTTGTCATTTAACTGAACCTTTTTTGACTGCCGAAAGGGGTTCTGGTCCGACCGCTGGTTGGTGGAGACATTTTGACTATATCCTGGACCTGCCCGGCCTCGCCCAAAATGGCGCTGGTATAAATGGGACTCGTAACTCCTTGTTGTGTACTGGCTGCACAACCTTGATATCACGAGATACGTATACAGTTTTGAAGCACATGGCGGGCGGGGACGAGAATTGATTGAATATTTCGACATCCTTATTGATATTAAGTTCTGATGTGTTATTGATTACTGTACTATTGTAAGTTCGAATTAACGTCACCCATGGTACTTGCCCGCAAATGTATATCTAGAAAATTTTATTGTAAGTGGCCCTGTCGTATTTTAATTACAAAATGTACGTCCACCCATTCCGCAACTGTTAGACACCTTAGTTCTTGCAAACTAATGGCCCGCTCGTTAAGTTCCTCTACAGTGTAAATGTCTCCTCATCATATACGATTCCAGTTTGCTCCGTGGCTGGCCCACGTGGTTATAGGCCCGTATTTGTATACTGACATTTTCACAATAAAGGTTTTTAAAACAAAACATGGTAGTAGTATTTACATTGGTAAAGTTTTTAATTTTAGTCACTGTTTTCGAATCAGTAAAAGGCAAGTGAAATAAAGCAGTCCAATTACATGACGGATAAAAGGTATAATACGCAGGAACGCAGTTAAGATAAATGGTCAAGGGCTGTTGTGTTTTTTACTCCTGCAACATAAAGGGATCGATAAGAATCTGATATTCAGGCGTATCGGCGACTAAGACAGCAGGCCGAGCATCTTTTGCTCAACGGCTCCGTCATGGGACGAAGAAACGCCCTTTTGCTAGAAAAAGGAATATATTTTACTTGCAGGACAGTTGTAAATTTTCCGGGAAAGTACATTAGCCTGGAACATTATAACATATATGTTTAAGAAAAAATAATGTTCGAAAGCAATAAAAAGCGTAATTTTTAGGTCATATGACCAAGCTAGGTGTGGGTGGAAAATCTGTTTCGCTCGCGGATTTTGCGGATTTTCGGGAAATTCGCAATCCGCGAGATTCGCGAATCTCCCGCAAAATCCGCAAATCCGCGAGCAGCGGATTTTGCTCGCACTGCTCGCACTGTTCGCGTGAGTTCGCGGCTTCCCAGTACAACTTCGCGCCCCGCGAATAAGTGCAAAATTGCAGAAATACGATCTAATCAAAACTGAAACTACTTACCAGGTTCAAAAGTTCAGGCTCATCATTAGTAGCCATTTCCTGTAGTGCTTGCTGAGGGGCCCCTCCAGAGTTCAGTTGCCAGTTGCAACTATTATGTGACCCTGCTCTGAACCTCAGAATAGTTACACATATGCCACAAAGGTCCTGAATTACAGCTAAGGGAGACAAGCAGGAGCCAGGCTGGCAGTTCAAATCCATTAATCAGCCCCTAATTCATTATTGTCAGTTGGGGCAGGGCAGGTGTTGTAACTAATTTTGCAACAATGAAAGCACTTAGCAAGTGCAAAAGTTCACTAATCAGGAAGCACTAAGGAAGCAGGTGCCAGCTAAAAAAATATTCTGTGACACATTAATCAGCCCCAAATTAATTCAGGTCACTTGAGGCAGGGAAGGTGTGCTTGCGTTGCCACAATAATGTACACTGACTGGACAACCAGAGGGTGCTGTGATGAAACAGAGGGTGGCATGGGTGGGCCAGAGGGTGGCATGAGTAGTCAGAGAGTGGCAGTGGTGACAGAGAGTGGCAGTGATGAAGAAGAGTGTCCCAAACAGGCTGGACACGTAGAAACAACAAGTTCGCGAAACTTGCGACCCGACAGGTAAGTTCGCAATTTGCGACATTGTACAAAACCCTCGCGAACTGGCAGAAACCCGCGCAAAAACAAAAAAAAAAAAATCCGCAAATTCGCGAGAATTCGCGGATTTTGCGGATTGCGAGTTCGCAAATCCGCAAAATTCGCGAACGCGAGATTCGCAAAATTCGCCCATGCTTAGACCAAGCCTTTCATCAAAAGTAAAATGAACCAATGAAAAGTTTTATAAACAAGTCACATGACCTGTTATGCTTACGTTACGCGCCGCGCCCCGGATGGCTTCCAGGAAGCTGCGCTTCGCGCACCGGAGCACTTCCGGGTGCGCTAACGCGGCGCGTCATATGACGCATTACGCGACAACGTAGGTCCAGAATATAGTCAAAATGTCTCCACCAACCAGCGGTCGGAACACAACCCCTTTCAGCAGTCTAAAAAGTTCTGTTAAATGACAAGAGAAGGGACAGGCAACAAGAACCATCAGTCAAAGAGGGGAGGGCAAGTTCTTCCCTACCGGGTCACGTTGGGGCGATACCGGAACTGATCGAATTGGTAGTCTACAGTGTTTCTGGATGTTTCAGACTGAAGCTGGCGTCAGCATGAGAGCACCACCATCTCGTAGCTCAGTCGTGGCCATTCCACGAGCAATCATGGCAGCCGCTCCCCACCAGAAGCCTGTGGGAGTCGGGGGCCCCCAAGACTTTTGTAGAATCTTCAAGGCTCAGGGGACGCTTTCGAGAGTGGGGCCCAAGCCCTAGTAGACAAGCGTCCGAGTTCCAAGGTGTCCCAGGGCAATTTTAGTGGATCACTCCCAAATCTGAAGAGCCGGCTGCCATTTTGAGAGTCCTGTGGCAGCCGCCTATCGCTGCATCGCAAGAGCGGGAGCAACTCAACTACATGGTGAGCGAGACGCTGTAGTCGCAAGAGCGGGCGGTAAACAGCTGAATGGCGGAAGAGGCACAGTGTAGCAAAAGCGGGCAGAATGGCAACTGAAACGGTAAAGGGGCGCCCCACTACAGCGTGTCTTCAGGTCAAACGGATTGTGGGACAAGGTCCAGAATGGAAGAGTCATCAAAAGGCAAAAAGTTCCGCCGGACCCCGGGAGCCGGCCGCCTATGTCGGGGGCGATCTTAGGCCACACCAGGGCAACACGACTTGGGGAGGGGGCAGGAGCCAAGCGCCCCCTCCCAGTCCGCGCCACCACACCGTATGTTGAAAACCTGAAGCCATCGTTCTACAAACTCTCAACCTGCCTTGGATGGAAAAATCTTGATGAATGTACAAACTGAAAACCAGTTTTTGTCTGCATAGCATCAGCAGCAACGCTTGCTATCAGAGTGCATGAGTTTCATGCTCGATCGATTGAGCTAGCCGGATCAGGCAACAAAAAGTATAAAATAGTTATGTAAATAGTTATTTAATAAAATGTTTTACCCTGTTACTTTGCTGGTGTGTTGTATATATTTATAATATTTGCATAGAGTTTATCGTTATTTTGGGCGGGGTGGGTGGCGGAGCCGAGCTGTCTTGCAGCCTTCATGGTGTGGAGCTCAGTTCATCTCACTATTTTTGTATTTCTCATGAAGGGTTGTTCCTAATGTTTCTATTTTAGCGAGGTCAAAAAGAGATCCCATTAGTGGCCTACTGATTTTGCTCGATTACTTTTGTTTTTTTACACGATTTTTCACTATCTGCAAAGACTAAACAGAGTATTGCGACTTTGTGCTTGTTTGTAAATAGAGAATGAACCAAAGAGAATCAATTCTAAAACAGTAAATGCTTGGATAACAATCAATCAAATGGAGAGACAAGCAGGCACGACGGATTACAACGGGGGCAAAGGCCTGCGTTAACTACCCTTCACTATCTGCAAAGAGAGAGTACTACTAAGAGAAAAGAGGGGGGGGGGCAGCGTTCAAAGCACATCAGCGTGCATAAACACGAAAAAGTTTTGACCTATCACGTACTTGACATTTGACAGCTTTTGATATTTGCTATTAAAAAACCATTGAAATTCACAGAATAAAACATAGGTTTTAGGCCATATATAGTTAGGGATTAGCATTTACAAAACCTTAATTTACTCGCACAAAACCATAGAAATTCGCATATATAGTTAGATGCAATAACTATATATCGCGCACCCGCAACCCACTGCTGATGATGTCACATATTACATCATTCATGACATGGTCAGTGACATCACTGATGACATCTCAAATTACATCATTCATGACATGGTCAGTGACATCACTGATGACATCACTGATGACAACTCAAATGACATCACTGAGGACATCACTGATGACATCATTCATGTGATAATACGATGAACCTCTTCAGACTCTAATATAACCTCAGATACACTCAGTGTAAACAGACACTCACAGATTGTCACTCATCCATGGAGTTACTCATACACCTAGTCAGTCATGCAAAGAATCAATCACACCTCCATTTCCTCAACTATACAGTTATACACACCTTACTTATTCAAACATATTCTAACACATATTTACTCTCTTATACAATCACTGATACAAGTTTTCAATGATCCATGCAGCTACTCACACATTCACTAGCTCTTATACACAGTAATTTATATATGTCAACTCTCACATGTACTGTGTTTTACATATGTACTTACTTTGACATGTAGCACTGAGATATCCATTCACTCACCAATACACTCATGCACACAGTCAACCACCCATACAGCTGTTTCCACATGCAGTTTTGAACCCATACATCTAGTGAATCAACTGTTCACACATCTATGCACAGAGTCACACACCTCCCAGACACCCACACACACACACTCACTCTCCCATACAAATACTTGGGCAACCAATCAATAACCCATATAGTTACTCCTATAGCTACTGACCAACACATGCAGCAGTTTACAGAACAACAGATATATATATATATATATATCCTACTGGCGGTCGCCAGTAGGTAGTTATAGTTAGGATTTTTTTCAATGTTAAATTTCAAAATTCTATTTGGAATAACTTTGGCGCCGGTTGACGAATCTGACTGAAAATTTCCTCAAAATGGCCTCGCGGCGTTCTCGTCCTTCCCTGAAACTTTGGGGGGGATTCGTCAAGCGGGGGCCGAGATAAAAGGGGGGTCCCAAAACGCGTTTTCCCCATGTTAATTTCCATAGGGCGGTCGATTTCACTTTTAGCCCGAACGGCTGAATGGATTTCCATCAAACTTGGAAAAATTGTAGGGACTGGTAGCCCGATGTGCCTTTGCTATGTCTCAAGATATGTGCTCAAGTGGATTTTGAGTAATTTAGGTTCAAAAAAATATATATATCTGTAAGCCCGCCCCGGTACGCGCTCCGGGGAGCGCTCCGGGCGCACCACGCGATTTGCGCACAGAAAGCTGATTGGCTCTCGGGTGTCGGTAAACATTCCAAACGGTCCGGAGCGGCCGCCATCTTGTGTCTCGGTAGGATCGAGACACAAGAGGTGGCCAAAACAAAGGGGGAAGAGACCATTAGGGGGCAGAGTAGACCCCCCTGACCCCCTAGGTTTCATGTGGGGGCTATAAAAAGGCCCCGCGGGGCAAAAAAAATAATTTTTTTTTTCGATTTGCGCGGGGGGAGCGCCCGGTACGCGTACCGGGGAGCGTACCGGGGAGCGTATCATGGGGAAAAAAGAATCAGAGTTTTTTAAAAATGAAGCTTTTATTTATAAATTGGAGGTAGTTCTAAAAATAACTGGTTTTTTTCTTCTTTTTGTTGTTTTATATTTTTTTATTGTTTTTTAAACATTTTTTACTTTTTATGGCTTTTCTGAACAGTTTTATATTTTTTTTGTATTTTCTTGGGGGAGAAACAAAAAACAGGGAATTGTAAATGGCTCAACTGGAGCAAAAAAAATACTGCAAAAAATTAGGGTTTTTTCGGGCACTTATGGTTATCCCCAGCACAGATGATAAGTTTAACACTTTACTCACCATAGCAAATTAACTTACCACAATATTTGCACATGATTTTAAAATTGTTAAATTTGGGTTGTATGATAGGCATTGTCTCTGTTGCCTCTGAACCCGATAGAGTTGGTTCTTTTGATGTTGAGTGATTAGATGATGATGGGGGTAGCTTACTGCAGAGGTCCCTTACCTCTGCAGCAGAATAGTTGATTGGGTGCCAACGAATCATGTGCCGAATCATGGTATGATTCCCGAAGGAATATTTTTTGTTAGGGTTCCCCCTGGACAGCTCAGCACCACAAATCAAACAAGTCACCTTCGCAGCGTTGACTTTTTTGAAACCCCTTGGGATTTTGTAGAACTGCCATACGAAGTGCTCTTTTGGTTTGTAGGGCTGATGAACTTCTTGCAGGGACTGCCTTGAGCCTTCCTCATCTTCCTCCTCTTCCTCCTCCTCCTCCTCTTCTTCTTGACCACCAATGTGGAGAAGTGTGGCTCAGGGGTTAGAGGCGGCAGACTCGGAAGCTGAGATCGGCCCTGGACCAGGGTTCAATTCCCCGCCTCGGCGGGTCTTGGGCTAAAAAATTCCACGGACTCGATAATTCTCGCTCCGGTGCCTTCTCGACTCACGGGTTCACACTCTGCGACTCTGGGCAATAGCTTGCTTAATCTCCACAACGGCCCCTCGCGGCGGGATGCCTGGCTTTCACCTTGTGGATACCCTGCCGGGATTATCTCACAGGGGAATACCAGGACGGGTTCCCTAAGCAAGCGGCTTAGATACCGACCTTGGTCAGTGATTTGCGCTATATAAATACATGTACATTTACATTTACATTTACAATGTGATCTTCTGTTGGTCTTTTTGATGGTGGTGGTGGTGGTGGTGGGGCAAATGCTCCAGCTGCTGCTGCTACTGTAGCAATTTTTAAGTAGAATATATTAGAGACAGATCTCCAAACAGGTCTTCCTCAGTCAAAGGACAAAGTCAGAATAAAGAAAAAAGGAGGGGGCTTTCATCATTTGGAGAAAAAAAAACTGTTCTAGACCACTATAACTTGCGCGCCTGCAATGCACTGCTGATGACGTCACAGATTACATCACTCATGACATGGTCAGTGACATCACTCATGACATCACTGATGACACCATCCTTGTGACAGAGTGACAGACCTCCTTTCACTGTAAAGTAACCCTTGAAACACATATTCAAAAATAGAAACCAACATTTTCAAAAAAGTGGAGGAACCCATACCAGTTACAACAACCAATTCAGTAATTCCACCTTCTATATACACATCCTCTCATTCAGCAACAGTTCTACATAGTCACTCATACATATACTCACTTCTCATATTTAGTGATACACCTATACATCCTGTTACACACCGACAGTCATCCAAAAAAACAATTGAACATCCATTTATTTGCATATATAACTATACACACACTACCACCTTACTTCTAAAGAAACTTACACATACCTACTCTCTTACACAATCACTTATAGAAACACATACTTATTTAAACAGGAACTCTTACAATCTCACATATACTCACTTATATACATCAATACTCACATATACTAGATTAAAACATATGCCGTTAATGATAAAAACACTAGTGAGACAGTCATTTACTCACTAACACACCCATACAGTCCTGCATATATGTTGTCTTCAAAACACATACAAACAGTGAGTCAGTCATTGATGCATCTATGTGCTAAGTAATACCCCCACCAAACCATACAGACACTCATACGGATACTAAGAAACATCTAATAACCCATATACACACACATGTAGCTACTCACCAACCCATGCAGCCACTTATACACAAAGTGAAACACTGATACAAACATTTAAATATTTAAACAATACTTGCTAATATATGTATTCACTAAGATACACTTAATAAGCCAGTTAACCAATCAATTTTTTTTTAAAACATCCATTAAGACACTTATTTAAACATTTATTCTTCCATCGACCTTTACATATACATATATAAAACATATTTATTTTACAGAAAGACACACATTCACTGGATGGTGTCATCAGTGATGTCATGAGTGATGTCACTGACCATGTCATGAGTGATGTAATCTGTGACGTTATCAGCAGTGCATTGCAGGCGCGCAAGTTATAGTGAGTCCAACTAACTATAACGTGGAATTTCAATGGTTTTATGTCAGTAAAATTTCCAGCTAACTATAACTGGTGTGAAACCTAATGGCCCGCTCGTTACGTTCCTCTACAGTGTAAATGTCTCCTCATCATATACGATTCCAGTTTGCTCCGTGGCTGGCCCACGTGGTTATAGGCCCGTATTTGTATACTGACATTTTCACAATAAAGGTTTTTAAAACAAAACATGGTAGTAGTATTTACATTGGTAAAGTTTTTAATTTTAGTCACTGTTTTCGAATCAGTAAAAGGCAAGTGAAATAAAGCAGTCCAATTACATGACGGATAAAAGGTATAATACGCAGGAACGCAGTTAAGATAAATGGTCAAGGGCTGTTGTGTTTTTTACTCCTGCAACATAAAGTGATCGATAAGAATCTGATATTCAGGCGTATCGGCGACTAAGACAGCAGGCCGAGCATCTTTTGCTCAACGGCTCCGTCATGGGACGAAGAAACGCCCTTTTGCTAGAAAAAGGAATATATTTTACTTGCAGGACAGTTGTAAATTTTCCGGGAAAGTACATTAGCCTGGAACATTATAACATATATGTTTAAGAAAAAATAATGTTCGAAAGCAATAAAAAGCGTAATTTTTAGGTCATATGACCAAGCTAGGTGTGGGTGGAAAATCCGTTTCGCTCGCGGATTTTGCGGATTTTGGGGAAATTCGCAATCCGCGAGATTCGCGAATCTCCCGCAAAATCCGCAAATCCGCGAGCAGTGGATTTTGCTCGCACTGCTCGCACTGTTCGCGTGAGTTCGCGGCTTCCCAGTACAACTTCGCGCCCCGCGAATAAGTGCAAAATTGCAGAAATACGATCTAATCAAAACTGAAACTACTTACCAGGTTCAAAAGTTCAGGCTCATCATTAGTAGCCATTTCCTGTAGTGCTTGCTGAGGGGCCCCTCCAGAGTTCAGTTGCCAGTTGCAACTATTATGTGACCCTGCTCTGAACCTCAGAATAGTTACACATATGCCACAAAGGTCCTGAATTACAGCTAAGGGAGACAAGCAGGAGCCAGGCTGGCAGTTCAAATCCATTAATCAGCCCCTAATTCATTATTGTCAGTTGGGGCAGGGCAGGTGTTGTAACTAATTTTGCAACAATGAAAGCACTTAGCAAGTGCAAAAGTTCACTAATCAGGAAGCACTAAGGAAGCAGGTGCCAGCTAAAGAAATATTCTGTGACACATTAATCAGCCCCAAATTAATTCAGGTCACTTGAGGCAGGGAAGGTGTGCTTGCGTTGCCACAATAATGTACACTGACTGGACAACCAGAGGGTGCTGTGATGAAACAGAGGGTGGCATGGGTGGGCCAGAGGGTGGCATGAGTAGTCAGAGAGTGGCAGTGGTGACAGAGAGTGGCAGTGATGAAGAAGAGTGTCCCAAACAGGCTGGACACGTAGAAACAACAAGTTCGCGAAACTTGCGACCCGACAGGTAAGTTCGCAATTTGCGACATTGTACAAAACCCTCGCGAACTGGCAGAAACCCGCGCAAACACAAAAAAAAAAAAATCCGCTAATTCGCGAGAATTCGCGGATTTTGCGGATTGCGAGTTCGCAAATCCGCAAAATTCGCGAACGCGAGATTCGCAAAATTCGCCCATGCTTAGACCAAGCCTTTCATCATTAGAATAACAAAAGTAAAATGAACCAATGAAAAGTTTTATAAACAAGTCACATGACCTGTTATGCTTACGTTACGCGCCGCGCCCCGGATGGCTTCCAGGAAGCTGCGCTTCGCGCACCGGAGCACTTCCGGGTGCGCTAACGCGGCGCGTCATATGACGCATTACGCGACAACGTAGGTCCAGAATATAGTCAAAATGTCTCCACCAACCAGCGGTCGGAACACAACCCCTTTCAGCAGTCTAAAAAGTTCTGTTAAATGACAAGAGAAGGGACAGGCAACAAGAACCATCAGTCAAAGAGGGGAGGGCAAGTTCTTCCCTACCGGGTCACGTTGGGGCGATACCGGAACTGATCGAATTGGTAGTCTACAGTGTTTCTGGATGTTTCAGACTGAAGCTGGCGTCAGCATGAGAGCACCACCATCTCGTAGCTCAGTCGTGGCCATTCCACGAGCAATCATGGCAGCCGCTCCCCACCAGAAGCCTGTGGGAGTCGGGGGCCCCCAAGACTTTTGTAGAATCTTCAAGGCTCAGGGGACGCTTTCGAGAGTGGGGCCCAAGCCCTAGTAGACAAGCGTCCGAGTTCCAAGGTGTCCCAGGGCAATTTTAGTGGATCACTCCCAAATCTGAAGAGCCGGCCGCCATTTTGAGAGTCCTGTGGCAGCCGCCTATCGCTGCATCGCAAGAGCGGGAGCAACTCAACTACATGGTGAGCGAGACGCTGTAGTCGCAAGAGCGGGCGGTAAACAGCTGAATGGCGGAAGAGGCACAGTGTAGCAAAAGCGGGCAGAATGGCAACTGAAACGGTAAAGGGGCGCCCCACTACAGCGTGTCTTCAGGTCAAACGGATTGTGGGACAAGGTCCAGAATGGAAGAGTCATCAAAAGGCAAAAAGTTCCGCCGGACCCCGGGAGCCGGCCGCCTATGTCGGGGGCGATCTTAGGCCACACCAGGGCAACACGACTTGGGGAGGGGGCAGGAGCCAAGCGCCCCCTCCCAGTCCGCGCCACCACACCGTATGTTGAAAACCTGAAGCCATCGTTCTACAAACTCTCAACCTGCCTTGGATGGAAAAATCTTGATGAATGTACAAACTGAAAACCAGTTTTTGTCTGCATAGCATCAGCAGCAACGCTTGCTATCAGAGTGCATGAGTTTCATGCTCGATCGATTGAGCTAGCCGGATCAGGCAACAAAAAGTATAAAATAGTTATGTAAATAGTTATTTAATAAAATGTTTTACCCTGTTACTTTGCTGGTGTGTTGTATATATTTATAATATTTGCATAGAGTTTATCGTTATTTTGGGCGGGGTGGGTGGCGGAGCCGAGCTGTCTTGCAGCCTTCATGGTGTGGAGCTCAGTTCATCTCACTATTTTTGTATTTCTCATGAAGGGTTGTTCCTAATGTTTCTATTTTAGCGAGGTCAAAAAGAGATCCCATTAGTGGCCTACTGATTTTGCTCGATTACTTTTGTTTTTTTACACGATTTTTCACTATCTGCAAAGACTAAACAGAGTATTGCGACTTTGTGCTTGTTTGTAAATAGAGAATGAACCAAAGAGAATCAATTCTAAAACAGTAAATGCTTGGATAACAATCAATCAAATGGAGAGACAAGCAGGCACGACAGATTACAACGGGGGCAAAGGCCTGCGTTAACTACCCTTCACTATCTGCAAAGAGAGAGTACTACTAAGAGAAAAGAGGGGGGGGCAGCGTTCAAAGCACATCAGCGTGCATAAACACGAAAAAGTTTTGACCTATCACGTACTTGACATTTGACAGCTTTTGATATTTGCTATTAAAAAACCATTGAAATTCACAGAATAAAACATAGGTTTTAGGCCATATATAGTTAGGGATTAGCATTTACAAAACCTTAATTTACTCGCACAAAACCATAGAAATTCGCATATATAGTTAGATGCAATAACTATATATCGCGCACCCGCAACCCACTGCTGATGATGTCACATATTACATCATTCATGACATGGTCAGTGACATCACTGATGACATCTCAAATTACATCATTCATGACATGGTCAGTGACATCACTGATGACATCACTGATGACAACTCAAATGACATCACTGAGGACATCACTGATGACATCATTCATGTGATAATACGATGAACCTCTTCAGACTCTAATATAACCTCAGATACACTCAGTGTAAACAGACACTCACAGATTGTCACTCATCCATGGAGTTACTCATACACCTAGTCAGTCATGCAAAGAATCAATCACACCTCCATTTCCTCAACTATACAGTTATACACACCTTACTTATTCAAACATATTCTAACACATATTTACTCTCTTATACAATCACTGATACAAGTTTTCAATGATCCATGCAGCTACTCACACATTCACTAGCTCTTATACACAGTAATTTATATATGTCAACTCTCACATGTACTGTGTTTTACATATGTACTTACTTTGACATGTAGCACTGAGATATCCATTCACTCACCAATACACTCATGCACACAGTCAACCACCCATACAGCTGTTTCCACATGCAGTTTTGAACCCATACATCTAGTGAATCAACTGTTCACACATCTATGCACAGAGTCACACACCTCCCAGACACCCACACACACACACTCACTCTCCCATACAAATACTTGGTCAACCAATCAATAACCCATATAGTTACTCATATAGCTACTGACCAACACATGCAGCAGTTTACAGAACAACAGATATATATATATATATATATCCTACTGGCGGTCGCCAGTAGGTAGTTATAGTTAGGATTTTTTTCAATGTTAAATTTCAAAATTCTATTTGGAATAACTTTGGCGCCGGTTGACGAATCTGACTGAAAATTTCCTCAAAATGGCCTCGCGGCGTTCTCGTCCTTCCCTGAAACTTTGGGGGGGATTCGTCAAGCGGGGGCCGAGATAAAAGGGGGGTCCCAAAACGCGTTTTCCCCATGTTAATTTCCATAGGGCGGTCGATTTCACTTTTAGCCCGAACGGCTGAATGGATTTCCATCAAACTTGGCAAAATTGTAGGGACTGGTAGCCCGATGTGCCTTTGCTATGTCTCAAGATATGTGCTCAAGTGGATTTTGAGTAATTTAGGTTCAAAAAAAAATATATATCTGTAAGCCCGCCCCGGTACGCGCTCCGGGGAGCGCTCCGGGCGCGCCACGCGATTTGCGCACAGAAAGCTGATTGGCTCTCGGGTGTCGGTAAACATTCCAAACGGTCCGGAGCGGCCGCCATCTTGTGTCTCGGTAGGATCGAGACACAAGAGGTGGCCAAAACAAAGGGGGAAGAGACCATTAGGGGGCAGAGTAGACCCCCCTGACCCCCTAGGTTTCATGTGGGGGCTATAAAAAGGCCCCGCGGGGCAAAAAAAAAAATTTTTTTTTCGATTTGCGCGGGGGGAGCGCCCGGTACGCGTACCGGGGAGCGTACCGGGGAGCGTATCATGGGGAAAAAAGAATCAGAGTTTTTTAAAAATGAAGCTTTTATTTATAAATTGGAGGTAGTTCTAAAAATAACTGGTTTTTTTCTTCTTTTTGTTGTTTTATATTTTTTTATTGTTTTTTAAACATTTTTTACTTTTTATGGCTTTTCTGAACAGTTTTATATTTTTTTTGTATTTTCTTGGGGGAGAAACAAAAAACAGGGAATTGTAAATGGATCAACTGGAGCAAAAAAAATACTGCAAAAAATTAGGGTTTTTTCGGGCACTTATGGTTATCCCCAGCACAGATCATAAGTTTAACACTTTACTCACCATAGCAAATTAACTTACCACAATATTTGCACATGATTTTAAAATTGTTAAATTTGGGTTGTATGATAGGCATTGTCTCTGTTGCCTCTGAACCCGATAGAGTTGGTTCTTTTGATGTTGAGTGATTAGATGATGATGGGGGTAGCTTACTGCAGAGGTCCCTTACCTCTGCAGCAGAATAGTTGATTGGGTGCCAACGAATCATGTGCCGAATCATGGTATGATTCCCGAAGGAATATTTTTTGTTAGGGTTCCCCCTGGACAGCTCAGCACCACAAATCAAACAAGTCACCTTCGCAGCGTTGACTTTTTTGAAACCCCTTGGGATTTTGTAGAACTGCCATACGAAGTGCTCTTTTGGTTTGTAGGGCTGATGAACTTCTTGCAGGGACTGCCTTGAGCCTTCCTCCTCTTCCTCCTCTTCCTCCTCCTCCTCCTCTTCTTCTTGACCACCAATGTGGAGAAGTGTGGCTCAGGGGTTAGAGGCGGCAGACTCGGAAGCTGAGATCGGCCCTGGACCAGGGTTCAATTCCCCGCCTCGGCGGGTCTTGGGCTAAAAAATTCCACGGACTCGATAATTCTCGCTCCGGTGCCTTCTCGACTCACGGGTTCACACTCTGCGACTCTGGGCAATAGCTTGCTTAATCTCCACAACGGCCCCTCGCGGCGGGATGCCTGGCTTTCACCTTGTGGATAC
This sequence comes from Lissotriton vulgaris, assembly GCF_964263255.1. Lineage (NCBI taxonomy): Eukaryota > Metazoa > Chordata > Amphibia > Caudata > Salamandridae > Lissotriton > Lissotriton vulgaris. The sequence goes on from NC_141691.1 coordinate 1,463,590,579, forward strand.
CCTGCCGGGATTATCTCACAGGGGAATACCAGGACGGGTTCCCTAAGCAAGCGGCTTAGATACCGACCTTGGTCAGTGATTTGCGCTATATAAATACATGTACATTTACATTTACAATGTGATCTTCTGTTGGTCTTTTTGATGGTGGTGGTGGTGGTGGTGGGGCAAATGCTCCAGCTGCTGCTGCTACTGTAGCAATTTTTAAGTAGAATATATTAGAGACAGATCTCCAAACAGGTCTTCCTCAGTCAAAGGACAAAGTCAGAATAAAGAAAAAAGGAGGGGGCTTTCATCATTTGGAAAAAAAAAACTGTTCTAGACCACTATAACTTGCGCGCCTGCAATGCACTGCTGATGACGTCACAGATTACATCACTCATGACATGGTCAGTGACATCACTCATGACATCACTGATGACACCATCCTTGTGACAGAGTGACAGACCTCCTTTCACTGTAAAGTAACCCTTGAAACACATATTCAAAAATAGAAACTAACATTTTCAAAAAAGTGGAGGAACCCATACCAGTTACAACAACCAATTCAGTAATTCCACCTTCTATATACACATCCTCTCATTCAGCAACAGTTCTACATAGTCACTCATACATATACTCACTTCTCATATTTAGTGATACACCTATACATCCTGTTACACACCGACAGTCATCCAAAAAAACAATTGAACATCCATTTATTTGCATATATAACTATACACACACTACCACCTTACTTCTAAAGAAACTTACACATACCTACTCTCTTAAACAATCACTTATAGAAACACATACTTATTTAAACAGGAACTCTTACAATCTCACATATACTCACTTATATACATCAATACTCACATATACTAGATTAAAACATATGCCGTTAATGATAAAAACACTAGTGAGACAGTCATTTACTCACTAACACACCCATACAGTCCTGCATATATGTTGTCTTCAAAACACATACAAACAGTGAGTCAGTCATTGATGCATCTATGTGCTAAGTAATACCCCCACCAAACCATACAGACACTCATACTGATACTAAGAAACATCTAATAACCCATATACACACACATGTAGCTACTCACCAACCCATGCAGCCACTTATACACAAAGTGAAACACTGATACAAACATTTAAATATTTAAACAATACTTGCTAATATATGTATTCACTAAGATACACTTAATAAGCCAGTTAACCAATCAATTTTTTTTTTAAAACATCCATTAAGACACTTATTTAAACATTTATTCTTCCATCGACCTTTACATATACATATATAAAACATATTTATTTTACAGAAAGACACACATTCACTGGATGGTGTCATCAGTGATGTCATGAGTGATGTCACTGACCATGTCATGAGTGATGTAATCTGTGACGTTATCAGCAGTGCATTGCAGGCGCGCAAGTTATAGTGAGTCCAACTAACTATAACGTGGAATTTCAATGGTTTTATGTCAGTAAAATTTCCAGCTAACTATAACTGGTGTGAAACCTATGGTTTTTTCAGTGAATTTACTAGGTTTTTTAAATGCTAATTCCTAACTATAACTGGTGTGAAACCTATGTTTTTTTCAGTGAATATGTACATATATATATATATATATATATATATATATATATATATATATATATATATATATATATACAAAAATATCCCTAAAAGAAAAAGATGCAGATTATTAAATGTAATCTTATTCTGTTAAAGTATTTAAACTGTTAAGTATTTTTCCTATGTACATGAAATGTTTTGATGCACTAGCACGTTAAATTTGGAGAAGTGTCTGCGCATGATCAGGTGATCAAGGCCGCTTGGACGACCGAAACGCATTTTGCCGAATCTGGGATTGAAAAATAAATATTGCTGGAGCACAAGTTGGTCTACGCTCGTGATTTTTGTTCATAAGCGAAGTACTTTGCGAGTTGTTGCATATATATGTATATATATAACACCTCGCAACTATAAAACCCCGCCTGAAAGCGGAATCACGAGCGTAGACCAACTTCATGTGCCAGCATTATTTTATTTCCTTTTCATGTCAGGACGCGTTTCGGCCGTCCAAGCGGCCTTGATCACCTGATCCTGCGTTCTGACCGGTCCCATTTTTAAAGTGCAAATGCATCATTATTCAAGTCAACATGGAAAAAATATTTCCATTTTTCAACAACATTTCAGAAAACTTCCTGCATTGTTATTCGAGTTTGAAATATTATAATCATACAATAACCGCATCAATGCCTATATTTCAAACTCTTCATTTTGAAAAAGATTATTTTTTACAAAGCAGCAGAAAACATATCAATTCATTTCTGTATATGAAAAAATATATAAGCGCATAAAATGCCAAAAAATGTATTTGTTATCCCTGTCAAACTAATATGATCCTATTAAACATAATCTAGTGTGCTCACCTTAACATGTGTGGAATAACCCAAAATATACCTTCAAATATAAATAAAAAGTAATTTTTTATATATAAGAAAAACTGTTCTCTGCATTCGCCTAATTGTTTATCTTTTCTTTCCCCACTTTTTTTCTCTTTTTCTTTTCTCAACAATTATCCTGCAATTCTATTAGACTGTGTTCCACCCAAAAATGTTGCTGGGTAATTCTAATCCTTTTACCTCAGCAATCATATTTACATGTCTTTGTAAATTCAATAACAACAGACCCTAATGTTAAAAGTCCTGTGTAATTCATCAATCTCATATTGAGAAAAGTGCCATGGTGCTACAGTAATATAGAAAAAAAAGTGACCTGTGCCTTGGTACTGACAATTAAAATGACTGTCATCAATAAAGTGCATACATATAAGAATAGAGATTCAAAGGAGAAAATGAAAGCAAAAACACAAGTTTAAATTGTTAAACTGATTTCTGATCTAAAATGTAGTACTGAGTGTGTAAATTTGTCAAAATGCCATTAAAACCACAATAAATATCTCCCTGTGACATACCTAAAACAATTGATAAAAAGACAAATAGATAAAAAACGACCCCAAATGTCTTAAAATCAATCATTAAAAGCAGCCCTGGCAGAGGATCCCAGTATATTAATGATGTGTTTTAACTCATGCTTCTAATACCTGAGAGTGGTATTTAATTCATTAAAGAGGTTTCAAATTCATGTATACGACGTAATTTCTACTTACAAAATCCATACCAAGCGCAATTTTAGTACAAACTCCAGATTTTAAATTGATCATAAAAATGTATGAAGATCCTATGTTGCATTTAACCCCCCTGGCCCCTTAGAGTCAAATTCAAGAATGTATTTTGTCTCTGTTCGTCAGAGGCAAGTTTCCCTGTCACCTCCTCTCTTTGTCAGGGGGATAGATTCTATTGCAAAATATCTAAGACATTTTGGGTTACTGTTATGCACCGCCTGGAAATGTCTTGCAACAGGATAATTCTGGTCCTTGTTCGTGATTGCCATTAAATGTTGTAAGATTCGTTTGTGCACCTGCAGTTTAGTACTGCCTATATATTTTAGATGACAATCGCATTCCAGGACATAAATACAGTATTCAGTTTTACAAGTTAGATGTTGTTCAATTTCTCTTGTACTCCCTGAGAATGCTGTTATATAGGTTTTTGTGTTAATACCAAACTGACAGGCCTTGCATGTTGAACATCTATAAAAACCCTTTCTAAACGGTAGCCAGCTATCTTTCTTGAAACTTTCTTGACTGTTTTGGCTAGCATACTACCCACACTCATTGCTTTTCTAAAGGTTATTGCCGGGTTTGAGGGAATTAGGTCACCAATCAGAGGATCATCCTGGATAAAGTGCCAATTGTGTCTAATGATGCTCCTCAATTCTCGTTCTTGTTTTGAGTATTTTAGAATCAATCGTACGGGATCAGATTTGTCTTTTTCACCTCCCTGTTTGATCCTGGATTTATATTCAAGAAGTTCCTCTCTGGGCTTCGCTTGTGATTTCCTCATAGCGGCCTCTACCACTCTACAACTGTAGCCCCTGTCTAAAAATCTGGCTAGGCTCTCCAGTTGCTTTTCCTTCGCATCAATAGAATCACTAAATATACGTATAATGCGAAGCATCTCCTCATATGGTATACTTTTTATCAAGTGTGGGCGATGGGCACTTGTTGCGTGGAGTAGTGTATTGCCCGCCGTTGGTTTTCTAAAAAGGGTAGTTGTTAAGATGTTGTTTTTTATAAAAACCTGCACATCTAAAAATGTCACAGAGTGTTTGCTGATATCAAATGTAAAATTCAAGTTAAAATCATTGACATTCATTTCATCTATAATTTTCAACACACTCTCCTCAGTACCGCGCCAGACAATAAAAAGATCATAAATGAATCTGAACCAGGAAACTATATTGTGGGTGCAGGTGTGTTCAAACTCACGCCTGAGGACCAGTTCTTCCCACCAGCCCATAAAAGACAGGCATAACTGGGGGAGAAACTGGCCCCCATGGCCACACCTTGCACCTGCTAGTAACATTGAACATTAAAAAAATAGCTGTTCTCTAAGCAAAAGGACAACATATCCAGTAACATTTTCATGTGGTGTGCAAACTCCATTGGTCTAGTGCTAAGAAAATATTCTGCTACCCATAGACCATCTCTGTGCTTTATACTAGTATTCAGAGAACACACATCCAATGTTACCAACAATAAATCAGAGCTCCAAACAATGTCCTTGATTTTGCCAAGAAAATCACTAGTATCCTGGACATAGGATTCCAAATTCTTCATATGAGTCTGTAAAAAATAGTCAATATATTTGGAGAGGTTTTCTTGCGGTCCATCACACGCTGCAAAAATGGGTCTACCCGGTGGCGTAGTTAAACTCTTGTGGACCTTAGGTATAAAAAAAATCTAAGCTACCAACTGATGTTCTTTTTTGATGAATTTATGTTCATCCCCACTCAGGAGACCCAAACCTTTCCATCCTAACAGACTTTTGAACAATGTGTCCTGCATTGTCTTGCATTTTGTTGGAGTACTCTTTCTGTAACATTGGATATTATTCAGTTGCTTATATGCTTCCTTTAGTTAGTCCGATAATGGCCATAGGACGATATTTCCACCCTTGTCAGAGTTTTGAATTAACAAATCTTCCTTCTTATATATATATATATATATTATACCTATTGGCGGTCGCCAGTAGGTAGTTATAGTTAGTACCTAGTTTCCATAGGAAGAGCATTTTCTGTTTTGCTTATAACTTTGGTGTCATTTGATGAATCTTCATGAAATTTTCAAACCTAATTCTTTTCATATCAGCTCCTATGTTGGAAGTTTGGGGGTGATTGGTCAAGGGGCAGCCGAGATAAAAGGAGGGTCCCAAAACATGTTTTCTCCATGTTAATTTCCTTAGGAATTTTTAGACCAGGCTACTGGTGGAAAGGGTGTACGGAATTATCCCCAATTTGGCAGGGGGAAGGGTCTTTCTTCTAGAAAGCACACTTTTGTTCATTTGGTGTAAATCCATTCAGTAGTTTTTGAGAAATATCGAATATCAAAATTTACAGATATCGATATTTAGGAATTCTGCCATCTGATTGCCTGAGGCCTTACGAGCACGAGCTTGCAGCTAATTGGTTGTGAGCGCTGCGAGCGGTTGCAACTTGGAAGTGTTGGCTGCCATTTTGTGATTCCATTGAAGCAAGTAGGGGAAAAAAGGGCGAAAAAAGTAGGAAAGGAAGGTAGGAGCACTGTAACCTCTGTGGGGTGTTAAGGGTGTGCTACAGAGTGGGTTGCGAAGTGAAGTATTCACCCCTACCGGTGTAAAAGTGGTGGGCTACGAAAATTAAGGGCCTCATTAGGATGGCGGACTAACCTGAGTCCGTCCGCCACCCCCGAGGTGGAGGGACCGTCCGCAGGGGCAGTGGCTGTCCCTCCGGTGCAATTAGGATGTGACCGCTACCCTGGCAGTCACATCCTGTATCTTTAACCTTGCGGCGGGTGCTGCTTGAAGCAGCACCCAACGCAAGGTTAAAAATGCATGTTTTACATTTACATGCACAAAGCGGCAGGCACCGCGCCTGCCGCTTTGTGCATGTAAATGCTGGGGTGTACCCTAGGTACCCCCCATGTGCACCCCCCACCCCCCAACACCCTGGGGGCCCGCAACGGGCCCCCAAACACCAAAGACCACATGCTTTTCCACAGCGGAAAAGCCGCCGTGGAAAAGCATGTTACAATGCACATCTTAATTTGGCTGACGGTGTTTTGCAGACACCGCCGCCAAATAGCCCTCCACACCCCGCGGATCAGCGGCGGATGGACCTGCCGTCCGCCGCTGGTCCCACCGCAATCCCACCACCATCCTAATCTGGCGGTGGGTGTTTTCTGTGGCCGCGGCGGTGAATCCGCATTCTCCGGGCCGGCGGTGGCTTCCACCGGCCCGGAGGATGCGGATTCACCGCCATCCTAATGAGGCCCTTAGTGAGGTATTGCCTGGAGTCTGATGCTGCTAAGGTGATCTGGTGCGGGACTAGGGGATTAAAGTGTGAGCCCAAATTGTATGTCTTATGCTGTGAAGTCATGTGCTGTGGCCGCTGCACTACACTTGTGGAAGTAGTGTCAGCATGTGTTTATATACTAGGACGAACTACTGACTCGTACTGGTCTGAAAGTCCTGGGGTATGGAAAATATGTGAAGCACTGTCTAGCGTCTCATGCTGCTAAGCTGAGCTGCTGCCAAACTTGGGGATGAAAGCGTGAGTCCAAACTGTTTGTCATATGATGTGAAGTCATGTGCTCTGGCCGCTGTGCCATATCTGTCCAAGTGGTGTCAGCATGTAGTTATAGCTACTCAGAGGAACTTTTTTTCGAACATTGTAACTTGTGTATGGTGCTTAGGGGGTGTTATACAGGGAGTGCGAAGGTACATTCGCGGGTGTATCAAATGAATTCAGTATTTGTGAAGTGCAAACTACTCACTGCTACAGGTGTGATGGCGCTGGGGGCCCAAGCTGAGGTGCTAAAGGAGTCAGGGTAAATTCGCTGAACTACTGACCCCTACCGGTCTGAAAGTGCTGGGTAGAAAAATTAAATGAGGTATTGTCTCAGGTAGAGCTCTGTGCTGCAAAGTGAGATGATGTGGCCCCTTCGCCACATCTGTGTGGAGAATACATTTTAGCGAGGGTCCGGGAGTTGCCGTTACCTGGCCCTAAAATAGCAGACCTAATTTGTAAGTTTTAGGGTGGCTCTAAAAAGAGCTCTTGTGTTCATTAGTTGGAGCTTCATATAAGTGCGGATGCAGAGCTTCAAATTATTCAGGAAAACACGATTTTCGTGATCTGTGAAGTTTAATCCATCACTTCTGTAGATATCAGCCATATCAAAACTTATGTTGTTGTTGTAGAAGGACCACTTTTTGTGGTCTCTGAGGTAGGCAGACACAGCTTTGTTGACTTTCTTCCAAGATTTTTCAATCTGAGGACAAAATTGTTTTGAGACTTTTCCACTTCTGTCTTTGGTATATATTGGAATATACATAGACAGTTTGAGGCAAAAGTAATATCAATTTTCCAAAGGTGTCCTTCATAAGCATTTCCAAACCTACCCCAGTCAATGTGCTTAGGTCGTTTCCACCACAGTGCACAATCATGAGGTCAGGGTGTTGGAGATGCAAACAGGTTTTAACCAAAGGCAACAATTGGTGCCACTTCAATCCTCTCCGTGGAAACCATTTAATGACCACATTTTGTAAACCTAGGTCTAAGTCAATACGTCTCTGTTCTGCGTACCTCTTGCACCAGAAAACATAGCTATGTTCAACGATCCACACAAGCATTTTGAAGGTGTGGCTGAAAGGTATGGAAAGATGTCTGTAGCTCATGCAGTTCATTCGTAGAATGAGAGATATGTTTAAAGATGGGGAACTAAATATTTTTTTACATACAAAACAATAGCTGATAGGGAGATGAAAGCATTGTTTTTTAAAAGTAGGGTGCACATTCGTTTTGTGGAAAAGCATCTTTGTGATTGGTTAAGAAAAAGCAGTTTGAACGTGGAGTACATATTATAGGATACAATTTGCTCAACTCAACTTTTAACCTGCATGTGCCGTTAAATGGTTGAGAAAATGTTGCAAACAAAATCTTTAGGTTCAAAAAAATTGAGGAACTTTTAACCTGCACGTGTTGTAGAATTATCTATACATGGTGTTGACTGCTGACTTTGATGTATCGTTGAATATGAAAAAACCTTTATATGGAAAATTAAAAAGAAACTAATAGAGAGAAGTTTTGAAACGTAAAAGAATCAAGGAAGTATTCTACTTTGTTTAATACTTGTATTTATGTGTGGAGGAACAAAAGTATAGAAACAGTACCAGGAAGAGGAAGAAGCAGGGAGTGGGGGGACAGGGGGAGATGGGCACAATGGCACACATGTACAATGAAGTACAGCACAAGTATGGAAAAAGAATGGCCAAAATGAAACACACCAACAAGGAGCATAAGTGACACAACCTGGCAACATCACACCACTGAACAAGCATAGAAGTGAAAACCATGCTGCATTCATACAGGATGTGTAGAAAAGCCGGTTGTGGGTGTTGTGGGATGTCTGTGACCGTAGTCATCATGGATGAGATGCCCAGCTCGTGGCACATGGGCGGGTTCACTGTGTGTTATGTTGCCAAACAGCTGCTCCTCCCTCTAGCAAGCCCCCACACTTTTGTGCGGTGCGCTGTGGTATCCCGTGCACTCATACGGCACAGCATTGTAATGTCTATTCCTTGTGGCAGGCCACACCAGAACACAGAGATACACTTACCGCACTATCTGCACACAGTCTGAGACACCCCGTTTCCCTGGCCGAATAGGCACACCCCTGTGCAGACCTGTGTACGCCGGACCAGCACACGTGTGTTGTGCTTGCAGGAGGATGCATACGTAGCTACATGTCCAGGGTCACTGCCAACGCTGAGGTGACATTGTAACGTCTGCTGAAGTCAGCACACTTTGATGTAGGGTTGTATGATGTTACAACGCCATCTTTTAGATCGCGGTACATCACAACGCAGGTTTTACAAACGCAAGTCGTTACCACGACTTGCGCTGTAGGGTGCTGGACTTAGGAATAGTTAGATTTACTATTCCAACACCAGCCTACGTACAGTAGGGAAAGTGTTGGAATAGTAAATCTACTATTCCTTATTCTAGAGCGCCCTCCAGCGCAAGTCGTGGTAACGACTTGCGTTGTAAAAGATGCGTCGTAATGGCAGCGCGGTGTTTTGACCGCGTTGTCATGGATGTTCTCCGTAATGTAGCAGGTCCCGTGCCTATCATGCTAACACAATGACGACACAGACACACTTGCTCAGATGCAGGTTTGGGGGGCTTTGGTGGTCCTGGTGTTGTTGCGAAGAGTCTTGTGGTCCTCAAGGGTATCCCTGTATTGTGCTCATTGAATGGCACCTGTGGGTGTTCTGGTGTGGCTCTTGGCTGTGTTGCCTTTCATGCTGCAGGAAGTCGTCCTGCTTAACACCAGCAGAAAGCAGGTGTAAAATTCCTGGTGATAACGTGGGTTATTGCTGGAAATAACCCCTTGCGTGCTGCCGTCGGTCGTGGGTGGATGGCAGGACTACCTCCCTAGTGCCGCCGTCGGCTGACGGCCGACGCAGCCCCGCCCACTCTTCAGAACGCCCGCACCGTGGCAGAAAAACCGCTGAGGTTAAGGCGTTAATTTCGCATTGCAGTTGTGAAAGTTGTGATGTCATTTTTCGTGTGCAGAACAATATACAAACTGGGCAGTGTATCCCGTCAAGATGCAGCACCTTACACGCTATTCCTAATCAATATAAATACATTGAGATATATTGATTTTGTGTGTCCACTGTAAGTGGAGGCACTACCTATGTGCAAATCAATACAGGATTTTAGTATTTTTAATAAATCGCAGAGGTGCAGCTCGTGTCTTTTTGTATGGGACGGCTATTCTGCATTTCATTATCAGCACTTTAATGCAACTAAAGTTGAGATAAATCTAATACAGTATTCAGAAGTTGTTGCAAACTGCAGAGATCACCATTATTCCCGTGATAAGTGCTCTAAAATTTAACACCATGGTGGATACCAGCAAACAACAGTAATAAGAATAAGAGTCACACAGTAGTTAAGAAAACAACCGAAAAGGTTAATAATTTTATTTTTTTGTGCCACATCTGTTCAAGTGGTGTCAGCATGTAGTTATAGCTACTCAGAGGAACTTTTGTTTCGAACATTGTAACTTGTGTATGGTGCTTAGGGGGTGTTATACAGGGAGTGCGAAGGTACATTCGCGGGCGTATCAAATGAATTTGGTATTTGTGAAGTGCAAACTACTCACTGCTACAGGTGTGATGGCGCTGGGGGCGTAAGCTGAGCTGCTAAAGGAGTCAGGGTAAAGTCGCTGAACTACTGACCCCTACCGGTCTGAAAGTGCTGGGTACGGAAATTAAGTGAGGTATTGTCTCAGGTATTGCCTAGAGTGTGATGCTGGTAAATTGAGCTGCTGCTGGACTAGGGGATGAAACTGTGAGCCCAAACTGTGTGACATATGCTATGAAGTCATGTGCTCTGGGCGCTGTGCCACACCTGTCCAACTTGTATATGGTGCTTAGGTTGTGTTGTATAGGGAGTGCGAAGGTAAATCAATATGGTATTGGTAAAGCGCAAACTACTGACCCCTATGGGTGAGTAGAGCCGGTGATCAAAGAGAGAGCTCAGTGCTGCAAAGTGAGATGATGTGGCCCCTTCGCCACATCTGTGTGGAGAATACATTTTAGCGAGGGTCTGGAAGTTGCCATTACCTGGCCCTAAAATAGCAGACCTCATTTGTAAGTTATAGGGTGGCTCTAAAAAGAGCTCTTGTGTTCATTAGTTGGAGCTACATATAAGTGCGGATGCACAGCTTCAAATTATTCAGGAAAACACGATTTTCCTGATCTGTGAAGTTTACTCCACCACTTCTGTAGATGTCAGCCATATCAAAACTTGTGTTGTTGTTGTAGAAGGACCTCTTTTTGTGGTCTCTGAGGTAGGCAGACACAGCTTTGTTGACTTTCTTCCAAGATTTTTCAATCTGAGGACAAAATTGTTTTGAGACTTTTCCACTTCTGTCTTTGGTATATATTGGAACATACAAAGACAGTTTGAGGCAAAAGTAATATCAATTGTCCAAAGGTGTCCTTCATAAGCATTTCCAAACCTACCCCAGTCAATGTGCTTGGGTCGTTTCCACCACAGTGCACAATCATGAGGTCAGGGTGTTGGAGATGCAAACAGGTGTTAACCAAAGGCAACAATTGGTGCCACTTCAATCCTCTCCGTGGAAACCATTTAATGTCCACATTTTTTAAACCTAGGTCTAAGTCAATACGTCTCTGTTCTGCGTACCTCTTGCACCAGAAAACATAGCTATGTTCAACGATCCACACAAGCATTTTGAAGGTGTGGCTGAAAGGTATGGAAAGATGTCTGTAGCTCATGCAGTTCATTCGTAGAATAAGAGATATGTTTAAAGACGGGGAACTAGATATTTTTTCACATACAAAACAATACCTGATAGGGAGATGAAAAGCATTATTTTTTAAAAGTAGGGTGCACATTCGTTTTGTGGAAAAGCATCTTTGTGATTGGTTAAGAAAAAGCAGTTTGAACGTGGAGTACATAATATAGGATACAATTTGCTCAACTCAACCACATCTGCTACTTGCATTTGGAAGGCACTGTTCACCCGGATGGGTGTGGTGTGTGTGCAAACCTGCCCTCAGAGATTGGCTGTGAGATATGGGGAACTAGACCACCGATCTGCACACCAACAGCGACTACGCCTGCAACAGGTATCTCTGTGGGGCCAACGTCGAAACGTAATCGGAGTGGCGTGACGTACGATGGAACAGGGCAGGGATAGACACAATGACGCAGACGGGCCGTAGTACGGCGTCTGGGAGTCGAGCTGACAGGCCGCAGCTGTCCCTCTGCAAGCCTGGATATGAACTGTTCATAACTCACACTATATAAGTATTGAAAAACCATTTTGTGATTCAGTCCGTCAGTTGGCATCTGTCCGAAGCATTTGTGAAAACATATCGGAGTTATTTCTGTGAGTGATACCCCTTTGACGCTCCCTCTCCCCCACATTAGCAGGTAACGTACCCGATTCCCACATTACCAACATACCCCCAACAACCTTCTTGGGCCCGAAGTGCCCGTTTGAGGTTGGAGAAAGAAGAATCTTAGTCATGTACAGATTTACATATAACGAAAAGAACAACAAATAAGACTAAAGGGAGTCTGGTGCTGTGGTCGCTGCCACGAAGTTGGGGTCACTGCCTTTCAGGATTCAGGACACAGTTACACATGTGAGATTTGTTTGTGTTAAATAGGGTTAGTGGTACCAGAAGCATTGAGACTGTATGAGCCTGTGATGATGGTTGATGTGGACGGGTCGCACTGGGAGCAATGTGTCTTGCCTAGTGGATTGCTTCATGTGCAATAGGGACTGTATCCTAATTGTGAGACCTGCTGACCGTAGTGTAGGCCAGAGGTAGTGATGAGGAAGGGCCCACAGGCATGTGCATATGTTGGGGGCCCCACCAGCCTGCGTAGGGCTGGTTCAATGGCCCCACTTGTCGGAAGACTTCAATCTGTAAATACTCCTCACTAATCGAAGGGAGTGAGGTGCTGTGGTTGCTGCCACGAAGTTGGGGTATCTGTAATTCAGGACTCAGGACACAGTTACACATATGGGATCGGCTTGTGTTAAAGAGAGTTAGTGGGACTACGTGTTGCCGGCCTTGTATATCGAAATGTGCCTCACTGATCGAAGGGAGTGTGGTGCTGTGGTCACTGCCACGGACTTGGGGTCAGTGCGATTCAGGACTACGGACACAGTTACACACGTGGGATCAGCTTGTGCTGAATAAAGTTAGTGGCACCACGTGTTTCCGCCGCTGCATATGTCAATATGCCTCACTGATTGAAGGGAGTCTGCTGCTGTAGTTGTCTCATGGAGTTGGGGTCACTGCTATTCAGGACTCAGAACACAGATACACATGTGGGATCGGCTTGAGTTGAACAGAGTTAGTGGCACAACGTGTCACCGGTCTTCCACAGTGTAGGTCAGAGGTAGCGGTGAGCAGGGGCCCATAGCCATGTGCATAAGTTGGTGGCCCCACTGGCCACGTGTCGCTGGCCTTCCATATGCAAATATCCTTCACTGATTGAAGGGAGTCTGGTGTTGTGGTCGCTGCTATTCAGGACTCAGGAACCAGTTACACATGAGGGATTGGCTTGCGTTGAACAGGGTTAGTTGGCACCACGTGTCGCTGGTCGTCCACAGTGTAGACCGGAGGCAGCAGTTAGCAAAGGCTCACAGGCAGGTGACGTTGACTTGAGCTGCACAGATTGGAAGCATTTGGTCTTCTTAACCCATTATAGTCTCTTACACAATTTGCGTCGCTACTAATCTTAAATTGTGAACCGTGTAACCCCAGTGTAGGGCGCAGGCAGCGGTCAGGATGGGAGCACAGTCATGTGGTGTTGAGTTGAGCTGCACAGTTAGTGGCACCTGGAGCACTCAGTGTGTGCGCACCCTGCGATGATACGTGGTTCCGGCGGGCCGCACTGGGTTCAATGTTTTGCCTTGATAAGGGCACATGGAGATGACTTATGATGCAGTGAGTTAGTAGCACCTGAAGCACACAGCGTGTGCGCATCCTGCAATGATGCGTGGTCCCGGCGGGCCGCACTGGAAGCAACGTGTCTTGCAAACTGGACTGCATCGTCTGCTATTGCCACTGTATCCGAATTGTGAGCCCTGCTGTTCGCAGTGTAGATCAAAGGCAGTAGTTAGAATAGACATCGAGGAATGCTTTTTGTCACTTCTTCTTGACAAAATTCGCAGACATAGAATACAATTTTCTGTGCAAATAATAAATCAAGGCTGAATTCAAATTGTGAACCCTGCTGTCCGCAGTGTAGATCGAAGGCAGTTGTCGGTACAGACATAACTCTGCGGTGCTGTGCTGCTGGGTTTGCAGGGGGCTTGTATGGAGGAGGCCCACAGTCATGGCGGCAGCCACATGCCAGGGTGAGTGCCATCGCTCTGCAGACTTGTTGGTCTTCCCAGAAGTGAATACTAAAAGACAAATGTCCTTTAGGAGTGAATGTGCTCTTGCTTTAAACTATCCTACCAAACATACATACTTCTTATGGTTCAACAATCAAACAAAACATTCAACCCGAGAAGTCACTGTTGAAACTAACAAACCAAATTTCATTGTACAGTTTATAACATAAATTAAAGAGCTAAGGGCCAGATGTAGGTAGCTAATACCGGTCGGTAACGGCCGTAAAATTGGTGATTTTCCCGTTACCGATCGGTATTTAGCCCTTTCTAATGTAGGAGGCTGGTTTTAAGGATTCAGTAATTTACCAATTCCTTATTTTAAGGATTTGGTAAAATACAGATTCCTTATTTTAAGGATTCGGTAAAATACTGATTTCTTATTTTAAGGAATCGGTAAAATACTGATTCCTTATTTTAAGGAATCAGTAAATTACTGAATCCTTAAAACCTATGTAGGTAGCACTCAAGTGAATGCCTTAAGGATTCATTATTTACCACCAACTAAAAGTTGGTGGTAAATACCGAATACCTTTAAAAAAGCAATATTTTGCTTTTTTCAAGGTGCCACATGCACGATTTAGGGGTGCAACAGGGTGTCAATGTGACACCCTGCCACCCTTGAATATGCTCCTGCTATTACCGATTCAATAAATAATGAATCGGTAATAGTGAATGGCTTCCCATTCATTCCTATGGGTCTCCAGGCCCATAGGAATGAATAGGAAGGTATTTCTTATTACCGAATCGGTATTACTGAATCGGTAATAAGAAATATTACCGAATCTGTAAATTTTACCGATTCATCACCTACATCATATTTACCGATTCCTAAATACCGACTCTGTAAAATTCGGTATTTAGGAATCAGTAAAATGAGATTACCTACATCTATCCCTAAGTTTTATACATTTGAGGTAATACATTTATTAAAAGTAGAGTGTAAAAATTAGTACAGAAATTGCGGAAGATTCCTATTTCTCCTACCCACCACAAAAACAATAATCTGTTGCTCACAAGAACACCAAAAAATAATTATGTAAACACTTTTAAAAACCTGATGCAAGAGTTAAAAAAGGAGACATATACACTTTGTCTTTAGATGCCATGACTCATGACAAAAAACTTCCATAAAATCACCCTAATGTGTTGAAATTCATAAACATTTAAGGCAGATGCAGAGTGATGAGTTAATGGTCAACAGGCGTCGACCCGTTTCGAAGGTAATATAGTTGGAACTTCTTTTTCAAGACTAAAGTGATATTGTACTGTCGCTGATTTATGATTATCTATAACAGACCAATGCCTTAATCTATACCAAATGGTGGCCAAACACAATGAGGCAAGTAAGGGGACGGTGTACTTGTCCTTTCTGGACCTGACGGCAGATTTCGACCGGGTGAATGAGAGGAAACTGCTGGAATATTTAGGGCAGCTCGGGGTAGACCCAGACGTGATAAATATCTTGAGAGTGCTCCACCAGAACACTGCTGCACAGGTCAGATTTAATGAAGAGGGGAACACAACTAATCTCTTCCCTTGTTCAAGAGGTGTAAGGCAGGGATGCATCCTGGCGCCTTTTCTATTCACATTATACATAAATGGTCAGGACAAGGCGCTAGGAGACCTAGGGGTGGACTGTCCGCACATAGGTAGGAGAGGTATACCGGTCCTACTATACGCGGATGACACGGTACTCCTGGCCCGCACAGCCCGGGGACTACATTCCCTTATTGATGGCTTTGTCAGCTTTATGGAGGAGATAGACCTAACACCCAATCTTACTAAAACCTATATTATGGAAACAGGGAAAAGACTGTCCAAGAATTTTCTTTTTACAATTGGGTCTCACAAACTAGAAAAAGCGCAGGCTTTTAATTATCTAGGGATTTTATTTGACAATCACCTTAGTTTTAAAAGATTGATTAATGACAAATGTAGATCCCAAATTTGCTTGGTGGGTTCAATCATGAATTTTGCAAAAAGATTAGGCCGCTGGTCACCAAAGGAAATCATGCACCTGTACACCTCAGTATGCTGTGCTAGGACCTTGTATGGAAGCGAGGTTTGGGGTTTTAGAGATATCTTGTTGCTTCAAAATGAGGAAAATAAATTCCTGAGAAGGATTCTGCAGGTACCACAAAGCACGCCTTCCCATATTGTTCATGAGGAGTTAGGCCTCTCTAATATCAGCGACAGGCTAAGACTCAAACCCATAACCTGTTGGATTAAAATATGGATGAACCCTGAGGCCACTTTAAGCAGGCAAATACTAACGGATTGCATTGCCCTGGATAGGGGACTAACTATACCTTGGCTTAAATATGTAAGGGATACCTTGAAAGGGCTGGGCTACGTTAAATATTTTGATGAACCTGTCAAGTCAAGTCAAGTCAAGTCAGAGAATTTGTATAGCGCACTACATACCCAGAGGGTCTCAAGGCGCTTAGACAGGGGAGGAGGATTACTTGTCAAATATCCACGTTTTAAGTTGCTTTCTGAATGCTAGGTGGTTCTGGGTAAGGCGAAGGTAAGCGGGGAGTGAGTTCCAAGTTTTAGCAGCCAGGTATGAGAAGGATCTGCCTCCCATGGTGGTCTTGTTGATGCGAGGTACAGTGGCGAGGGCTTGGCTGGAAGAGCGTAGTTGGCGGGAGGGGGTGTAGAAGGACAGTCGTGAGTTGAGGCATTCTGGTCCGATGTCGTAGAGTGATTTGTGTGCGTGGGTTAGCAGTCGGAAAGTGATCCTCTTATTGACAGGTAGCCAGTGGAGGTCTTTAAGGTGACCAGAGATGTGTTCGTTGCGTGGGATGTCTAATATGATCCTGGCTGAGGCGTTTTGGATTCGTTGGAGTTTCTTCTGGAGTTTAGCGGTAGTGCCTGCGTAGAGGGTGTTTCCGTAGTCCAGTCGGCTCGTGACCAGAGCATGGGTGACTGTTTTCCTTGTTTCGGTGGGGATCCAGCGAAATGTTTTTCTGAGCATGCGAAGAATGTTGAAGCAGGAAGAGGATACGGCGCTGACTTGTCTGTTCATTGAGAGTGAAGAATCCAGGATGACGCCTAGGTTCCGTGCGTGGTCTGTCGGGATGGGTGCTTTTCCGAGGGCTTCCGGCCACCAGGAGTCGTCCCATGCAGAGGGGGATGTCCCTAAGATGAGGACTTCTGTTTTGTCTGAGTTCAGTTTCAGACGGCTTTGTTTCATCCATTCGGCAACTTCTTTCATTCCTTCGTGTAGGTTAGTTTTGGCGGTGCTGGGGTCATTGGTGAGAGAAAGGATTAGTTGAGTGTCATCCGCGTAAGAGATGATGTTGAGGTTGTGTTGGCGGGCGATGGCCGCGAGGGGGCTCATGTATACGTTGAAGAGGGTGGGGCTGAGTGAGGATCCTTGTGGTACGCCACAGATTACTTCAGTGGCCTCGGACTTGAATGGTGGGAGGCGGACTCTCTGGGTTCTTCCGGTGAGGAACGAGGTGATCCATTCAAGTGCTTTTCCTTGGATTCCGATGTTATTGAGGCGTTGTAAAAGGGTGCTGTGGCAGACTGTGTCGAATGCTGCGGAGAGGTCGAGGAGGATGAGGGCGACTGTGTCTCCATTGTCCAGTAGAGTTCGAATGTCGTCTGTTGCTGCGATGAGGGCGGTCTCAGTGCTGTGTTTTGCTCGGAAGCCAGATTGTGAGGAGTCGAGGGATTTGTTGGCTTCGAGGAAGGCGGCGAGCTGGTTGTTGACAGCTTTCTCGATGATTTTGGCCGGGAATGGAAGGAGCGAGATGGGGCGGTAATTTTTGAGTTCGGTGGGGTCCGCTGTGGGTTTTTTCAGAAGGGCGGTGAGTTCAGCGTGTTTCCAGTCTTCCGGGAAGGTGGCGGAGTTGAAGGAGCAGTTGATGACGTCTCGGAGGTGCGGTGCTATGATGGAGTCTGCTTTGTTGAAGATGTGGTGAGGACATGGGTCTGTGGGAGATCCTGAGTGGATGGAATTCATCAGGCGGATTGTGTCCTCAGTGGAGATTGGGTTCCAGTTGTTAAGGGTGTTCACGTGGGGAGAATGTTCAGCAAATGGTCGGGTGGGTTGGTCTCCGGGTTGGTTGTCGAAGCTGTTGTGGATGTCTGCAATCTTTTTGTGGAAGAATGAGGCTAGGGAGTCGCAGAGGGCTTGAGAGGGGGTGATGTCGTTGGAGTTGGCTGAGGGATTGGTAAATTCCTTGACGATGTTGAAAAGTTCCTTGCTGTTGTGGGCGTTGTTGTCAAGTCGATCCTTGAATGCTGTTTTCTTGGCCTTTCGGATTAGTTGGTGGTGAGTGCGGGTGGCGTTTTTGAAGGCGTCCTTGGTGCTAGTGGTTGGGTCTTTTTTCCAGGTCTTTTCAAGGGAGCGGCAGAGTTTCTTGGACTTCTTAAGATCATCGTTGAACCATGAGGCCTTTTTGCTGCCAGGTTTGCTTTGACGTTTTTTCAGTGGTGCTAAGGTGTCGGCGGTGTTGGATAACCATAGGGTGAGGTTGGCGGCGGCTTCGTTTGCGTTAGAAGAGTGGGCTGGGGTGTTTAGAAGGAGCGATGCGGAAATCTGGTCTGTGGTGATTTTGTTCCAGTTTCTTTGCAGAGTTGGTTGGAGGTGGTTGATGGGTTTCGGCTTGTTGTAGGTGAAGTGAACGCAGCTGTGGTCAGTCCAGAGGAGATCCGTAGTGTGGCTGAAGGAGACATGATTGCTGGAGGTGAAGATGGGGTCGAGTGTGTGACCTGCGATGTGGGTGGGGGAAGTGACTAGTTGTTTAAGTCCGAGGTTGGCGAGGTTGTCTAAGAGGGTGGCGGTGTTGCGGTCGTTGATCTTTTCAAGGTGAAAGTTGAGGTCTCCCAGAAGGATGTAGTCTTTGGAGGGGAGCGCGTGTGGGGTGATGAAGTCTGTGATGTCTTCACTGAATTTTGCGCGGGGTCCTGGTGGTCTGTAGAGGAGGGTGCCTCTGAGAGTGGTCTTGGGGTCGATGTGGATCTGGAAGTGAAGGTGTTCGGAGTTAGCGAGGTTGGCGTCAGAGCTGGTTGAGATGCGGATGGATTTCTTATGGACGATAGCGATTCCTCCTCCTGTATGGTCGGTGCGGTCCTTGCGTGTGATCTTATAGTCTTCAGGGATGGCAATGGTGATGTCTGGGGCGGAGGAAGCGTTCATCCAAGTTTCTGTTAGGAAGGCGACGTCTGGAGAGATGGTGTCTAGTAGATTCCATAGGTCAATGGCGTGTCTGTGGACCGAGCGGGTGTTGAGGAGGATGCACTGTAGGTGGTTGGGGTCAGGAATCTGTGTTGTGGTCGTAGCGGAGATGTTGTCGGTGCCGATGAATTTGCAGGAGTAGCAGGAGAAAGGTCCATGGGTGTGTCCAGGAGCGGCTTGGACGCAGTTGGGGGCGCGACCGGGGTTAAGGGCTAGGAGGGTGGCGGCATCGTAGGTAATGCGGGGGGGCTGGGAGGGACGGGGGCCAGGGGGTCTGGCGCTGGGCGCGGTCCAGGTGCGGACGGGCGTAGACGGGCTTACCTTTGGCGCACCTTTGGCGCACCTTTGGCGCGGATTGGGCGCGGTCGCTGCGCGTGAACGCTGCACGCGGGGACTCCTGTCATATATGGATAGTGGGGGGGGAGGGGCGAGGGCGTCTCAGCTGGGAGGCGGGGCGGGCCACGAAGGAGGACAACGACACTCAAAATGGCAGCGGAGGGGTCAGCGAAGCGGAGCGCTTGGGGCGGAATGCGCAAATACAGCAATAATGTTTACACAATGACAAACGCGGTTTAAAATGTAAAATAAGCAAAGCGGCAAGCGGGGCTGACTGCAGGCAGTTAATTAGGACAGACAAAAGCGGAACAACGATACCACAGTGCGCCAGGGAGGCAGGGGAGCGACCACTCGGCTGGAGAGCGAAGCGAGTCACAGCGCGTTCAGGACACGGAGCGCTGTATCTAGGCAGTGGGAGGGCGTCTCAGCTGGGAGGCGGGGCGGGCCACGAAGGAGGACAACAACACTCAAAATGGCAGCGGAGGGGTCAGCGGAGCGGAGCGCTTGGGGCGGAATGCGCAAATACAGCAATAATGTTTACACAATGACAAACGCGGTTTAAAATGTAAAATAAGCAAAGCGGCAAGCGGGGCTGACTGCAGGCAGTTAATTAGGACAGACAAAAGCGGAACAACGATACCACAGTGCGCCAGGGAGGCAGGGGAGCGACCACTCGGCTGGAGAGCGAAGCGAGTCACAGCGCGTTCAGGACACGGAGCGCTGTATCTAGGCAGTGGGAGGGTGTCTCAGCTGGGAGGCGGGGCGGGCCACGAAGGAGGACAACAACACTCAAAATGGCAGCGGAGGGGTCAGCGGAGCGGAGCGCTTGGGGCGGAATGCGCAAATACAGCAATAATGTTTACACAATGACAAACGCGGTTTAAAATGTAAAATAAGCAAAGCGGCAAGCGGGGCTGACTGCAGGCAGTTAATTAGGACAGACAAAAGCGGAACAACGATACCACAGTGCGCCAGGGAGGCAGGGGAGCGACCACTCGGCTGGAGAGCGAAGCGAGTCACAGCGCGTTCAGGACACGGAGCGCTGTATCTAGGCAGTGGGAGGGCGTCTCAGCTGGGAGGCGGGGCGGGCCACGAAGGAGGACAACAACACTCAAAATGGCAGCGGAGGGGTCAGCGGAGCGGAGCGCTTGGGGCGGAATGCGCAAATACAGCAATAATGTTTACACAATGACAAACGCGGTTTAAAATGTAAAATAAGCAAAGCGGCAAGCGGGGCTGACTGCAGGCAGTTAATTAGGACAGACAAAAGCGGAACAACGATACCACAGTGCGCCAGGGAGGCAGGGGAGCAACCACTCGGCTGGAGAGCGAAGCGAGTCACAGCGCGTTCAGGACACGGAGCGCTGTATCTAGGCAGTGGGAGGGCGTCTCAGCTGGGAGGCGGGGCGGGCCACGAAGGAGGACAATAACACTCAAAATGGCAGCGGAGGGGTCAGCGGAGCGGAGCGCTTGGGGCGGAATGCGCAAATACAGCAATAATGTTTACACAATGACAAACGCGGTTTAAAATGTAAAATAAGCAAAGCGGCAAGCGGGGCTGACTGCAGGCAGTTAATTAGGACAGACAAAAGCGGAACAACGATACCACAGTGCGCCAGGGAGGCAGGGGAGCGACCACTCGTCTGGAGAGCGAAGACACTCAGATGCAAAGACAAGGGTATCATAAAGATGGATACACAAGGTAAATAGCTTCGGAAAGGGAGGATAGAGAACTGATGAAATCCTCGGTGAGAGCCCACTTGCTAACAAAATCAACCCCAGGAATGGAATTTTATCTGTCCAATATGCACAATAAACATGACAGATTCCTAATAACCAGACTCAGGTTGAATCTCTTGCACCACATTTTATCAGTTCCAGCAGGGAACACACCAGATATGGACATAAAGGGATCATGCGGCTGTGACCAGCAGTCTCCGCAGGACAGTCTTCACTTCGTTTTAATATGTCTCTTTTATGCGTACCCCAGGACAATGTTTTTAAAACCGCTTTTAAGGCAAGCCAGATTCAACCAGGCAAAAGTGGCCCTACTGTTTTTGAAACTCTCAGCGGATCCTCTAACATTGTTTAGTATGGTAAACTTCTTGAGATCTGCTGTGAGACTAAGGAACACTAGAGGTGATGAATAATGGTTTCCGATCACTTCATGTGATAGAAAGGTTGGCTGCACTAAAATGGCCCAGGATTCTGTTTTATTGTATAAACTGTTTTCAACCGGGCTTTTAGATATGAAATATTTATTCTGTGATTGTTTATATATACTCCCTTTTGTTTTTTTTAAAAATAATGCACTTTGTATGGTATTGTTTTTATACCGAATAAAGTATTCGTGAATTGAATTGAATTGGATTATCTATAATGCAAAACATCAAGTAAATACTAAAATTCATTTGAAATCTCCATATACAAAATACAGTATATACAATACATTATTACACTAATTTCTCCTCACTGGTTCAAATTAAAAAGATTTTTTCATTACTACCTTTATATAACCCCAACATTTTTAATTTTTAATCTCAACAATGCTCCTCTGTGTTCCTCAAACTTATTCCACTACGCATTCATCCACCTTCTCGGGCATTCTTCCTCACCATATACACACTGAACATCACAGCCACTACAGAATTAAGGGCTTACCTACGCTGTGTAGTTCTCTAAAATCAGAGACTCCTTTGGCAACAGTTATATAGGTCCAATAGTCTATTCTGAAGGAGCCAAGTGCTGATTCACCCTGGTATGAAACCCCTTTCAAAAATCAACAAAAATATATTTTAGAAAACAATCTTTCTGACAGTCTATGAATAATACATCTAGATCTGTCTTAGAGTGTTCCATCAATGTTAATAATGATACTAATAACACTGACCTACTTAATTTTGCACCCTTTTAAAATGCAGGAATATAAAATAAATTGGGTCCTTCTTATATTCATGTCCTTTCATTTAACTAAAAAGATATATGGTAAGAAGCAAAAAACGTTATTATCCATCCCAAGCTACCCATGCATTTCTGCAATCTATATTCACAGGGTGCAGTATATCCTTTAGTTCCCCGATTTGGATACGGCTGTCTTTGGTATTATTATAAGAAAGCCAAAAAACTATTCGCATCCACTTTAGAAAAAAGCGGTGTCGGGATCCCTCTAATCTTCACATCCAATGCATTGACTAATCATCCCCACTTCTATTTAACCTTCCTGAGTCCGTACATAAAGCATCACCCCCTACGGCCCCATCATACTGCTAACACTTACTTCATGCAGGGAACCAGCGCTTTCTCGATATTTCCGTTTCTGTTTGATGCAGTAAACGCCATGTGTTTCTATTGGCGCTTTATATGCTAATTCGTTTTACCTAAGTCATCACGTGCACGTAGGGGTCACCTGACCTGTGTCTAGGGCTTTTAACTATCAGCGTTCGTATTTTCACAACAACAACTTAATTAGAATTTGAAAAAGACACTCTACGTGAGCCATTATACAAACCTGAGAATCAAAATACATAACGCTCTCTCCAATATTGATCACAATAAATCCTACTGATTTAAAGACACATAGTACACTGCAATGCAAGAGATTGTTTATGGAAATAGAACTGAACCACGCCCAGGGCCTGGCCTATTTATTCATACTCCTATGCTGGAGTGAAGTACGCTGCACCAGCCCCCTCCGCTTCTGCTTCTCGGGGGGGGGGGGGCAACACAGCTACATGACCAAGATCTTCCCCACTGCCTAAGGTAACATGGTTGCGTCCACTGTGCACTACAGTATAAGTATCAATAGTATATCTCCACATGGAGAGGTTTGTGGTTTGCATAGTGAGGTCTGGGAAGCACATCAGCGTTACACTTGGCATTGTGTGCATTATTATTGATGGGTGACTTGCCTTCTTCATATATAGTTGGTTGCCACATCTCCCAACATTCAGCTATTGAGCGTCTGAGGGACATGGTATTTTGGGAAGGTCCATTGTCCTGTTTTTGGCTGCCTCAGTGGTAGTAGCGGGAGAGGTTCTGGTGGTGATTGCGCTGGGTGTTGTGGCCTTGTTGGGTGTCCGAGCTACATGATCAGTATATATTTATCACGTGTTGGTCTTTAGATGTGACTGAGTTGGGTCCAATTCACGCAGTAGATAGTCGACCTCATTACACCAGTTAAAGGTTGATGTTAATTTGTTACTTCTAACTCGGCTTATTGCCTGCTTTTTGGATCGCATTGCAGATTTGGCTGGTTGTTGAAAATATGGGGAAGTAGTGTTTTTGTGGTTTTTTTTTACACGGGAATTCCTACTTTGCATATAATTAGCGTTAGTTGTGGCTCTCGTTTGTGGCAATTTTGTTGGTGGAAGGTATCGATGGAAGAGTGGTAAGATTTGCAGTTTTCACCAGGTTGAGAATGGGATGATAATTAAAAAACACAGAAAAAAAGATATGTTTAATGAACATTATAATTAGAAATTAGCATTGAAAAAAACCTTTGAAATTCACTGAAAAAAACATAGGTTTTAGGTATGTTATAGTTAGAAATTAGCATTTAAAAAACCTTTGAAATTCACGGAAAAAAACATAGGTTTTACAGATGTTATAGTTAGGAATTAGAATTTAAAAAACCTTAGAAATTCACAGAAAAAAACATAGGTTTCAGGGAGGTTATAGTTAGTTGGACATTTCACTCATACAATACAATAGAAATTCCGCTGTTATAGTTAGTTGAGCTAACTATAACTCGCGCCCCCGCAATGCACTGCTGATGACGTCACATATTACATCATTCATGACTTGGTCAGTGACATCACTGATGACATCTCAAATGATATCCCTGATGACATCATCCATGTGACAATCTGATGCACCTCATCAGACCTTAATATAACACTTGATACACCCACTCTAAATTACAGACTATATTTTTCAAAACCATTTACACACCAATACCAGTTAGTACATATCCACTGACTAATTCCTAGGTCTACACACATCAATTAATTCACCCATAAAGTAACTCATACATACAGTCAGCCATCAATGTAGCATTATCATATACAGTCACATATCTATACAGACACTCAGACACCGCCTCTCATTCATAGTTATTCACACACCTAGTCAGTAATGGAAATAATGAATCACACTTTTATTTTCTAACCTGTCCAGTTATACACAAACCACCTCACTTATTTAAACATATACTAACATATACTTTCACTCCAATACAATAACTAATACAAGCACACACTGATCCATACTGTTTAAAAGTGCTCTTAGCGCATAGTGTGTATACATTTTAAAGTGCAGTACCGTTTTGCTGATGGCAGATATATAACACTTTGATTGCATCTATTTGTCATTTGCCGCTTATCAACGATGTCATATTATTGTCAACTTGTTAGAATTTAGACAATATTATGTTGGTCGTTAAAATTTTGTTACACCTTAGTTCTGTCATAAACTTCGGTTTAAATATCATAGGATCACCATACTTCTGTTTTCAAGATTATGGGTCACATCTATCAGATATCCTGTTTTGTCAGAATATATTGACTTATCGTAGATAAATTGCATGTGTGATGTTTTCGTGTTTACCCTATTTTTCTGCAATGGATATAGTACATATGTGTCTATTTCATACAATGGATAGAACAAATATACGTCTATAAACATATAAATACATAAATATATATAAGTATAAAAATACCTTAAAACATCCAATGCAAAAGTTAAACATATTTATTGGTTTAAAACCTGTTGTAACGGTGATAGCTATTTCTCTCTTCTTATGTTGAGTTAATCTAGATGCAGGTGTGTAAATCATCTGTAATGTTAAGCCCCCCTGGCTGTTTTGAATCCATTTCCAAGATGTATCTGGTTTCTAACTTGCGTAGTTTTTCCTCCTGGTTGCCTCCTCTTCTACTTGCAGGTACTGAATCTATGAGGAAGTATTTTAAGTCTTCACTCTTTGAGTTATGGTATTCCCTGAAGTGTCTGGCAACAGGATATGTGTTGCCTGGTTGTTGATGACTCGCATATACTGTTATATTCACTTGTGGGCTTGGAGTTTTGTGCTCCCTATGTATTGTAAGCCGCATGGACACAACAGGACGTAGATTACAAATTCTGTCTTGCAGGTTAGAAGTTTATTGATCTTATGTTTCCCAGGGCTGAAAGAGGTTGTAAATGTTGTTGTATTAATCCCCTGTTGACACGCTTTGCATACTTTACATTTAAAAAAAACCTTTATGTGTTGTTAACCAGCTGCAGCTTTCTATTTTCTCTGGACTAGTTTCACCAGTTTGTCTCGCATCGAGGGTGCCCTACTTTGGGTGTTTGAAATGTTACTAGGTAGTGTGGTTCCTATTGTAGGGTCATCTCATATCAAAGGCCAGTTGCGCTTGAAAGTATTACGTATTTCCTTGTGTTGTTTACTGAATTCCATGATTATCCTAAACTCTTGTTGTTTAGGTGTCATGGAGATGGCATGTTGTTCTGACTCAGTGATTGCTTTTTTGTGTTTACCCTGAATCAAATCTAATCTTTCAACCATCATGGATTTGGCAAAGGCACTTTCTATGGTCTTTAGTGAATAACCTCTTAGCAGGAACCTGATTGCTTTCTTATTGAGCCTGTTTGAGAGTTGCTAGACCACTATTCACTCTTCTAAGTCTCAGCATTTCCCCATAGGGGATGCTGTTTATCAAATGCCTCAGATGGGCACTGCTGACATGTAGGGTCCCGTTGCCTGCTGTCTCTTTACGATAGAGCTTTGTTTCTATTGTGTTGTTTTTTATATGCACCTGCATATTTAGAAAGCTTACTGAATCTGCACTGATTGAGGCAGTGGAATGTAGGTTCAATCTGTTATTATTGATAGTATTGATGAACTCCTGCGCTTCCTGTTGTGTGCCCTTCCATACTACAAAGAGGTCATCGATATAGCGAAGCCATACCGAAATGTTATTTTGTATCTTTTTCTTTGAATTTTACTCTGAGTACCATCTCCTCCCACCACCCCATGTGGAGACATGCATAACTGGGGGGAAAGCTGGCACCCATGACTACACCTCTGGTTTGCTTATATAGCATATTGTTAAACATAAATACATTATTGTCTAAACAAAATGATACAATTTCAATTAACATTTAACTGTGTTGCATCAGTAGATCTGTTCTTTTAGACAAATAATGTTTAAGTGCGTTCGAACATCTGTGTTTTATGCTTGTATAAAGCAAAGTCACATCCAGCGCAATTAAAAGATAGTTATCTTGCCAAGTGCAGTCAGTCAGTTTGTTTAAAAAGTTGTTACTATCCTGCACATATAATGGTAATGATTGAACAAGTCCTTGTAAAAAATAGTCAACATATTGAGATGTATCTTCTAAAAATCCATTGTCGGCCAAAATAATTGGCCTTTCTGGCGGGTTTTGAGAATCTTTGTGGACCTTTGGGATAAAACAGATTGAAGGAGTTACTGGATGGTCATTTTTTTTAAATTGTACTCTTCATTAGGTAATAATTCTTTAGTTTTCCAGGTGTTTAGTTTGGCATTGTATATTTTTGAAATTTGCTTTAATTCTGCCCCATTGCATTTGATGCAGCATGATTGGTCACTCAATGGTGATAATACCTCTTTGATGTACTCTTTTTTTATCCCATATGACAATATTGTCACCTTTGTCGGCATTTCTAATGATGATAGAGCTTTCTTTTTCCAGTCGGTTCATCAACTTGTGATATGTCATATTCCGTTGGTTGTATTTGTCTTTAGAGTTTCCAACTTTGTAATGTAAACATTTGAGCTGGGCAACAATCTGTTCGTTGAAGATATCTACGGAGTCACGTCCCATTATAGGATTAAATGTAGATTTTCCTCTAAATGGTGTTGTATAGCTGGTTCTATACTTGTGCTTATATTTGGGATCTCCACCGTTGTTGGTTCTGACCTGCTGTTTTGGGTGTCATTTGTGTGGCCTTCTGTCCATAGTTCTTGTAGATCCAATGACAATGTACTATCACTGTCTACCG
The DNA here is from genome assembly GCF_964263255.1 of Lissotriton vulgaris. Taxonomy (NCBI): domain Eukaryota; kingdom Metazoa; phylum Chordata; class Amphibia; order Caudata; family Salamandridae; genus Lissotriton; species Lissotriton vulgaris. The sequence continues at coordinate 1,463,618,255 of NC_141691.1, forward strand.
AAATGATGGGATTTTGATCTTCTTGTCATTGATCCTTTATTCCTACATTGGGAGTTTTTTCTTTGTTTTTGAGCATGTGATATTTCTTGAGCTTCAATTTCCTTATCCATCGATATATATCCATTCTGTTTTTTGCATAATAGAAATTACTTTCCGGACAGTGAGACAATCCTAAGCTCAATATTTGTTCCTCTGCTTTGGTTAGGTTGATTATTGCCAGGTTAATGATGGTTTTGCTATCTTGAGTCAATGGTTGGGCTTCTAGGGTTGTTTCCATCTATCTGTCGCTTGTCTTTTGGGTCTTGTGGTGTTGCCGATTGGCCTTCCTACTCTGCCTATGTTTGTAGTTTCTGTTGTTGTTGTTTTGGCCTGCAGATTTCTTGGCGAAGTGTTGCCCTGTACTCCATGACAAAAAATGCAATTCTTCACCTGGGGTCTTTCTATTATGTAGGGAATTTTTGTTAGTGTCCCTTAACTCTGAATCAGAGCCACTGTCTGGTGCTGAACTTAAATTCGAATTAGACGTTTGTACTGTTCGATCATAACTCCGTGAAGTGCTTGGTGTTTGTTCATCACTTTTTTTGTCCTTGATACCTCTCATCATATCATATTTTTTAGAAAATGTAAAAATCTGACCCAGCTCGTAGTCGTTTTTGTTGCTCAAGAATATGTAAGCTTTCCTCTCTTTTATTATGTCCTCTTCCTTTTTCAAGCGCGTTATCATTTCCTTTCACATTGTTAAGAGTTCTTCACTTTGTCCGTTTCTCTCAATCTCTTCTTTTAATTTGTTGATTTGTTCTAACAAAGAGGCTCTATCCACATCGGCATAATTAATGAGAATCAAAATCAATTTTCTGGAAGTTTCTAAGTTACAGTCCGCCCATTCTTGCATCATAAGGGGGTTTTGATTTTCGAAGTTCTGGGCAATGAAGATTCTCAGACCTCGTGGTATTCTTCCTACGTCCATATATCTCTGCAAAGACTTAGACTCCCACCACTTGCTCTGTTCTTGATGCATACATTTTTCTAATTGTCTGAATTTGTCTTTGGTGGTGCTGTTTATGTTGGTTTTACTACTAGGCGTTTTTGTGGGGAGCACTGTTGGCAGATTACTGAAAAGTTATAAAGCCGCTGCTTCGCGGTCCTGTAGTGTCACTCGACATCCTGAAATATTTGAATTGTCGATTGTGCAGTGTATCTTATTTATTTTGTATGGAGACTGTGCACAATGTTGGTTTCTGTTTCGGCTTAGACCTCTTAGTAAGCGGGGGTCCATGTGGATTCAGGCAAAACCTTCCTGGATCACATATTGCACTTGCCGCCAGTACTTCGGATTCTTCCAAACCACGGACACGGACCACAGGTATAATATAATACAGTATTTTATTAGGATTGCGCCTTTACGTGTTTCAACTCACAAGGAGCCTTGATCACATGACAATGTTGCGGTATATTTTTAAAGTGACATTGTGCTCACATGTACGACTGTCGTAGCAATGGAAGAGATACTTAATTTGTAGTATGTAGTTTTAAATGGGATTTTTAAAATGACATGGTAAAATGCTTCATAAATACTGTGATGATTTTACTAACAGCATGCGTCCTGGTATTTGCGTTTAAAAACTGCAAATATTTTTGATTTATTTTTTAATTCTTCTTTTTCATTTTTTTCTTTTTAAACCAAATCAGTTTAAACAAAACCAAAAAGTCCATAATAACAGTGAAGTACCCCCCCACGCCGCACCTCCACACGAGGCAACACAATTGGTACAAATGTCAGGAATGAAATGAAATGAAATTAAATATGGCGCAAGGATGAGAATTAAAACAAAACAAAGTTTACATAGTAGAATACTAGGCAACCTAATATTTTATGTTCATTCATTCCGATAGGACCAATTCAGCAAAGGAGCCCAGATAGCCGTACCTTTTGTTCTCAGTCTATGACCTGATCTAGCATATATAGCTTTTTCAAATCTGAAAATTGACAAGAGCCTTCCCAACCATTGTTGTCCCATTGGGAGGAATAGGGTCAAGCCAATGCGTAGCTATACACAACCTGAAAACTGTGCAGGCAACAAATAAAAAGATGTAATTAGAATTCCAAGGGTGAGCATCGCCTATCCCTAATACAATCAACTTAGGTGTCAGATCAATTTCTGTACAGAGAATACTTGTTAAATAGCCTCTAACACTCTTTTTAAAAGTGTCAAGTGTCAGGCATGCCGCAAACATATGGACAAGATCGGCTGCTGGTTGTTGGCAGCGGGGGCAAGTAGACCCAGTTACCCTACCCCATTTAGCAATCTTTGAAGGTGTTATATATAAATTGAAGCACGTTTTTTAATACTGAAGTTGTAAATTTGTAGCCATAAATGATCTCTGCGGTAAAAGTAATGAATCCTCAGCTTCCCCAGTATTAAGCTCTAATGGGTTTTGCCTCCGGTCCACATGTTTAGTGAGATCATCGGGTAGTAAGTAAGTCAAAAGTTTATAAATCCCCCCCAGTGAGCAAGAATCTTTAATTAGTAGCTCAATTACCAGTACCTTGAGAAAACCAGAGGGTCCCCTGCTTTTTATTCTATATATTAATGATTTGAGCAGCTCCCTGAGTACTTTAACAAAAGATGTACCTTACGTGAATGGGGTCCCCATACCCACTCTTCTTTACGCAGATGATGCGGTCCTAATGGGCCGCACACCTAAGGCACTGCGCACTTTAATTTCAGGTTTTGTCCATTTTATGGCTGACCTAGGCTTGACCACAAATTTAAAAAAATCTTTTATCATGAGCTGTGGCCCTAAAAAGTGTAAAATTACTGAGATTAAATCAGGGACAAATGTCCTAAGAAGCACTTGCACTTTTCCCTATTTGGGGTTGCTATTTTCTAACACTGGTTCTTGGCAACCACATGTTTCTTATGCAAGGAACAAGTTGGGTAAAGCGATAAATTGTGTCACCTCCTTACGACAACCCAACCATGCAGAGGTGATTCAACCACTAGTTAGGCATGGGCGGATTTTGCGGATTCGCAATCCGCGAATTTGCGGATTTGCGGATTTGCGGATTGCGAAAATCAGCAAAATCGGCGAATCCTCGCGGATTTTGCGGATTTTATTTTTTGGGGTGTTCGCACGCGTTTCTGCAAGTTCGCGAGGGTTTTGTGCAATTTCGCAAATTGCGAACTTACTTGTCCGGTCGCCAGTTTTGCGAACTTGTTGTTTCTACGTGCCCAGCCTGTTTGCAAGCCTTTCTTCATCACTGCCACCCTCTGTCACCACTGGCACTCTCTTTGTTCACCCATGCCACCCTCAGGCTCACCCATGTCACCCTCTGTATCATCACAGCACCCTCTGGTTCACCAGTGTACATTATTGGGGCAAACAAAGCACTGCCATCCTCTGTCAACACTGGCACTCTGGTTTACCCATGCCACCCTCTGGCTGTCACACCCATGCCACCCTCGGTGTCATCACAGCACCCTCTGGTTGACCAGTGAGTGTACATTATTGTGGCAAAGCAAAGCACACCTGCTAAGTGCCTTAAGTTTTGCATAATTAAATTACAACAACACCTGCCCTGCCCCAACTGACATTAATGAAGGCTGGCACCTGCTTGTCTGCTCCCTTTCCTTTCCTTTTCCTGTTTGTTGCAATGTAATTTTTTTTTAACAGGAACCTAACCGAATTCTGGATGGCCCCTTCAGGAAGCACTACAGGGAATGGTTACAAATGATGAGGTTGAACTTTTGCACCTGCTCATAGCTTTTCCTTTTGCAAAACTCGTTTTTCGGTAATTTCGCACTATTCGCGAGGCGCGGCGTCGTGCGAAATCGATCGTGTAAGCCGCGAACTCGTGCGAGTTACCCCAAGGTTTCTGGGCGCCGCCATTTTGTTTGCGTGACGTTTTTCCGTTTCCGCCCGCTATGTGTAGTCTCGCGCGATGAGCGCCTTGCGAATACAAGTTTGCACGAGTTCGCGAGAGAAATCGCGTGAGAACCTACTTACGCTCACGTGATCGGCCGCCATCTTGTTTTTCATTCATTCCTATGTGTCTGGGCATGGTGTTTCTATCCTCTGTATATCTCTGCCATCCTTTGCTTATTTTATTTTGTTTTTGATCTATTAAACTTTTTTTCTATCCCTCTTGTTTTTTAGGTCTATATTTTTGTGTTTTAGGCTACTTTTGTTTACTTTTCAAGTACTTTTTAAACTTTTATTTCCTTCTTCTCTACTCCTATTCTTTTTCATTTTATCTCCTTACCTGCCCAGAACATGGTGAAGACAGCTGTCAAGCTGCCCAAGCCGGGCACCGCAGCCCGTGCCCGGCTCCCGTGTGGCCGCTTGAGGGCGGAAATGGTGGTGCCCAGGGAGATCTTCAGCCCTGAGGAGGTGGGCACACTCGTTTATTTTGTGCAGCGCCGTCTCCCGAGGACCATCGCAGCAGGCGGCAGGATTGCTGCCGGTTATACCAACAGCCAGGAGCGTCGGAAGCGGTGGGGGCAGGTGTGCCGGGCCCTTTTTAAGATCACGGGGGTCCAGCGCACCTATAATCAGGTGACCCACCGCTGGACCGATATTCTGGAGCGGGAGCACGACCTGCTCGATCTGCTGGGAGTGGAGGTCCCCGGGCTTGGTGAGTAGTAGTAGCAATTTTTTCATCACTCACTACTCTGTTTTTTCTCCTGCTCTGTGTGTTAATATTGCAAATGTTTGCTTTAACTTTTTTACAAAGAACAATAATGCTGCTGATTACATTGATAGGAGAGCTAAATTAATATTTCAAAATCTTCTGTGCATTTCAGGTGCACTGCTCTCTTTCTCTGTGGCGGTGCCACTGCTTATTTGTTTTCTATTTTGTGTTCATTTAATTGGGCTGAGTAATGTATGAGTGTACTTTACAGAACTGCGTAATGCTAGACACAAAGGGGCAGATTTACAAGCCCCTTGCGCCACGTTTACGCTGCCTTACCTGACGCACAGCGACGTAAACGTGGCGCATCCCAGCGAGTCATGTACAACGTGATGCTTCTAAGGAGATGCGCCACGTTAAGACCTGGGCCTGCGCCACAATGGGTGCGTTGCCACGCAGGGGGAGGGGGGGGGGGTGGCGGTCAGGCAGATGTGCGCCTCGCAAAAGTGCCTGCGTGAAATCTACAAGATTTAACGCAGGCACTTCCGCGACGCTGCTACGTCAATTCTTTATGCCTGCTTGCTTGAAGCAGGCGTAAGGACTGATGCGGTATGTTGAGTATTGGGCATCCCTGAGCATTGCTATAGTTGCATCGCGCCTGCGACGCGACTCTAGAGATGCGCCCCTCTTTCGTCACGAGATGCATCACGCATCTGCCTACCCTTGCGCCAGGGTTTGCCGCATTGTAATTGCGGCGCATCTGCCGTGACGCAAGGTTAGTTTTGAGTTACGCATTTTGTTCTGGTGCACCTCTGGAGGTGTGCAGCCCAGAACTCGTAAGTATGCCCCTAAGTGCATTACCTGTGCATCCCTGCAAAGTGTGAGGCACGCCAGCACCACCCATGGTGCGCCGTATTTTCAATGCGGCACGCCATGGTGCCAAAACGTCACCGAAGCGTTACGCATCGGTGCCGTAAAGGCGGCTCATTGATGGAGTTGCGTTGCAACGATGGCGCAGCTCCAGCAATGCTGCGTCAAGCCGTAAGCCTGCTTCATGCAGGCGCAGGGTTTCAGTGACGCATCATTGTCCTAAATGACTGAGTAGAGGCTCAGGTGCAGTCCTTCCTTTGTAGCCCTCTTTTTGGCTAAAATAGTTGGTTCTTGTTCTTTCTAAATGTTTGATTTGGTTGACAAGGACATCGACAAGCAGCAATCATCATTTTTTTCTGTTCTTTCTTTCATGTTGTACGTCAGGTCCGCCCAGGGGCAAGCGGACAGAAACAGCGGATGCAGTGGCTCCAAAGGAGGAGGATGATGCAGGCCAGGGCGGCGAGTGCTCCTTTGCTGGCCCCAGTAAGTTTTCATTTAAATATAGAGGACCTATTGTTGTCCAAGCGTTCCTAATTTAAATTTTCGAAACAGTGTTTAGATAGGAGCTAAATCAATAATACTACTGTTGCAGGGACAATTCTCCACAAACCTTACTATGGACACCAAAGACCAGAGTAATAATATTTCAGAGTGGCGTGTTTGGCACACTGTATACTATAGTATAAACTCGGTAGTGTCAGCGGCACGGACTCCTCCTTGCAAAAATTACAAAACCTTTCTCTCAGTCACTCTAGCTTGGAGGACCAAAAACCACAGAGTCTATTCAAGTTTAAAAGCTTTATTAAAAAAAGTAAAAGTAAACACATATATTAAAATAAAGTTAGCTGGAAAAGGAAAAGTGCTTGGTGCTGAGTTGATGAGTAATGGAACACATGTCTTGTGGTCGAGCCGAGCTTTCACCTGGTTTAGTTGGTTGCTCTTGTCCGTAGAAGTCCAGCGTCTGTCTGTTCAGAGAAAAAAGATGTGTGTTAAAATTAAGCAAGCATTCATCAATTGTGACAAAAAAGTGCAGCAAGACAACAGCCTTCCCTGGAAGGAGGGACATTTTTACTTTAGACTAGAGTAGACAGTCAATTATTTTTTCTGTTTTCAAACTTCTTCATTCCTAGACCAAATACTAGTGAGTGGTGTAATCTAACAGTCTTAAATATATTTTTTAGGTGGAACAGCTGGTGGCGGGGCCAGCTCGGACGTGATCGTCATCGACTCGGAGTCTGAGGGCGACTCTGGGGAGGATGCGGCGCAAGTGGACAATCAGACTGTGAGGAAGCAGGCAGCGGTGGTGTGGAGTACAGGTAAGCTGGATCATGGTACTATCTGACTCTTAGATAGCATATGATGTGTATCCAGTGCTGGACCAGTGACAAATTACAATATGGTAATTACAGCAGGCTGGGACCGACAGACAGATAGAGGCAGAGAGAGAGGAAGACAGAAGGAGAGAGAGAGGGAGGGAGCCAGAGGGAGGTTGAGGGAGGGAGACAGAGAGAGAGACAGCGAGGTAGAGGGAGACAGAGGGAGACAGAGAGAGAGATAGAGACATATCGCCTGGGCCTGGTGCAGATGATACGGTTGCTGGTGTGGTTAACGGCTCAGAGGAAAAGTCACTCACTTCTGCCAGATCTCTTTCATATGAAAGAGCACCAAACCAAGGATACAAGTGAGTTGTGGGAAGGGAAATGGTGATTCAAGCGCCCCCCCCTTGCCCCTCCATGCGGACGCCCATGATACTGGCCTCAATAGTTTTGTACTGCGCTGGCTAGTTGCTAGTTGTACTGTGACACAACTTCCTGCTGAATCATTTTGTGTTAATCATATTTTTAAAGAGCATTCGTTACAGATTATGTTTTTCTTTCTTCTTATAGTTGGTAATACCAAAACATGGAAACCGAGCAGGAGTATGCGGGCTGTACTTGCCCGGCAACGGAGGCTGGATGCCACTGTTGCGCAATATCGCCGGCTGGTGGAAATGGAGGGGGACGACACGCACTCCAGTGTAACATCTTCTGCATCCTCCTCCGTGACCCCACGTTCTGCCGGTAAGCGCAGTGCTCCAGCCAACCGGAGCCGTGCTGGAAGACGCCACCGCCGAGCAGCAAAGGCTGCACCTCCTCACAGTACTGTAAAGGCTCGCTTGCGCCTTGCACTCCGCAGAGTGTCCAACCTAGAGGCGGAGGTCCAGAGATGGAAGGAGTATCAGACTCTGGTGGAGGGCCTCCGTTTAGATCAAGCCATCATCCAGGAGAAGTTTGATGCCCTGGAGGCCAAATTCAACAACCTGCATCCGTAGAGTGTCCCTTGCCCCTTTTTTAGAGACTTTTGGGGGGTGGGAATTGGGAGTTGGGGTTTTTGGGGACTTTTGATGGACTATTTATTTGTTGGGGTTAGGGAGGGTCTTGCGGGAGTTTATTTTGTTAGGGATATAAAAATATACTTTTTCAAACTTTATCTGAGCATAGCTGTTTTTTACTACTTTTGAGCCTGGTGGGTGGTGGTTTTGCAGTAAGTTTGTTTTACGGAACACTGTCATCGTGTTGATTCACCTGTAGTTGGCCAAATGTTTTCCAAAGTTAAATGCCTGTCACAGAGTTTCCATAATCAAGAGTCCTAGGAGTTTACTAGTAGTACCACTGTCACTCTCTCGCCTCTCCTCCTAATACTCCATTATACTACCTCCCATCCAAACGCTTATCTTACCTGTAATTTGTGTTTGTTGAAGGGTTGTCTCCACCTGGAATTCACAGTGTCCTAAAGCGTTCTGCAGCTGGGCCCCAACTGGAGTTTCCCGGCGTGGATTTTCTGCAAAGCAAAAGCAACCTGTAGTTGGCCAAATGTTTTCCAAAGTTAAATGCCTGTCACAGAGTTTCCATAATCAAGAGTCCTAGGAGTTTACTAGTAGCACCACTGTCACTCTCTCGCCTCTCCTCCTAATACTCCATTATACTACCTCCCATCCAAACGCTTATCTTACCTGTAATTTGTGTTTGTTGAAGGGTTGTCTCCACCTGGAATTCACAGTGTCCTAAAGCGTTCTGCAGCTGGGCCCCAACTGGAGTTTCCCGGCGTGGATTTTCTGCAAAGCAAAAGCAACCTGTAGTTGGCCAAATGTTTTCCAAAGTTAAATGCCTGTCACAGAGTTTCCATAATCAAGAGTCCTAGGAGTTTACTAGTAGTACCACTGTTACTCTCTCGCCTCTCCTCCTAATACTCCATTATACTACCTCCCATCCAAACGCTTATCTTACCTGTAATTTGTGTTTGTTGAAGGGTTGTCTCCACCTGGAATTCACAGTGTCCTAAAGCGTTCTGCAGCTGGGCCCCAACTGGAGTTTCCCGGCGTGGATTTTCTGCAAAGCAAAAGCAACCTGTAGTTGGCCAAATGTTTTCCAAAGTTAAATGCCTGTCACAGAGTTTCCATAATCAAGAGTCCTAGGAGTTTACTAGTAGTACCACTGTCACTCTCTCGCCTCTCCTCCTAATACTCCATTATACTACCTCCCATCCAAACGCTTATCTTACCTGTAATTTGTGTTTGTTGAAGGGTTGTCTCCACCTGGAATTCACAGTGTCCTAAAGCGTTCTGCAGCTGGGCCCCAACTGGAGTTTCCCGGCGTGGATTTTCTGCAAAGCAAAAGCAACCTGTAGTTGGCCAAATGTTTTCCAAAGTTAAATGCCTGTCACAGAGTTTCCATAATCAAGAGTCCTAGGAGTTTACTAGTAGTACCACTGTCACTCTCTCGCCTCTCCTCCTAATACTCCATTATACTACCTCCCATCCAAACGCTTATCTTACCTGTAATTTGTGTTTGTTGAAGGGTTGTCTCCACCTGGAATTCACAGTGTGCTAAAGCGTTCTGCAGCAACTCGTCAACGTAAGTTTCTTCATTGTGCGGAATCCAGGCATCAGCATTACGGGAAATGGATAGAATGAGTCTGGAGGAGGAGGATAGACGACCAGGACTGAGTTCTTGGCAACTAACTTGTGAACCTGATGAATGCTGCGGCAAGACAGTTCTGCTGATGGGCTTGTTCTTTGATTGGGTGATTACAGTTTTGTTGTGAATGGGATCAAGCACTTGGTAAACAAAGAAAGACAGACACACAGGAATAAAAGTGAATAAGGAGTCGAACTAAAAATAAAGTTAATGAATCATTGACTCATTTTCAGAACTCGGTGTCAGGGAAAATGAACTCGTCCTCATACTCTGCAAATTCAGTCGGTAGTACTTGTGGTAACTGAGGAGAACTTTCCTCAGGTAGGTCGGTGTCCTCTTCTTCCTGCGTGTATTCTCGTACTTTGTAATCTGGTGGTATGAAGTGCTGGTTCATCTTTATCATGGTGAGCCGCTCCACATTTGCGGGCAAGAGGCGGGACCTTTTGGAAGTCACAATGCCACCAGCAGAACTAAAAACACGTTCTGAAGACACGCTTGCGAGTGGGCAAGACAAGTAATTGATAGCCAGGTTGGTGAGCTCTCGCCATATGTTTCTTTTCCCATGCCAATACGCCAATGGGTCCTCAGTAATATTGACCGCTGTTGAGTCATCCAGGTAGGCCTGCACCATTGAAACAATGTTCTCCCGCATTCCTGTACTTTGCACTTCTGTGTCCTTTCTGGGACAAGCAAACCCTAGCTGACTTAGCCAATCCTCTTCAGACATATCGCCTGTGCCTGGTGCAGATGATACGGTTGCTGGTGTGGTTAACGGCTCAGAGGAAAAGACACTCACTTCTGCCACAGGCACAGAAGTGCTTTTATCCGACGCCTGTTGGCCTGCTGATTCACTAGTACTGTCTTCTCCTACAGTTTCCTTCCTCTCTCTTTCAAAACGAATGGCTGACCGAGCTAGCCAACCTTTGTACTCTGTAACATCTGAAGTTTCAAAAGGAATTAATACTTTTCCTAACAATGGCTTTCTGTAACGTGGATCCAGAATAGTAGCACACATGTAGTGCTGTTGTTTCTTGATATTTACAAGCCGTTTATTGCTAACTAGGCGTTGTAATAATCTCTGCGCCAACTCATATGCTTCATTCTTTCCCGCATCCTTTAATTCTGAAGACACCACCTTGACTTGGTGCTCGAGCTTCAGCAACAATGGGATAGCTTTGCTCAAAGAACAGTCCTCCCTGCTGACTTCACGCGTGAAGACCTCAAAAGGACGAAGCATGTCTGTCAGGCTTTTAACTAGCTGCCATTGCTCCACCGCTAGCATCATTTCTGTCGGATCACCACCCAGGTTGTAGAAATACTCATTGACTACTGGAAACAGCTCATGCAGACGCTCAAGCATGTAGAAGGTTGAGTTCCAACGTGTTGCCACCTCCTGGATAAGTGCTTTCACTGGCATTCTACGTACATTTTGCTGGCGCCTCAGCTCCTTCCGGGCCTTAAAAGAATGGTTGAAATGTGTGCATATTCTTCTGCAGATGGTCAGTATTTTGTCGACTGCAGGTTCTTTTTTCAAGAACTTTTGCACGACAAGGTTCATACAGTGCGCCAAACACGGCACTCTGAAATAGTCACCGTCCGCCATGGCCTTAACTACATTGCTGCCATTATCAGTAGAAACATAACCAACCTTGCAATTTCTTTTGGGCAGCCATTGCAAGACCTTTTTGTTAAAGTCATGCAAAATGTTGTCTGCAGTATGAGTTTTCTCCATGCCAAACATGGCTAATGTTGCATGTTTACGAGCACCCTTAAAAATGTCGACCAAGTCACCACCTGCATTTATCCGTTTAGCAACCCCTGAAAAAGAGACCCAGTGTGCAGTGATGCACATGTAATCAAGGGCTTGGCAACTGGTCCACATGTCTGTTGTCAGGTGTATAGTGTGAACAGCACTCTTCTGCAAAGCTGCCCCAACCAACTCAAGCACCTCTTTATGTAGTGCTGGAACAGCAACCCTGGCAAAATAGAACCGGCTAGGAACCTTCCATTTAGGGGCCAGTGTTGCCACGAGTTCAAGAAAACCCACACCTTCGACAAACGAAAAAGGGAGAAGGTCCACCGCTAGCATTTTAGCCAGCTTAGTGTTATACAGGCGCACAATTGGGTGGTTGCGTTGAAATGGCGCATCTGAGGAGAACATGTCTGTAATGCTGCGCTGGACAAGTTTAATGGATGATGCTGATGCCTTCTTCGACCCACTTCTGCTCAGTGTTGACATTTTCCGCATTGGTGTGTCTCCCAGACTCTCAGTGTGCCTCCTATGTGTTCCGGAGGGTGTGATGCTGCCAGGGGTACTGGGTGCGCCCGAATAAATGTCTGACGCTTCTTCTACCTCCCCGTCATCTTCAGATGAAACACCTAGTACGGGTTTATTTTGGCCACTTGCCCTTTGGGATTCCTTTGCCTTGATGTTTGCTAGGTGCGCAAACCATTCTACAGAGTGCCTTCTTTCAAGATGACCTAGCTGGCCTCCGGTACCATAGTTGGTACCAATCTTACCGTGGCTAACTGTAGTCGTACAAATGGAACAAACGGCTAGGTTATCATGCTTTGCATGGACACTAAAATAGTTCCAAACTGGGGACTGGAAACTTCTGGTTTTGCCGCACGAGGTGATGATACTGCCAATGCCAGATGAAGCAGTGGTGGATGAGCCTTGCAGACCTCTACTGGGTTGTGCAATTATTGCAGCAACCCTACTTGAGGGAGTCGAGCTGGATGGAGTTCCCCTCTGGGGAGAAAATATGGGAGCTGTAGGTTTTGGTGAACTTGTACTACATGACTGCGTTGGTGGTGCTACCAGTGCCACATCGCCAGGGTCACGCTCAGCATGACGTCGGGATAGGGTATAAATGTCTGTCTGCTGCATGGCCGGTGTGGCTGGAATGACGTGTGTGATGACTAGGTCATTGCTGTCATCCTGTTCATCAACATCAGAATGCACCACTTCATCAAGTCCGACGTTCGGATCCATAAGTATGAGCTTTCCGGGGCCCTTCCTTTTAACATTTGATACCTTTCTCAGCTCATGGTGTGCCTCCCTCTCAGACGTCGGAGATAGTTGCCAATCTGGATCCAGATCATCTGATGGAGCGGGGCTTGAAGAGGAACTTCTACACACCCTCCTTGATCTTTTCCTTGCTGGGGAGCTGGGAGAAAATGAATCATCAGGAGGAGTGGCTTCGTCTTCCTGACTTGATACCCCGGGTCCAAAGTCAATTTCCTCCTGTGCCCCGACTTCGGGAAGAACAACCATTGTGGCCACTTGCACCGCTCCATGCGCCGCTACATGGCCCTCTTCACTGACCTCTACTTGCAACTCTTCATGGACCTCGCCTTCTCGGCCTTCTCCTTCTCGGCCTTCTCCTTCTCGGCCTTCTCCTTCTCGGCCTTCTCCTTCTCGGCCTTCTCCTTCTCGGCCTTCCCCTTCTCGGCCTTCCCCTTCTCGGCCTTGCCCTTCTCGGCCAGCTCCTTCTCGACCAGCTCCTTCTCGGACAGCTCCTTGCGCATGTACTTGTGCTTGTACTGTTAGCTCATGCAGTTGTTGTTGCGGCTTTGGTTGTTGAATAGTACTTGAGCCAACATCACTGGTCGTTGGTGATTGAACCAATAAACAGGCTACCTGTGCAGCACTCATGGTGGACTTTGGTTCTTTTTTCCACATAAATTTAGTGGTCGAGGCACCAGACTCCTTGGTAAGTGGTACCACTTGCTTCTTCTTCTCCTTAGTAGAGACATCTTTCTTGCAAGAGGAGCTACGGGCACCTCTTTTCGGACCCATCTTCTGATTCTTCTTCAGATGTCGGAACAGCAGGCCGCAGCAGGACTTCTTCCTGGCACTGATGCTCAACGATGATGCAGAGTTCTTGACTTTGTGCACCTAAAAGCAAACGAAGACAGAGGAACATCAGTTAAATATATGTTGCATATGTGGCGCTTCATTTAATAGTTTGCAAGTAGGCATTTATGAATACACACGTGCACACCACAATATGGAAATATCAAAAATAAGAATTGCTACATTTTTGGGAAACAGGAATTCAACATTGATCCAAGAGAGCCCACAGAGAGGCTTGCAGTTTCATGTACCACTGACTCAACCTGGGCACAAGGGGTGAAAGCAAGGAAAAATGGGTGCAGGCCTATGGCACAAAGCTCACTGCCTGCCTTCAAAATGTCCGCTTGACCCCCATCCACATGGCCAGGAGGACCATGCCTCAAAATGGCCCCACCCAACATAGCCAGCCCCCAACCCCTACTCCAAAAAGTCAAAAAAGACAACACAAATCACCACATTCCAATGCCATCCATCAAGTTTCAGAAGGTTTATGCTGCCTGCTGGTGGTTTTCTGGCGCAGAATTGCACTTTTTGCAATTTAGCGAGTGCGAGATTGTTGCTTCACGACGCGAACGCGGCAAAACACCCGCAAAATCACCAAAACAACCGCAAAAGTCGGAAAACACACACAAAAATCACCACAAAGAAAATCAACTTATCAACTTACTTGTGAAATCAAATTTCGAATACACACGTGCACACCACAATATGGAAATATCAAAAATAAGAATTGCTACATTTTTGGGAAACAGGAATTCAACATTGAACCAAGAGAGCCCACAGAGAGGCATGTAGTTAGTTTTATGTACCACTGACTCAACCTGGGCACAAGGGGTGAAAGCAAGGAAAAATGGGTGCAGGCCTATGGCACAAAGCTCACTGCCTGCCTTCAAAATGTCCGCTTGACCCCCATCCACATGGCCAGGAGGACCATGCCTCAAAATGGCCCCACCCAACATAGCCAGCCCCCAACCCCTACTCCAAAAAGTCAAAAAAGACAACACAAATCACCACATTCCAATGCCATCCATCAAGTTTCAGAAGGTTTATGCTGCCTGCTGGTGGTTTTCTGGTGCAGAATTGCACTTTTTGCAATTTAGCGAGTGCGAGATTGTTGCTTCACGACGCGAACGCGGCAAAACACCCGCAAAATCACCAAAACAACCGCAAAAGTCGGAAAACACACACAAAAATCACCACAAAGAAAATCAACTTATCAACTTACTTGTGAAATCAAATTTCGAATACACACGTGCACACCACAATATGGAAATATCAAAAATAAGAATTGCTACATTTTTGGGAAACAGGAATTCAACATTGAACCAAGAGAGCCCACAGAGAGGCATGTAGTTAGTTTCATGTACCACTGACTCAACCTGGGCACAAGGGGTGAAAGCAAGGAAAAATGGGTGCAGGCCTATGGCACAAAGCTCACTGCCTGCCTTCAAAATGTCCGCTTGACCCCCATCCACATGGCCAGGAGGACCATGCCTCAAAATGGCCCCACCCAACATAGCCAGCCCCCAACCCCTACTCCAAAAAGTCAAAAAAGACAACACAAATCACCACATTCCAATGCCATCCATCAAGTTTCAGAAGGTTTATGCTGCCTGCTGGTGGTTTTCTGGTGCAGAATTGCACTTTTTGCAATTTAGCGAGTGCGAGATTGTTGCTTCACGACGCGAACGCGGCAAAACACCCGCAAAATCACCAAAACAACCGCAAAAGTCGGAAAACACACACAAAAATCACCACAAAGAAAATCAACTTATCAACTTACTTGTGAAATCAAATTTCGAATACACACGTGCACACCACAATATGGAAATATCAAAAATAAGAATTGCTACATTTTTGGGAAACAGGAATTCAACATTGAACCAAGAGAGCCCACAGAGAGGCATGTAGTTAGTTTCATGTACCACTGACTCAACCTGGGCACAAGGGGTGAAAGCAAGGAAAAATGGGTGCAGGCCTATGGCACAAAGCTCACTGCCTGCCTTCAAAATGGCCGCTTGACCCCCATCCACATGGCCAGGAGGACCATGCTTCAAAATGGCCCCACCCAACATAG
Organism: Lissotriton vulgaris; assembly: GCF_964263255.1. Classification (NCBI taxonomy): domain Eukaryota; kingdom Metazoa; phylum Chordata; class Amphibia; order Caudata; family Salamandridae; genus Lissotriton; species Lissotriton vulgaris. The sequence continues at coordinate 1,463,633,650 of NC_141691.1, forward strand.
CCAGCCCCCAACCCCTACTCCAAAAAGTCAAAAAAGACAACACAAATCACCACAATCCAATGCCATCCATCAAGTTTCAGAAGGTTTATGCTGCCTGCTGGTGGTTTTCTGGTGCAGAATTGCACTTTTTGCAATTTAGCGAGTGCGAGATTGTTGCTTCACGACGCGAACGCGGCAAAATACCCGCTAAATCCCCAAAACCACCCCAAAAGTCGGAAAACACACACAAAAATCACCACAAAGAAAATCAACTTATCAACTTATTTGTGAAATCAAATTTCGAATCCAAAAGTTATTACAAATGGCCCACCACCAACATAGCCAGCCCCCAACACCACCCCAAAAGTCGATTAACACACACAAAAATCACCACAAACAACATCAACTTATCAACTTACTTGTGAAATCAAATTTTGAATCCAAAAGGCCTCAAATCCAAATATCCAGCAGCATCCACAAAAAGTAATCCTTCCCAGTCAAGATCGAATCCAAAATGGCCAGGAAAGGAAACAGGAACAGGAAGTTGGAGACTGGGGCACTTCCTTCACCCCTCCCCAATGGGAGGAACTTGCTGGACAGGAACAGGAAGTTGGAGACTGGGCCACTTCCTTCCTTCACTCCTCCGCCATTTTTATTTTTTTTTGTAATTTCGCGAGTGCGAGATTGTTGCTGCCCGCGCCGCGGGCCGCGAGCAGTGCGAACACAAGCAAAAAATCCGCAGCGCGCGGATTTGCGGATTTTGCGGGAAATCCGCGAATCTCGCGGATTGCGGATTTACCGAAAATCCGCAAAATCCGCGAGCGGAACGGATTTTACGCCCATGCCTACCACTAGTAAAGATTTACCAAACCCAATGCATTCCAACAGGTACTTATGGCGCTGAAGTTTGGGGCTACACAAACTGTATCCATATCCAGACCGAAGAAAATAGATTTTGTCGGAAGGTGCTGGGCGGGATTATTTGTTCCCCACACTATATATGTCACAGCGAGTTAAACATCCCATATATAGAGGATTTCGTGAGATCTAGACCAGTACTCTTCTGGCTAAAGGTATGGATTAACCCGGCTGCCACTTTGACCCGTGATATAATCTTGGATTGCCTGAAATGTGACAGGGCACACTGTATTCCGTGGTTAAAAGCTGTAAAAGAATGCTTAGATAGCGTAGGGCACGGTAATTAGTTTACTTCACCTGGTTTAATAGATCGCTCACATAAGACTATTATTCAAAGGGCCTTATATTATCTGTACAGAGAGGAGCGGGAAGGGAACATTTTTTCAAAGTGTACTGTTACAAAATATATGGGTTATTTTGAATCCCTAAACAGTCACCCGGGACCCCCACAGAGATACTTGCGCTTACATCTTGGTAGATGGAATAGGAGCCTACTGTTTCGCTTTCGGGATGGGAGCATAGTAAACTTCTTAAACTTCCCCCTGGGCTACAATCAACATCTGGAAACTTTAAGTTGCCCATGTAATCCAAACATGAAACAGAGTCTCACGCACTTTTTGTTTTTCTGTGATTTCTATAAACTGTTTTCTGCTCATTATTTAATGCCTTATTGTCGAAAATGTAAGTTGTTCAATTTTAGAACAGCATTGAGGACCTTATTACTATTGGGTTCAGATGAGGTAATATTCAGAGTGAGCTGTTTTCTTAAAGATGCCGTTCGGTCACGAGCCACTTTACAAATTGATGCATAACATTTCGCACATTGCACTTTTGTTCTATGCACTTTATACTTCATTTTGCACATTTTGCATTTTGCACAGTATTGACTTTGATTCATTAATGGTGCTGCCATATTTTATCTGTTTTTAAAAAAAAAAAATATTGTATATACTGCTGTTTTTAAGCAAAGAGGGACATTTATGTGTTATTGTGGAATTGATTGACTGAATTATGCTCTATCTCGGCTGTTATATCATTGTACTGCACTGTTTGAAATTGCAATTTATATGTACTTTTATGGATGTTTTTTATTCCGAATAAAGATCTTTTGACTTTGACTTGACTTGACAGAGGGTCCTCCAAGTTTTTTAACTAAAAAATCTCTTACTTGGAGATTTTTTTTAAATTGTCGATTATCCAGACGGAATTTGTCCCTGATGATATCAAACAGAAGCAGATCGCACCCACATAAAATATCTCTGATTGTTCAAATTCCATTATCATGCCATTGCTTCATATATCCATCATTAAAAACATAGGGTAAGAGATTGTTCCTAAAAATAGGGGTGTATACATTATATCGGCCCAATCCCAGCCTCTTCCGGACCGCGGTCCAAACTTTAAATGCACAAATTAAGGTCTTAAACCTAACCCGCTTGTAATAATTGAAGTCAATATTTCGTAGTAGACATCTCTTAGCTTCAGTACCCAGAATCATTTAAAAAAATGGGGACAGAGGTCCTATCTCTTATAAGCTCGTTCTTTCCATTAAGCAATATCCCCATATTCTGCAACATTGTAGCCCAATAATATAATAGAAGGTTAGGAACGGCCCACCCCCCCCTTTCTCTGGATAGAGTTAACAGTCTTAAGGCTCTGCGAGGGCGACAATTCACCCAGATAAATCTAGAGAACAGTTGATTCATTAATTTAAACCAAGAGTTGCTAACTGACAAAGGAATGGCCCAAAAAAAATATAATATCTTTGGAAAAAAGATTATTTTAATAATATTCCATCTGCCCACAAGAGTAAACTTCAAATTTTCTAGACGAGCAAATTCAGTTTTAAATTTCCCGATTAGAGGGTCTAAATTATTATCCATAATTTTAGATACATCTGCCTCAATTTCAATCCCCAAATACACCAATTTTCGAACCACAACTGTGTTTTATTTTGATTTAATCGATACCCAGAAAGTTTCCCATAGGCCTCTGCAGCTTTTTCAATTTTTCTTTTACCGCTAATTTAGGATTAGATGTGACTATAGCTAAATCATCGGCATAAGCCAATATTTTCGTGTGGCCCCCCAATACACAGCACACCCTCAATAAAATGGTTTGCTTCTATCTTCCTAATCAAAGGGTCTTTATAGACCGCAAACAATAGGGGTGAGCAGGGACAACCCTGACGGGTCCCCCTACTAATAGCGATAGGTTCCCTCATCTCCCCCATAATAGATATACGAGCTAAAGGATTATGATACATTGATTTTAAGGCAGAGATATATTTTTCTCCTATACCTCTATCCTTAAGCGTTGCCCATAAAAACGGCCAGGAGACCCTATCGAACGCTTTCTCTGCATCTAGCAGAATAGGTCCGATAGGGTCTCCTGTGATGCCAGCTGCATTCAATAAGGTAATAACACGCTGAATATGTTCAATCGTGCTTCGTCCAGGCACAAATCCATGCTGAACAGGTGATACTAATTGCTTAATTATAGCTGCCAAGCGGATTTCCAGTATCTTTGCGTATATTTTAATGTCGCTGTTTATCAAAGTAATAGGCCGGTAGGATCCCATTTCTTCTGGTGGCTTTCCTTTTTTAGGGAATATGGCTATATTAGCTGCTTCCCAGGATTTCGGTACCCCCAACCCGTTCTGAGCGCTCAAAAATACTTGTTTCTTTTACGAGAGAGGCAAGATGGCGGTCTGGCTCTAGACCGCGTTGCAGCACTACACCTGAGCTCCGCTGCTACCAGAGGGAATGTAACCACCCATTCATGTCGGCTTTCTCGTATGCTTTCCCGTATGCTGAGGCCAGGGAACGTCCCTTCTCCCACGGGAAAGGCGAAAGGAAAGAAGCAACAAACGTCAACAATGGATTGTTCCCCGAGGCAGGAGGTATTGGCCTCTAGAAGAAAATTAAATAAAGACAGCGTACAACTTTCAGCCACCCCTGGCAATACAGTGATGGACATGCTTTTGAAAAAACAAGGAATTCAAAGTAAAACACAACCACCAGCTCTAAGCCGACAGTCCCAAAACATAGAAACAGCTAACCCAGGCATTGGGACTGATTCTCCAGATCAGCAATTGATTAACTCCCAGATTCTCGAAGCAGGATTAATAAATGAAGCATCTGATGTCCAGTCTTTGATTTCTATTGGAACTGTAGGTACTGTTATTGTTGGGGAGACCGATGAGACTGAAGAGACGGCTGAGGCTATTGTGAATGTCGAACAATGTTTAGGGGGGAAATGCATGTCCTTCTCTGGAGCGGGCGAAAATATAATGGGGGTGGAAGAGGAGCAATTGAACGAGGTTAATATCCCTGCTAATCTGTCCTCTAATGAGGGATCAAACCAAATTACATCCGAAACCCCTGGGGCAACACCAATTTAACGGCCTCAGCATCTGCATTAAATGTCTCCCTAGCTCTGGTGCTGCCAGATATTGCTAGCGGCCCTACTGTATCCAGCAAAATTGCTCAAGATTTAAGACCCTCGACTTCAATGGACAATCTAATACCGGAGGGGGATAAGGAAATAAATGATTTCTACTCTTTCTCTGATGAGACAGGGGCGGATGCAGAGGCAGAATGGTCAGATGAGACCGAGTTTGATGGGGAGTCTATGTCTGGCACCTCCGAGGATAGTAGTGTTGAAGAGAGCATGAAAGTTAACACTGTAAGATCTAAACCAATCTCGTCATCCAGATTTAAACAGCGAGGTGTAGGGGGTCCAACTGAGGGCCACTCCATGTCCAGCCAGCCTATGTGTACCATTCAAGGATCCGACAATACCAATAGCTCTGAGCTTCCCACGACAGCCGTTGAGACTATTTTGCACGCTATTGCAGCTCACAGGGAAGAGACAGCCTTCGACAGCAAAAGATCGCAAGCTGCTCTTCGCAAAATGCAAGGGGTGGTCAGAAAACTATCAAAGACATGTAACTAATTTGGAGAAAGAGTCACCGAGATCGAGGCAAGGGTGCTTTCTAATGAAAATGAGGCTACGGCGAATTCAGAAAAGATCAAGCTACTTGAAGCAGAATTAACTGATATTAAATGGAAGCTTGAAGATTTCGAGAATCGTCAGCGCAGGAACAATCTACGCATATTAGAAATTCCCGAGAAAGTGGAGAGGGAAAATGTGCGTGCTTTTGTGGTGAGGCTGTTTAAGGAGTCATTGCCCGAATTGACAAACTGGAATTGGGATGTTGTGTCATATGGATACTTCGTTACATATATTGCGTTAAGTTAGCATGAGTGTATTACATGTCTAAACAGCCATTTTTCCTTCGGCTTCAGTTTTGCACACGACACCTACTTGTTGTTGTCGCTTTCACCCTAGAAGCGGTGATGTGATTTATTTGAGAATAATATGTTATTACTATGCTATCAGTTTTGCTTGGTACACTTGGTACAACTGTCTGCACACTGAGAGCTGCACACTCTAAGAATAACCTAACACAAGGTTGCTGGGAGGCCTGATCCTCGCACCATATTAGACATAACACAAATAATGTTGATGCCAACATTTGGGCTCTACGCGGGTTTAAGATAGAGTTACAGGGAATGAACGTAGACACTTGGTGCTGCGCATGAAGAGAGCTGGTAGCTGTTGATGTGATCTACTCCTACTGACATTTAGAGGTATGGGTCCGCCCTGCTAATACCCGAATGAGACCTTCTTAGATATAATATAATATGCTAAATAGGGTGCGCAAAATATAGGTGATATAGATTTCTATAGATTTTGCATTGTAACATGCTATCACCTTTTGCTTACTATGGATTAGTGACTATGCTGCTAACTCTGATTTTTATAATATGCATTTTGGTATTATACAAGCTACTGCGTTTGAGAACCTTGCATTGAATAATAAATATTTCAAACTTGCACGTGTGTTCTTTGGCTCTCAGTTTTGGTTTGAAATGATTGTATAACGAAAGAGTGTTCATGTGTTCCACGATTCCTGAGGTATTCTAAAGATCATGTTCTGGTTTGTCTAAGACATGGATCATTTCATAATGATCCATGAGACACTGTAGCTAGCTAGGTAAGGGGATTTCTGATACTGAGGCGAGTTTTGGATCATCCTAACTCACTGAGGTTCTAGATCTCTATGCACAGTTCTGTGGGAGAACGGAAACCCTGCTACATGGCGCCCGTACGTTGTTGGCCTTATATCATGACACTCGAGTAGTATATCATTCAAACCTTGACACCTTCATTCCCGTTTCCGGTAAACGGTGGTGTCGTAAAAACCTACCTGTTTTTAAAATAGGTCTTTTCAAGCTTGAATTCTTCTAAAAACGGTTTCTTTGAATTACTACCCAGTTGTGCTACAAAGTGTTCTTTGTCTTTTTTCTCTTCCTGTGCTACCATGGCCGTGGACATACCGCAGCATAGCCGTATCGCGGTTCGTGACCACTTGCGGGCATATAATGTCCCTGTGGATGGCTTAGCTGTGGTTCTAGTGGTGAGTGCGGAACATGCGTACCCGTACGAATTGTTTTATTCATGGGTGACATTTCCGGCAGTGGACGCTAATTCTGGTGTGTTCCATTCATACACTGCCTCGGCTGTACCGGCGGCTTATGCTCCGTACAGGGCACTGGAAGTACCTATAGATGTTTGGCAGCACGGAGTTTGGTTTGGTGGCGCCCTACCCCATTCGTTAACCAATTCGAGGTTAGGCCCTTTGTCCATTCCGGGCACAAATTGGCCCGCTTTGGGTGGATTTACTCCTCACCCTAATCGCGCCACTTGTAATGTGGCTGACCTGCGGCGTCTTCATGAAGTCGCGGTTGGAGTGATTAGGGCGCTTGTTCATTACATTGGTCGTAATGTTCATGGCGCAGCCCCCGCAGGTGCGCAGCTTCGAGCGGAACAGTCTGGTTTGAAAATCAGTCCTGTCATGGTGAATTCCGTTATGGGCAAGAAGCCCCAGGATAAGGATGATTTTCCTTTCTGGCTTGCCGAGAAATTCGACCAGCTGGAGGCTGTGTTTCCTAATACGACTCCTGGTGAGAAACACCGGATTCTTACGCTCAGTTTACCGAAGGATTTGGCCCCTGAACTTGTTGACTGTGAGACATGGGGTAAGACTTTTGCAGCGGTTTATTCGAGGTGCTATGGCACCCCGACTGTGTCCAACCTGTCTGCGGTCCTTAAACGTGTTCAAGATGATCACGGACCGGAGTCGGCGGTTGAATTGGGTATGCGTCTGAGTGGCTCCTTTGATGTGGTTTGCGAACTCATCCTTGCGAATGTCAAGGGGGATGCAGTGAACTTTCAGGTGGCCAATGCTCTGGCGTTAGTTCCCGATGCCGATAAACCCCGTCAGTTAGCAAGGATTATTGTGGCGGCTTATAAAATGGTTGGCCGCACTTCTAAGGGTGTAAAGGCTTTTTCTGAAAAGGAGAAGAAACAGCCCCAGGAACAGTCTTCGGAAACGGGTGGACAACCCAAGTCCAAAAAACAAAATTGGCCGAAAAAGCAGAATCAGGGTAAGCAGCAACAACAACAACAGCAGACACAGGTTTCTAGTCCTGCGCCTTCGCTGCCTGCGCAGTCGGATAGAGTTTATGATTTGCGCGACCGCGCGACGATTAAATCGCCTGAAAGATTTCAGGCTTCTGACCAACGCTCTCCTCGTTCCTTTCAGGACTCATCGGCTCCGTCAACCAGTGGTGGAGGGGGCGGCAGGGGCAGGGGTGGCCAGCAAGGACGTGGTCAGCCCCGCCCGCGAAGTGAAGGGGATCAGCGGGACGACTCTACGCCCAAGGGACCGCAGTTTGCCAAGAAGAAGGTTGCAGCCTTAACGGCGCATCGATATGCCCCAGATAGTGAGAACGCGGCTTCGGAATCTGACGTGGGCTCTGACCTTGCTGGACAGCGCGGCGGAGATTACCATAGTGAGAGAGGCCCTCCGTCCACTGTTGAAGGTGACAGCGACTGACACTTATGTTGTGATTGAAACGGCTGATACACATGTTGCTCCCCCTGAACGACTTTTTGAAATTGTCCTGTTAATAGAAGGTGACATGCAGCGAACTGTAAAAGGGGTGTTTTGGGAAAATCTTTCATCTACGTATGACATTTTACTTTCGGAGGCTGACTGGCCCCCACCTTTTGTTCTCGCAGCTCCGCGAGGGGAGGAGGTGATCCTCCCCAGTTTCGCGCACACTGTATCGAGAGTGGAAGCGCTGCATTTTGCAGAAGAGTGGGCTCTGGCGATTGCGCCGGCTGTGTACCGAAATCAGTGTGGCTGGGATAAATTATCTCCTAGCCATGAGATTCCTTTACGGTCACAGCCGCAGCCACAACCTCAGTATCCCATACGGCGTGAAGCTAAAGCTTGTGTCGCGGCTATCCTTGAACAATTGGAATATCAAGGTGTAATTGAAACGTGTGTGTCACCAATGAATAATCCCCTTTTTACTGTGAACAAGCCGGACGGCTCATATCGTCTGGTTTTGGATTACCGGCATTTGAACTCGCATTGCCGTAACTGTGCAGTACAGAATACTCAAGGCTCTGCCCTAGTGAATAGTCTTGAGCGTAAACGGTTCAAAACCACGCTAGACATTTCCAATGGTTTTTATGCACACAGATTAGATGGTCTAAGTTCCCAATGGACCAGTTTTACGTGCGGCGGTGTACAAAAAATGTTTAAACGACTCCCAATGGGCTATAAGAATAGTCCTGGAGTGTTTTCCGCCCGCATTGTCTCTCTTTTGGAGAGCTTCGATCCAGTTGCTTGTTCTTATGTGGATGACATTTATCTCACAGACGACGAACTTTGGGAGCATCTGTGTCGAGTAAACAGCATAATTTGTAACTTTGCAGACATGGGTTACAAGTTTAACTTTGCGAAATCACACATTGCGGAGTACACAGTGTTGTTTCTGGGTTATGAACTTAACCACGAAGGAAAGGGGTTGGCTCCTCACTTCCTGGAGAAGTGCGCGCAGTTGCGCTCTCCGACAACGCTGAAAAAATTACAGTCTTTACTGGGTTTTTTATATTTCGGGAGGACATACATTCCGGAATATGCCCAGCGTATCAAGCCTTTGTATGCCTTGATACAACCATCTTTTTCCAAATCATGCTGGCTGCCTGAGCATTCACACATTCTGCAGTCTTTGCAGGCTGATTTGCTCGCTTCTGACTATTTACAGACTTGTGATAACCAGACCAACCTGGTGATAAGAATTATCCCTGGGGCGGTGGGTTTCACGTACCTGACTTTTAATGAAGGAGATACAGTACCTATTGCTTACAAGTCACACTTGTACACTTCGGCTGAACTGCGTTTTTCCACTGTGGAGAAAGTTTTAACGGCTGTGCAGATGGCAATTCTTAAGGAACGTGCCCTGTCGCAGGGAAAGCGCATGTTGGTTGTTACCCCGTGTCCTGCCTTGGAGGCAGTCACGAAAGCCAGTGTACCAAATTCTAAAGCTTTGCACCCTTGGTGGATTCAGTGGGCTACATCCTTGACATCCCAGGATGTCACGTTTATTTTTGACGCCGCTTTACGGTCGCAGGAGTATTTACAGTATGAATTTGTTCATCCGGCTCCTTTAGCGATGCGGCCGTTGGAGGATTTCCATTGTATCATTTACACTGATGGTTCGGCGCAGGTTGCGCATGGCTCTAAACATGCCTACGTTTCCGCTTGCGCCATTGTGGTCGGTGCCATGGTGAACGATGAGTTCAAGTCCAGTGTCGTGCACACGCAAACACTAGGGGACTGCACCGCACAATTAGCAGAGCTTCGTGCTCTAATGCTCGCATTGGAGTACGCTGATCCTAGTGTGACGACTTTAATCGTAAGTGATTCTTACTACTGTGTCCAGTCTTACAATGAGAACTTGTTCTTTTGGATTCAGAATGATTTTCGTGATTCCAAAGGTAGCACAATAAAACATAAAATGATCTGGGTCCGAGTGGCGGAACTTAAAGAGAAACTGCCGCTCGTGTTTGTGATTCATACTCTCGGCCATCAGCGCGTGGGGGTCCACGCTGTTGGAAATTCGCTTGCTGATGAGGCAGCGAAGTCTGCGGTATCAAAATACTTAGTTGCAGCAGTCACAAGGTCCAAAAGCAAAATAGATGATGACATCTTGGCGGCTGTTGCTGCCACGGAGAAGGGAGGTAAATATCCTGCGGGGTTCCCTTCGAAGTACACATACCACTTAAGTCCCGATAAGGTTCCTTATGTGAAAATTCCTGAAGTTGGCGAACGTCTAGTTCCCAACTCGGATCGCAGAGCTTCTCTGATTACAGCGGCTCATGAGGGTGTGGCGTCTGCGCATGCGGGCGTCTCAGCCACTGTAATTCAGCTGCAACAAAGGTTCTGGTGGCGGGGACTGTATAAACAGACGCGCGATTATGTCCTTATGTGTGACATTTGCCAGCAGATTAAGCCTTCTACTGCTGCGCGTCCGCCTCAGACACAGTTGTACATCTCTAATAAACCGCTTGGTTGCGTTTATTTGGATCACTGCGGTCCTTTTTCTTCTGATACTGCGTTTAAATACATCTTAGTAGCAGTTGACTCATGCACACGCTTTGTATGGGTATGGCCGCATCGAAGCGCTGATTCGCGGACTGTCATTAAAGATTTGCGTGTCTTTGTGGGAATTTTTGCCTGTGGTACTTTCCATTCGGACCAGGGTCCGGCTTTCGCCTCTAAGGCGTACAAGGATGCTATGGTTTCGTTGGGAGTCCAAGTCAAGTTTTCAAGTCCCTACAGGCCCGAGGGCAATAGTGTAGTAGAACGAATGAACCGCGACTTAAAGCAATCTTTGACAGCCCGAGTTATAGGCACTGGTGGAAACTGGCTGGCCCACCTCAATGACGTGCAGCGTGCGCTTAATAATCTCCCTAGAAGGTCTCTGGGTGGGCGGACCCCATACGAAATGCTCTTTGGTATCAAGATGTACGTCCCTGACCTCGATGGTTTAGACTGCCAGGCCCAGGCCGCGGCCTTTGACGTAGATGAACATTGCAATGTTTTACAGGATCTACAAAAGACCAGAGACAGTCTAGCTAAGGAACACTTGCCCTCCACGTCGGATGATGCGTTGCAGATCCCGGTAGTTGGCTGGCTACCCCAAATTGGAGAACTGGTTCGTGAGAAGATCGATAACAAGAAAGAGTTTGGTCCCTCATATCGAGCACCAGTTCGAGTTCTTGGAGTGAAGGGCACAAGAACAGTCATATTACCACCACTTCCAGGTCGTAAAGAAAACAGATTTATTTCTATTGACAATGTCAAGGCACACAGGGTGGCCGATTCTTCATAGCATGACACCGGCTGTATCCTGTCCTTCCATGGTGAGGCACTCTGTGCTGGCTATTACATCTGGTGCAGAACAGGAGGTGTCACTTGAGATGCCTGCTATATCCAGTCCTTTATTAAATACTATTCCTGTTACTAACATTGATGAGCTGACCTATGCAGATCCTGCTGATTTATCTATGTCTGATTTACAAGCTCGTTTGGCTAACCAGTCCAGATTCTCTTTTGACTCTGATTCGGAACTTTCAAAGAAACCATCGACTATTGCAAAATATACCACGGTATTTAAAAAACATTTTTTAATTCCACCTTGGACATATGTTTGGCTGATACTATTTTCATTTTATCTTTTTATGTCAATTGGTTTTGTGTTTTATTTTTTCCGCCTGATCGATGGCCATTATGTGAAAGAAAGAACAGGAATTCGGTACCTTAATGGAACATTGGCCCCTCTTTCCTCCTCACATTCAGCGGACAGACTAAAAAGAGACTTAAATACAGTAGAGATTACTGCTTGGCCTGTCCTTGATGGGATTGTGTGGGATGCGGTTAGGTTTCAGATACATGGCCCCACAGAAGTTATTAATGTTCCTAATGTGCTTAGAGTAAACATGGGAGATGTGATTAAACAAAATATTTGTTCTGATGATTGGGATCTTCAGGCCGTGGAAGCATTGTTCTCTGATTTAAAATATTATGCGGCCTTTGATGCTGAGGATTTGTACTTAGATTCTGTCAATTATGGTGATTTGTTTTGTTTTCAACATTATGGGAATCATTTCTTACATAAAACAAGTTCCAGGAGGGTTCCTGTGAATTACACACAGTGGGAACATTGCCCTGCTCCTTTACAAGGGAGCTCTAGTACATTTCTGGGTAAATACTCTTATTTTACAGACTTTAATCAATCACATCCTGGGTCGTTTTATTTTAAAGTGACACAGAAATTCATGTCCAAAGTTAGACTTACCGCCATGTGGCAGGGTTTCCGTTCTCCCACAGAACTGTGCATAGAGATCTAGAACCTCAGTGAGTTAGGATGATCCAAAACTCGCCTCAGTATCAGAAATCCCCTTACCTAGCTAGCTACAGTGTCTCATGGATCATTATGAAATGATCCATGTCTTAGACAAACCAGAACATGATCTTTAGAATACCTCAGGAATCGTGGAACACATGAACACTCTTTCGTTATACAATCATTTCAAACCAAAACTGAGAGTCAAAGAACACACGTGCAAGTTTGAAATATTTATTATTCAATGCAAGGTTCTCAAACGCAGTATCTTGTATAATACCAAAAGGCATATTATAAAAATCAGAGTTAGCAGCATAGTCACTAATCCATAGTAAGCAAAAGGTGATAGCATGTTACAATGCAAAATCTATAGAAATCTATATCACCTATATTTTGCGCACCCTATTTAGCATATTATATTATATCTAAGAAGGTCTCATTCGGGTTTTAGCAGGGCGGACCCATACCTCTAAATGTCAGTAGGAGTAGATCACATCAACAGCTACCAGCTCTCTTCATGCGCAGCACCAAGTGTCTACGTTCATTCCCTGTAACTCTATCTTAAACCCGCGTAGAGCCCAAATGTTGGCATCAACATTATTTGTGTTATGTCTAATGTGGTGCGAGGATCAGGCCTCCCAGCAACCTTGTGTTAGGTTATTCTTAGAGTGTGCAGCTCTCAGTGTGCAGACAGTTGTACCAAGTGTACCAAGCAAAACTGATAGCATAGTAATAACATATTATTCTCAAATAAATCACATCACCGCTTCTAGGGTGAAAGCGACAACAACAAGTAGGTGTTGTGTGCAAAACTGAAGCCGAAGGAAAAATGGCTGTTTAGACATGTAATACACTCATGCTAACTTAACGCAATATATGTAACGAAGTATCCATATGACATAACACAAATAATGTTGATGCCAACATTTGGGCTCTAGACACTTGGTGCTGCGCATGAAGAGAGCTGGTAGCTGTTGATGTGATCTACTCCTACTGACATTTAGAGGTATGGGTCCGCCCTGCTAAAACCCGAATGAGACCTTCTTAGATATAATATAATATGCTAAATAGGGTGCGCAAAATATAGGTGATATAGATTTCTAGAGATTTTGCATTGTAACATGCTATCACCTTTTGCTTACTATGGATTAGTGACTATGCTGCTAACTCTGATTTTTATAATATGCATTTTGGTATTATACAAGCTACTGCGTTTGAGAACCTTGCATTGAATAATAAATATTTCAAACTTGCACGTGTGTTCTTTGACTCTCAGTTTTGGTTTGAAATGATTGTATAACGAAAGAGTGTTCATGTGTTCCACAATTCCTGAGGTATTCTAAAGATCATGTTCTGGTTTGTCTAAGACATGGATCATTTCATAATGATCCATGAGACACTGTAGATAGCTAGGTAAGGGGATTTCTGATACTGAGGCGAGTTTTGGATCATCCTAACTCACTGAGGTTCTAGATCTTTATGCACAGTTCTGTGGGAGAACGGAAACCCTGCTACAGTTGAAATTCAACAAGCTCATCGGATGCCATTCAACCCACCACCTAAACCTGGAGTCTATCCTCGAGCAATACTGGTGTATTTTGGAAGCTTTCTGTTAAGGCAGACAGTTGCGGAGTAAGCTAGACCCGATCACAAACCTACGTTTAATGACTTCTCGTACTTTACGCGACCAGACTTTGGCCACGCAACGGTCGAAAGGTGCTGGCGATTGCGCTCATTAATGAAGCCTTTTCAGGATAAATGAGTCCAGGCCTTTCTGAATAATCCAGCACGGCTGAAAGTTGTTCGAGGTGGCCAGACAAAATTCTTTCTTTCAGAGATCAAAGCAAAAGCTTTTTTGGATGAGATATAATAAGAGGGAATGATTAGCACATGGATTAATCTACTAATTCATATGAAAATGAAAATGAACAAAGTGTTGTCTTTCCATCTTTTAGCTATATGGTATTTAGCGGAGCTATTTGTTACTAGTTTATTAGGAAGAAAGGTGAGGGCCGACTGAATTGGCGGGGGTGTATTGAAAGTAATCAGATGCTTATGGTTACATCATAATGAGAGCCTTAGAATGTTTATTGGTTAATAATTAGCAGCTCTCTGGTGGCTCATTTTTCTTCTGTTTGTCTTTTTACACATTGCAAGGTGGTAGCTCGGGTGTCGCACTGCGTTTTATCACCCAGACTGTTATGGAGTCTGTATGCCTTTGTTTGGGGGGGGGTGTTATGAGGTGGGTTGAGGGGTTGGAGGGGTAGGGGAGGGAAAATTTCAAATCTAAAAAAAGAACCAGGCCTATTAACAAGAGTCATAGTGTTTTTTATTTTTTGCCCTTTCTTTGGTACTTTTGCAAGTAAAACAAAGTTAAAGAGAAGGAAGTCATGGCATTTCAATAAACGGTATGTTAGGAAGGCTACTGGGTCAAAATGTTTTATAAAGCAATGGGTAGGTTGAATATTCAAATGTGGAACGTTGGGGGTTAATTGACTGCAGATAAATGACATCGACTGGGCGAATTAATTAGCTTAAACCCCGTTGATATCTTATGCCTCCAGGAGACGCATGTGCCCTGGGCTAAGAGATCAATACTGAGAGTAAAGGGATATCATTTATTAGTAACATCGACACAAAAATCGAAAATTAGGGGGGTAGCGATCTTAGCTAAAAAGTCTCTTGGTGCGGTATCACGTCAGCTTTCAGATTCGTATGGTAGATGGGCGATTGTGAAACTTGCCCTCGGTATTACAATCTGTACTATCTATGATTCTAATCAAGATGATCCCGCAGTCTTTGAATATTTAGAATCTGAGCTTGCTACATGGCAGGGCCCACTTATTATATGCGGTGATTTCAATATTTCATTCAAGTTACAATCAAGCAAATACCCTCCGCAACAGAAATATACCGGTCGCAAGCCGAAGGTTTACAAAGCTGTTAAGAGACTGACGGATAGCTTTGGCTTAATTGACATAGGGGATCATACGAAACATCAAGATCCGGGGTATACCTACTTCTCATGTCCACATCAGAAGCATGTTCGGATAGATTATATGCTTGTTTCTAGTGATCTAGCCTCACAATCTTCAAATAGTAAATGCCCAAAAATCATTTCAGACCACAATGCACTCATTCTTACAATTAACGTTATAGCCTCATTTAAACAACATAGGCCATGGACGTTTGATCGCAAACTCTTGGCAAATAAGGATTATATTACTTTCATTAAAAGCTGGGTTGAAGAATTTTTTAACAACAATCGATTTAGTGCTTCAAAGAATGTGGTCTGGGATTGTTTCAAATCTGCTCTTAGGGGGGAAACAATTAGTTTACAAAGTAGGGCTAGAAAACACTCAAACAATGAATATAATTTAAAGATACGAGCCCTATCTAAAGCAGAAGAAGAGTACACTATACAAATTTCACAGGGGCGAGACGGCAAGCGTGCTATGTAGCAAGTAGCAGTGTTGAAATCAGAACTCAACTCGAGCCTTAGTCAGAAAGCAGTCGAAACATATAGAGCCCACAGGAAGGATATATATGAGAGTGGTGAAAGGGTTGCCAAGCAACTTGCACTACACACTAGACAGAAGAATGTTTTTAACAATATTAGCTCCATACAGGATAGAGGGCAGACCTACAAACAAACCCCAGAAATTATCTATACCTTCCAACAATACTATCAGAAATTATATACAGAGGACTTAATTATGAGTGAAAGTGAATCATTTTCATATCTTAATAATCTTCTTAATACCCCGGAGGCTGGGAGAATACCAGATGATGCCTCTCGGGAGGATCTTGAAAAAGAAATTACACTGGCTGAGGTGTTGGTAGCCTTGTTATCACTCTCATCTGGTAAAGCCGCTGGCCCTGACAAGATACCGCTCGACCTATATAAAATATTGAGTCACCAACTTGGTCCCATACTCCATGATCTATTTTTAGGGATACAATGGAACGGGTCCCCCCCCCCCCGAGTCATGGAACAAGACTAATATAATTGTTTTCCCTAAAAAGGGTAAATCCCCAGAGCAATTAACTTCTTATCACCCTATTTCACTAATTAATTCGGACTCCAAATTATATGCTAAAGTGATGGCCGTTCGGCTCAGTGGGGTCGTCGAGCACCTGGTCTCCCCGTGGCAGCATGGGTTTGTCCCTGGCAAGGGTACCACCGATCACACACGTAGGGCTATTACCTTATTTGATGCCATGTCTGTTACGGGGGGCCGGATGTCGATGATTCTACTGGACACAGAAAAGGCTTTTGACCGTGTTTCATGGAACTTCTTATGGGCAGTCCTGGCACGAAACAATTTTGGCCCTAAATTTATTAAATCCATTAAATCTATGTATTTATCCCCCAAGGCAAAGCTTCAGATGATGGGTTCAGAATCCGGTTACATCAACATCTCCAGGGGCACCAGGCAAGGGTGCCCCTGCTCACCCTTATTATTTGCATTATATATAAATCCTCTAATTCTAAAGTTTTTGGAGAATCAGGCAATTAAACCGGTTGTCTGCAGTCAATTCGAGACGAAAGTATTGGCATATGCCGATGATATTGCGATTATTACATCTGATCCGATTGAGACTATGAATGAAGTAGAGAATGTGACACTCGAGTATGGTAATCACTCGGGATACTCCCTGAATAAGGGGAAGACAGTTATATTATGTACGGATAATATTATTTTTTCGGATCAAAGGAGAGTCAATAAGGCCACGTATCTGGGTGTTACTATCAGCTCTAATATTAAACTTATACCTAATCTTAATTTTGACCCACTTCTTGCCAAAAGATCTGGATCGTGTAAATAGTCTTCACCTATCTATCATAGGTAGAGGTAATTTTTTGAAAATGAATGTGTTACCCAGGTTTTTATACTTATTCCGAGCGATCCCTCTCGCCATTGATGATAAGACACTAAAAACATTAACTCTATTATGTCCAAATTTGTATGGCAGCAAGGCAAGATCAGGAGATCCCACAAACTTCTTTCACTACCGCCGAATAGAGGCGGGCTTGCCATTCCTAATACCATTCTATATTATTGGGCTACATTTCTTCAACAAATGGCTCCATTGGTTAGCTCTTCAGATAATTTAACTAATACAGATACTAGCCTAATACCTTCAATATATGAGCTTGTACTTGGGCAGAAAGGTAAGGGTCTTTTCCTGAGGCAAACAGATGCGATATACTATAAAAAAAATCAAAAATTTGGAATTGTAACTACTGCCTGGAGGGTTTGGTCTAAGGTCACTAAACATATGCATATTGGGAAAATAAATAGGTATACACCTCTTTGGCACTCAAAGGCTACAATGGGCCTCGATTTTGA
This sequence comes from Lissotriton vulgaris, assembly GCF_964263255.1. Taxonomy (NCBI): domain Eukaryota; kingdom Metazoa; phylum Chordata; class Amphibia; order Caudata; family Salamandridae; genus Lissotriton; species Lissotriton vulgaris. Next base: position 1,463,651,234 of record NC_141691.1, read on the forward strand.
TGTTATATCTAGGAAATGGGAAATGCTGGGAATTAGGACAGTTAATGATTTTTTGTTTAAAGAATTTGTAACTACTTTGTCAGATTTAAAATTGAAGTATCAATTGTCTAATGGAGATTATCTTAAATTTGTACAGGTGATTGCTAAGCTTAAAGCAAAAGAATCAACTATCTGTTTGCTAAGAATAAAAATTATCGATGCAATGAATAGATCAACTATTAGAATTGGCATATTATATGATATCCTACTGACTAGAATTCAAGATGATTTGGAAAAATCTGAAATAAGCTGGGCGGGTAAATTAGGAAACCCCAATGTGGATATTGATAGAGGCTTAGAACTGGCCCATCGCCTTCTCATGTAAAGCAATCTTAAGGCACAGCTTTTTAAAACTATATTCAGTCTTTATTATACTCCCACCAAATTACACGCATGGGGTAAAAGGTATAATCATCTGTGTCCCAGATGCCTACAGGGACCAGCTACTTTAATTCATATGTTTAGTAACTGTAGTGAGCTTGTTGTAATCAAAAGTATGATATCAGACTTTTGGGAAGAGCTGTTCAGGCATAAAATCCCTGAGTCTGAGACACTTTATGTATTGGGATACGATAACTCTCTGAATCTTTCAAGAAGTGAAGAAAGAATGGTATTTATTGGTACAGCTGTATTAAGAATCATTTTGTCCGCACGATGGAAGGATGCTGACCCACCTAGCTTCCAGATGTGGTTGGCTCGTTTTTTGGTTGTTTTTAGCTATGAAACTGCCATATATGCCACAAGGGGTCTTAAAGCAAGGAAAATGGGGGAGGTGATCTGGCTTCCAGTTACTAATTGGAAAGCTTGTATCAGTTCGATTCCTAGCATTAGCAACCTTAGCTGAGTCATCAAATGGCTGAATCCGACAGTGTTGTGTGTAATCATTATTGTATCGTTTAAGCAATGTTAATTCTCTGTGTTACCGTGCAACAATCTTTTTTTTAGTATTCTTGTACAGCATTGTGTTAGTATGTTCTGAACTTCTGTAACTGTGTATTCTATGTTTTAACTCCTGTTTGTACTGGTTCAAATAAAAAAATAAAAAAACCTGTTTCATAATTTCTAACAGTGATGAAGCAAACGTCTTATAAAATTCTCCCGGTATTGAATCCGGGCCAGCTGCCTTACCCCAGACAGTGAGCTAATGGCATCCTGAATTTCTTCTGTTAATATAGTAGTTTCTAAAGCTGTTTGCTCTTCTTGGGTGAGTTTCTCCCTTAGAAAGCTATCAAGATATTTATCAATTGCTTCATCACAGTTATCAATATCCTCTTGATAAAGTTCCTAATAATACTCATGGAAAGCAGCCCGTATTTCGCCTGGTTCGACCACCAGCCCTTTCCCTGGCCTTTTTATAGCTACAATGTTTTCCTGAACGGTGCGTTGTCGAGTACGCATAGCCAATACCTGGCCAACTTTTTACCGCATTCATATAACCTTGAGCGCCTGGCGATATATTTCCCTGCTGCTTTAGTTGCTGAAGCTTCCGTAATAACAGATTTAGATACAGCTACCCTATTTTGAGCCTGTTCAATATCTTGATTGCTAGAGATAGCTTGGATCAGTCGAGTTTCAGCCACATTTAATTTCTGATATTGCTCTTGTAAAAATTGTTTCTCTTTAGATTGTGCCACCCATCCAAACCTAGTTGTTTCCCCTCTGATCCCGGCCTTCAGTGTGTCCCATATAGTCTCAACCAAAGTGCTTCCTATGTTTTCTTCCAAGAATTGTGGAATCGATTTATTCATATGTTGTCGATATTCGTTGTCGTAGACTAATGCTCTATTAAATGTCCAGCGAGAAATAGAGGATTTATTAATCTGTGCAGAAATTTTCAACACTAGCGGGCTATGGTCAGACATCACCCGTGGGTATTTCTGAATGCTAGCATTGATTAATAGTTGTTGAGATATGAAAAAATAATCAAGTCTGGCATGACTCTGATGTGGGGCAGAGTAAAAAGTGTATCCCACATCATGCATATTCAATTTGGACCAGGCATGCAACTGCCTTAAAAACTTTGAGTTTACGTCCTATATAAGAACTGCCACCAATTACTCCTGTGTGATTAGTTAGATTTATATTAGCATCTCCACAGATAATAACGGGAAGGGGCCAGCCTACCAATTCCACATTCAGCCATTCAAATAAAGTTGAATCATCTAACACAGATCCATATATGGAGCAAATAGTTAAATCTTGACCCCCCATATCACATTGAGTAATGACCCATCTACCGTACTGGTCAGATTTGGAGCGCGAGAAGCTTAAACCCAGCTTTTTCTTTGCCATAATAGCCACCCCTTTAGTAAGAGACCCTTGAGTTATAGCTAAGACTAACTAATATCCATCGAGCTCGCTGACCTTAGCCCTGCTAGCCTTCGCCGGCGGCGAGCCAAAGGCAAGCCTGTCTGCGCCCGTCCGCGCCTGGTCCGCTCCCAGCACCAGAACCCCTGTCCTCCATGTCCCCCGCAATGCCAGACTCCCCTACGACTCCAGCACCCTCCACGCACTCAAACCCGGACGATACCACCCCTGCTACCAGGCCATCCCGAAGCACACCCAAGGGCCTTTAACCTGCCGGGACTGCAGATTCACCAGCATCCAGCTCACCAAACCCCCAAACAGAGAACCCAACCACCTCCACTGCATCCTCCTCAACAACCGCTCTGCTCACAAGCACGCCATCGAACTCTGGGACCTCCTAGATTCCATCGCCCCAACTTCGCCTTCCTGATGGAGACCTTGCTGTACACCACCTTAGCGCTGGACATCGCCATTGCCATCCCACAGGGCTACAAGATCTCCTGCAGAGACCGCGCCAATGGAGTTGGAGGTCGAATTGCCATCGTCCACAAAGACACCCTCAGAGTCTCGACCAACACCGATGAAACCCTCACGACGGCCGAGCACATGCACTTCCAGATCTACACCGACCCCAAAATGACCCTCAGAGGAACACTCGTCTACAGACCACCTGGATCAAGACCACAGTTCAGCGACTCCATCGCCGACCTCGTCAACACCCACGCCCTTGCCTCCATGGACTACATCCTCCTCGGGGACCTGAACTTCCACCTCAAGAACAACAACAATGCCAACTCCACCACCCTGATCGACAACCTCACCAACCTCAGACTCAAACAGCTCGTGACTACACCCACCCACACCGCTGGACACACGCTGGACCCCATCTTCTCCGCGAGCCCCCACGTCTCCTTCAACCACACCACCGTACCCCACTGGACCGACCACAGATGCGTCCACTTCACCTTCAGGAAACCCACCACACACCACCGCACCCAACAGCTGCCACGCTGCTGCTGGGGCAAGGTCACCAAAGATCAACTGGCCACCACCCTTGCCCTGAGACCACCCGCCGACCCCAGCGACCCTGACTCCGCTGCTACCAATCTCAAACAGTGGATCAACGACTGCGCCAACACCTTCGCCCCTCTCAAGATCTCCACAACCAACCACACCAACAAGAAAGCCTCATGGTTCACCGAGGACCACTGGACCTCCAAGCACACCTGTCGGAAGCTTGAGAAGGAATGGCTCCGTGACCGATCCCCAGACAGCCTCACAGCCCACAAGAACGCCACCCGCAGACACCACCAACTCATCTGGACCGCCAAGAGGACCGCCTTCAAGGACCGCCTAGACAACAACGCACACAACACCAAAGAGCTCTTCAGCATCGTGAAAGAACTCTCCAACACCAGCTCCAACACCAACGACATCCCACCATCACAAGAACTGTGTGACTCCCTGGCCACCTTCTTTCACCGCAAGATCACCGACATCCGCGACAGCTTCAACTGCGACACCCCCGCACCCACCACCGAGACCACCATCCCCAAGACCTCCATCCACACCAGTCGCCTGACCACCTGACCCAGAGTCAGCGACGAAGACACCATCAAAACCATGAACTCCATCCACTCCAGATCTCCTTCCGACCCGTGCCCTCACCACGTTTTCAACATTGCCAGCACAACCATCGCACCCCACCTCCGGAAAACAATCAACATCTCCTTCGAGACAGCATCCTTCCCGGAAAGCTGGAAGCACGCCAAGATCAACGCCCTGCTGAAAAAACCCAAGGCGGACCCCAAGGACCTAAAGAACTTCCGGCCCATCTCCCTGCTTCCGTCCCCGCCAAAAGTGACAGAGAAGATTGTCAACAAACAGCTAACCTGCTACTTAGAAGACAACAACATCTTGGACTCCTCACAATCCGGCTTCCGCAGCAACCACAGCACCGAGACCGCCCTCATTGCCGCCACTGAAGACATCAGGATCCTTATGGACAAAGGAGAAACAGCCGCCCTCATCCTCCTGGACCTGTCAGCTGCCTTCGACACGGTCTGCCCACGCACCCTATCAGCACGCCTCCATGACGCCGGAATCCAAGAGAAGGCCCTGGCCTGGACCACATCCTTTCTCTCCGGCAGAACCCAGAGCGTCCGCCTCCCACCCTTCCGCTCTAAAACCACCAAGATCATCTGCGGCGTCCCACAAGGATCCTCCCTTAGCCCGACGCTGTTCAACATCTACATGGCACCTCTCGCTCACGTCGCACAACAGCACAACCTCAACATCATCTCCTACGCCGACGACACCCAGCTGATCATATCCCTCACCGAAGACCCCACACTGCTAAAGCCAACCTTCACAGAGGAATGAAGGCCGTCACCAACTGGATGAAGGACAGCAGACTAAAGCTGAACTCAGACAAGACGGAGGTCCTCATTCTCGGACCCACCCCTTCAGCCTGGGACGACTCCTGGTGGCCCACATCGCTAGGCACAGCCCCGGAACCCACCGACCACGCACGCAACCTGGGCTTCATCCTCGACTCCACCCTCTCCATGACCAAGCAAGTCAACGTCGTCTCCGTGTCCTGTTTCAACACCCTCCGGATGCTCAGCAGGATCTTCAAATGGATCCCTCCTGACACGAGAAAAACCGTCACCCAGGCCCTCAAACCGGCAGACTCGACTACGGGAACACCCTCTACTCAGGAACAACAACCAAGCTCCTGAGACGACTACAACGAATCAAGAAAGCCTCGGCACGACTGATCCTCGACGTCCCCCGACGCAGCCACATCACACCCCACCTGAGAAGTCTACACTGGCTCTCCGTCAACAAGAGAATCACCTTCAAACTCCTCACCCACGCACACAAAGCACTACACAACACCAGACCAACATACCTCAACAACCGGCTCAGCTTCCACACCCCCTCCCGCAACCTCTGCTCTGCCACCCTCGCCCTCGCCCTCGCCACAGTCCTTTGCATCCAGAAAACCACCGCCGGCGGCAGATCCATCTCCTACCTCGCCGCCAAGACCTGGAACATTCTCCCTACCAGCCTACGACAGACCCAGGACCTGCTGGCCTTCAGAAGACTTCTCAATACCTGGCTCTTCGATCAACACCAGCCCCCCCCCAGCGCCTTGGGACCCTCACGGGTATGTAGCGCGCTTTACAAATGCAGTGATTGATTGATTGATTGATTGATTGATATGGGTCTCTTGGAGACAAATTATGTCCGCCTTCAAATATTGCATTTCAATATTAATCGTTTGTTTTTTCGCAGGATTATTCAGACCGCAAATATTAATAGATGCTATCCTTAATTTATTCAACCCCATTTAGACAGAACAAAATATCCATTAAAAAATTATTATCCATTCCGCCTTCCTTACAATCTTCCATTATCTTACAACCAAAAATTACCAGTTCTGACATCTTACATACCACCCAAAAATTAAATGAAAAACATCCCTCCCCCCCTCGTGTGTCCCAACCCAACTATCCAAAGGCAAAAGGGTTCAGTGGACCTTGTGATGCCTCCTGCATGAAGGCGCAGCCCCCCGCCGCCCGTCCAACTGGTCCTATTTAAATGAAGACAGCAAAGTAAGAACCACCCCCAGCCCCTCCGCAAACCCCCTTCACCAGTGCTATGTCCAGTAGGCCTCATATATCACATAAATCCTATAGTCCCGATTCAATAACAGAATTAAAGCAAGAAGAGAAAAAGAGGGGCTGGAGGAAGTTAATATCTTCCAAGCTAGTCATCCCTTAACCCCTAACCCTCAGGTCCCGCTGGGACTGTAGTCCTGGAAATATCATTCAAATAATCCTGAGCTTGAATTTCTGAAGTACACATTTGTGTCGTGCCTTTGTAAATGATTTTAAGCCGAGCGGGACTGAGAAGAAATGCCTGTGCTCCAATCTTCTGAAAAGGAGAGATTAACTGCCGGAGTTTCCATCTTCTCTCTACAGTACTGTGACAAAAATTCCGGCCTGACGAAAAATTAAAATCCTTCTGCCGATCGTCAAGATTCGGGTCTAGCTTTGTCAAATACAGCCTGGCGAAGTAGGAAATTACCGAAAAAAATTAAAATAGCTCTGGGTTTAATGTCAGCGTTGCTGGAGTCGTTTTTCTATTTAAGCATTAGGTGGAAGCGATAAACCCGCTGAATTTCCTTCTCCCAGTCCCACTGCCTGAGATCTGGGAAGCCCTCTTTCATTAGACGCAAGACAAAGCCTCTGATGACGCTCCCCTCCGCAAACTCCGGAAAGCCAAGAAGTCTTAAGTTGTTGCGGCGCTGACTATTCTCGAAATCCTCAAGTTTCCACATGACATCAGTCATTTGCGCTTTATTTGAGAAGGTGTGACAAGTTGACGCCTCTGCTCTTGTTTCTAAAGCCACTACTCGCTCCTCTAGAGCAGTTGTTCTCTCCATGATCTCTATACATGATTTATTAACTTTACGGATTGCGCCCTGAAGTTTGTTATTTGCAAGATGAGCGCGCTTATGTTCTGCTCTAGCCTCCCCTTGAATTTGTTTGAGGGTGGCATAGATCAAGGCCATTGAAGGGGGAGTCTCGCTGGAATAATCAGGCTTTCCGGTGCTTTTAGTATTCCCAGTCTCTCAGCAGAGTTGATTTGAGCCACCATGTTTTCCCACTAACTCCGTAGTCGAATAGTCCCACCGAAGCTGGCTGTGGTCAGACCCTGATTCCCCAGACCCCTCAATGGTACAGCTAATTTACAGGGGAGTCGCTTTTGAGTGCTAGGGTTAGAGAGAGGACTATCAGATGCAGAGTTCTCTAGTTCAGAATTATTACTTACATTTGATAATTCAGAGTCCTCATTAAGGGAGAAAAAATTGTCTCTGAGTTGTGGTGTTCGCAAGTCCTCTTCTACAGCAACAACTGCAACAGCTATATCAATTGGTAGCAGATGAGAAGATATAGTTGCAATGTCAGTTGATAATGGGTGGGAGGGAGTCCCTGTCTTGTCTGCTGAATTATCTGTAGTGATCTCTGTCCCAGACACCCCCCCATCTGAGCTACAAACTTGTCTGCGTTTACATCCAGAGCTGCGACAGCCTCGCTCCACCCTAAATTTGCAGGATTTTCAGAGTCTCCCCGCTTTACCTGCTCTGGGGCAGATCCAGCCTAGTCCTCTCCTTTAGTGGGATAATGAACATATCCCTTTTTTCCACCGTCACCATATCAGCACTCGCGCTTATTCCAGGGGTTACATCAGTTCCAGATTTCTGTCCCCACCCCCAATCCCGGGGGTGTCACCGTTTCGGCATTCAGCAGCTTACTGGTAGGTTTCCTAAGCCCTGAAAACATCCCAGGAACAGTTTGCGGCTTTGTGACCCCATCGTGAACGCCGACTTGCTCCTGTGTCTTGCTTTTGGCAACTTCCCCAACATGGCGTCCATTTGTAGTAATGGCATCCCCGGGTTTTACTCCATGCAGGGTTTTCCTTGCAGCCGCCCGCTCTGCTGCCGTCTCAACTCCTGTGCTGTCAGCTGCAGGTTTCTCCTGCTTGTCACTTCGAGGTTGCCTGGGAGGCATTGCACTCCTCTCCCCCGCCGATACAACTGATCCAGCCTGGACTAGTACCACCGCTGCTGCAGCCACTGTCGTACACAGACCAGAGGCTGCGCTGCCAAGTTCGCCAATAATTGACACGAAATGCCGTGAGGGGATTCTTCTTCTCGCTCGTATCCCCTGCAAGTAGAGACTATGCACTACCATGAGTACCGAGCAACCTCTCTCCATTAAGAGAGTTTGGAGATTTTGGAGGTTTCATTGCGGAGGGTTCCGTTGGGGTGATTACACCATACTCGGTGCACAGGACGAACGCAGGACGAGCGGCGCTCACAGCCTTCACACAGCCACCATTACGCGTTTCAACTCAAAATTAGCCTTGATCACATGACAATGTTCCGGTATATTTTTTCTTTTTTAAAGTGACCCTGCGGAACAGGGTGTTCCGGAAGGGTCGGCTCTTAGCACCACACTTTTCAATCTTTATGTGCAGCCGCTGGCTGCTGTCGCCAAGCGTTGGAACCTGACTATGGTGTCCTACGCTGACGACACGCAGCTGGCGGTTGCAATAAGTGGGCCTCCGACCTTGAGGTGGGTAAGTTCCGTGAGGGAATCAGCTCAGTGGCCTGTTGGATGACAGACAATTGCCTGCAATTGAACGCCGAAAAAACCGAGGTGCTCATTGTTGGCAGGCAGAGTCATCTCTGGGGTGATCATTGGTGGCCATCTGAGCTCGGCCCAACCCCTATCCCTGCCACTGAGGTCAAAAACCTAGGGGTCTGGTTGGATTCTAAACTTAGTTTTGTCTCTCACACTAAGAAAACCGCTGCCACGTGTTTCGGGACTCTTCGTAGACTCAGACCTATTTTTAAATTCTTTGATGCTCCTACCAGACAGCTTATTGTACAAGCTACGATTTTGTCCAGGTTGGACTACGCGAGTTCCCTTCTGCTTGGAGCTAATCAGGCCGAACTTTCCAGACTTCAACGCGTTAAAAAAACGCTGCCGCCAGGGCTCTGGTAGGCTTGCCGAGATTCTGTTCGGCCAAAAAAAACATTTATAAACTCCATTGGCTCCCTGTTGCTCAGAGGATTAAGTTCAAGTCTCTCTGCCTTTCATTTAAAATTCTGAAGCACTCCTCTCCTCAGATCTTGGAGCATTTTATCTCACCGTATGTACCCCCGCGGTCTCTAAGATCTTCAGGACTCCATCTGGTCACAGTCCCGCGCTTCAAGAGGGCTAGGGCCGGTGGCCGCTCCTTCAGAGTGCTTGCTGCCAGGCTATGGAACTCTCTTCCTGTCCATATCCGCGCTATTGACGAACTTCTGGTCTTTAGGAAGGCCATAAAAACCTTCCTTTTTCCTTTGGATTCCTAGAGTTGTTATGGTTGTGTCTTTGGTACTGCTTGTGTCCGGTTTTTTGTCCATTATAGCGCCGGGACGCCCCTTTGCTGGGGCAGCTGCGCGCTCTACAAATCCGGTTAACATAACATAACATAACATAACATAACATTGTGCTCACATGTACGACCGTCATAGCAATGGAAGAGATACTTAATTTGTAGTTTGTAGTTTCACAGGGTATGTTTAAAATGACATGGTAAAATGCTTCATAAATACGTTGATGATTTTACTAGCAGCATGCATCCTGGTATTCGTGTTTAAAAACTGCAAATAATTTGTTAAAAGAGTAAAAATAAGTACATCAATGTAAAAATGTTTTGTTTTTCATAATGACATTTTTTTAATAATGACGCCTTAAGTCATATTGTGCTGCACCACAGAAGATTAAATATATCTCATCCTCATATGGCTGCCTTAGTCACCTTCATGAAAAAATTCAAATATAATTGTACACATTTTCACCAATGTGTAAATTACAAAAAGACCATGGAATAACACATTTTGGATAAGACGTTCAATCTTCCCTATTGATATGACAGTCTAAAAGTGCTCTTAGTGCATAGTGTGTATAAATGTTAAAGTGCAGTGCCGTTTTGCTGATGGAAGATATATAAGACTATGCTTGCAATTATTTGTCATTATCCGCTTATCAGCAATGTCATATTAATGTCAGCTTGTTAGAATTTAGACAATATTATGTTGGTCGTTTAAATGTTTTACAACTAGGTTCTGCCATAAATATCGGTTTAAATACCATAAGATCCCTATACTTCTGTTTGCAAGATTATGGGTTAAATCTATCAGATATCCTGTTTTGTTTGAATATATTGATTTATCGTAGGTAAATAGCATGTGTGATGTTTTCGTTTTTACCCTATTTTTCTGCCATGGATATAGTATATATGTGTCTATTTCATACAATGGATAGAATAAATATACACCTATAAATATATAAATACATATGTACCAGTCATATACACCCTGTATCACTGGTTTTAATAATGCTTTAAATCTTGTGTTAGGATTATTTTAAATATTGCTCATGCTCATACAGCCCGAGTGAATCCTTCTACTGTGGGCAAAAGTTTGTGTAACTGCAGCAGTGTAACACACAGCGCCAGTCTTTTTAAAAACATCTTTTGATTCGTTTTTCATTCGCAGCTTCAAAACTCAGAAAAACACAGGTTAAACCAGATACATTCCGCCCTCACAACGTATCAGCTGTGTGCAACTCCAGTGCACAGCACTACATTACCACCACTCATTTTTAATCAATTGCTGTAAAACTACAATGGTTTGATATTTACTGCACAGATTCTGCTCCTTAGGCAGAGCTAGGGCCTGATTGGGTTACGCCTGGTGCTGTCTGCACAGTACTGAAGTGTTCCCATTAGGATCTTCAAATCCAAGCATATTTCTGAGGGCTGCCTTTGGCCCCTATAGACTGATACTTCAACAAGGGCCCTGTAGTGCATACCCCTCAGCTATTACGAGAACACAGGGGTCACAACAGAGCACCAATGTTCCGCTATGTACCTTTTTGATTCAAATCCAACTAGTTTTTTATTTCCTGCATGGCCATCCCAGCCCAGGTATACCCCCAGCAATGCCATTTTGGGGTCTCTATCTAGATGAAAACCAACCTCCTTCTCTAGCGCATTAAAGGCTCTGGATGAAAGTCTCTGAATGACCATGCATTGCCAATTACATGAATAAAGGTGCCCCGTTCCATCTTGCAGCTGCGGCATATGGGATCAGGTTTCCAACCCATACTCCATAGTTTCTCCTGTGTTAGATAAGCCCTGTGCAAATACTTAAACTAGAGTCAGGCTGTTATTATTAGGGTCATGGTTGTCATTTTTGCCTCAATCCATGCATCATCTAACAGATGCCCCAAATCACGCTCCCACATTTCCTTCAAACCCATGTAGAGGTTGAGTGTGTTTATTGCAAGTGATTTGTAAATCTGTGAAATTCCCTTTTCTATTATGGGTTCTGTGGTAATCTTGGACACCAGTGGGGTGAAATCTGGAAGGGCAGTAAGACTTTCCTTATACAGTTTTAGCGTGTGTCTACGTTGTTAATAAAGGAAGAGTTGTAATTTATGGAGCCCAAATTCTTCTGCCTGTTGTGCATAAGACAGTATGGGCCATATGTATCAAGCTAATTAGCATTCGCAAAGGCCTTTGCGAATGCTAATTACCTAAATGGTATGTATCAAACATTTTTGCATCAAAATAAGGAATCGCAAAATTTGCTATTCCTTATTTTGCGATTGCACTTAAAGAATCGCAAATTTTGCGATTCCTTAAATGCAATGTATCAAACAAAAAATATTCAGAAAATGCCATTAAGGATTCACAAATTACCACCAACTTCTAGTTGGTGGTAATTTGCGAATTCTTTTCAAAAAGCTTTTTTCCAGAAAACAAAAGGTGCCATATGACGCCCATACATGCCCTTAGGGCATGTATGTGCGCCATATGCACCCAAATGTCTTTTTCAGGGGTGCAGCAGGGTGTTCTTGAGACACCCCTGCACCCTTGAAGAAATTCCTAATTTGCGATTAGCTAATTGCTAATCGCAAATTGCACCTTCATTCCTATGGGCCTCCTGGCCCATGGAAATGAATGGGTAATTTGCGATTAGCAATTTGCTAGTCGCAAATTAGGAATGGTAAAGAATAGCTATTTAATAGCGATTTTGTACATACATACCGTTTTGCGAATTCCAAATAGCGATTCCTTAAAATTCGCTATTTGGAATTCGCTAAACGGTAGTATGATACATATGGCCCTATATGTTTGCACCCTTGCTGTGGGGAGTTGATATAGGAGTTAGGTCCAGCAGATATATTCGTGTCGGATCCCAAATTTTACTAGTGTGGCCGTCCTGTAACCCCAGCTCAATGTATTGAACGTTTGGGTGAGATCCAGTGTGATACAGCCTGCTTCAATAGGCTCATCGGTGCAGGCAAACATTATTTTACACAGTCTATGTATATTCAAAGATGTGCTGCGCCCAGGGACAAAGCCACATTGATCAATATGTTCCAGCTTTGATACTAAAGGTTGCAAGCGGTTAGCCAGGATTTTACTTAAAATCTTAAATTCTGTATTAAGCAGTGAGAGTGTGCGGTAGGATGATAACTGAGAATGGTCTCTCCCGGGCTTAGGGAGTGAAGCTATCAGTGCTTGTGTTGTAGAGATGGGCAATGCGCCCCTCTCCAGAGAGTCATTGTATAATTTATAAAGATGTGGAGTCAGTTGTTGTATGTACTTTTAATAGAATTCCGTAGGAAGACCATCCAGGCCCTGGTTTTTTTTCCCAGGGAGATCCTTAATTGCTGCTTTTATTTCTACCATTGTTAGGGGGTCAGCCAATAAGTTCTTGCTTTTGTCCGATACCTGCGGCAGCTCAACTGAGTCCACGAAAGCAGATAATTCTGAGTGGTCGACTTGCGGAGGAACTGTATATAGTGTTTTGTAGTAACCATAAAAGGCTGCAATAATATCAGTTTGTGTAACAACTTTAGTGTGTTCGGAGGACCAGATTTCAGTTATTGGGGTGGGGGGGAAGCATTTCTCAGTATTCGTGCCAATAAAGTACCTGGCCTATCTGACTCTGTAGATTTTGCTACTGTACTGTGAAAACCGACTCTAGCTAAAATATCTATACAAATCCATTCATGATTGTAATCCTTGGTGACGGAGTTGACTAAGCATGAAATAAAAATGTGATTATAGGAAATGTTACTCAAAGAGTCAAGTCAAGTCAAATCAGTTTTATTTTGTGCAAAATTTACAACCAAAAAAGCATTCTAATCAGAAAGAACAATTTAAAATATAACATAATCAAATAAAAAACATGTTTTTAAATCCATACAGGTTAAAAATGACATATTTCATAATCACTCAATACATCATAGCAAGATACGCATTTATACGGTCCTTTAGCAACAAAATAGCCTATATCATGAAGCTATGTAAAGTGCAATGTGCTAATATTTATCAGGATAAGGGATAGATGACACAACTAAGTACAATCATCGGGTTTTTCATATATTAGTGCATCCAAATGTGAATAATCATTTCTTCACCTGATTGCCATTTGCATTTGTACATACAAAATGACAGTATTCATATTTTTTTCATTTTCCAGGCTACATATAAAGTTAAAAGCATGTTTACAATAAAAAGGCATATTAGATTTTTTTAAAAATGGTTTTAGGACAGATTTCTGGATATCCTTATAAAAACTACAAAAAATTATAAAATGCAACGTGGACTATGGGGACTTTCCATCACACGGACAATTCGGGAGATTGAAACACCACTTTTCCATTCAAGGAAATGCGTTTATATAGTGAAGTGTGCCAAGCCCGAGCCTCATTAGATAGAATCTCTGTTGGGCATTTCTAACCGAGGTTAGGTATGTTTGTGTGACCCTCGCTAATGGGCAGTCACAGTAAGTAATAACACTTTGTTTTCAACTAACTTTAGCCTCTCTTGCACGTTCATGGGCAGTAATATATCTTGCCTTCAAGTCACTGTTACTATGTTCCAGGATGGGCACAGGGTTCTTTCTATCAAAGTCTACCTTACAGCATGTTAAAAGGGTTTAGATCTGCTCTAACCAGGGCCATTTTCTGCTATGGTTGAGGGCAAAGCAGTCCAGGATTAAATCCTTCATAAACTTGTTCTCATCTTTCGCCCAGATCCCTTGCCAAAAAGTGAGTCCTGCAATATTTATGAGGTCACTTTGGTACGGTACAGACCGTTCTTTATGTACTATGTAGTTGGCTGTAGAACGTGGGTGTTTTCTTGAATTTGTAAGGAAGCAGTGTTAACTCTCTCCCATACAGCTTCCCCATAGCAGACACCTATAACACACATACTCCTATACAGCGCAATAAGTTCCAGCATGGGTTTATTTCCTATTTTTGCAGAGAATCTGTAAGTATCCTCCTTTGTCCTTACACATTTCAGTTTGCAAGATTCTGTATGTGTGTTCCAGGTACCGCTCCTATCAAAAAGTAATCCCAGATATATAAAAGTTGATATTCTCTATTTATAACAGCCCCTCCCACATGATGTTGTCATTTCTTCAGCCTATTAACCCTGCATGTCATAACGAAGGTTTTATTAAGATTTAGCTGGAGGTATTTTTCGGTCGTGTACAGCGCAAGATTTTCTATTAGACATTGCAGGCCATTCGCTGTCCTTGATAAGAGGAGAGCGTCGTCTGCATATAGGAGTACTGGGGTGGGACGTGCCCCAAGTTTTAAAGCATCGACGGTTTGGTTTTGTAAAAAGGGATCCAACCTATTAATATATAAGGAAATTAAGAGGGGCGCTAAAACATATGCTTGTCATATTCCACGCGTTACCCTGAAGTCTGGGGTACATTCGCCCATTCTATCAAACCGTACTCTAGAAGTAACAAATTTGTAAATCTGAGATAAATATATGATTATATCAATTGAGGCTCCTAGCTCTTTCAATGTTTGCCATAATTTGGAATGGTTAACAAGATCGAAAGCGCTAGTGAGAGCAATGAATCAAAGACGTAGAACCCCTTCCCTGGCTAGAGTGTATTTCCCTATTAATAGCTCCAAATTTACACATTGTTCCACCATCCCAATACCCCTTCTGAATCCATACTGGGCCTCTGTTAGGATGTTGTTCTCGGTGCCCCAGTTTTCTGATCTCCCCAACATGATTCTGCCCATCAGTTTGGAGGTTGAATGGAAAGGGGCGACCGCTCGGTCCCCCCGAACGTATGGTGGAGTACCCTGATCCCCCCTGGAGGCCATTTTTGGGTGGGAGGCGAGTCTCGGCTGGTATGCCCGAAGCGGAGTAGCCGGGGCGCGCCTTTTTCCCGCCCAAGGAGGGGTTGTCCTAGACACCTACGCCGTTGGCCACGCCCTGGAGGCGGATTGGAAGAGGGTCCACGCCCGCCCGAAGAAGGATAAGAGGAGCGACGATCCAAGGAAGCATTCACTTGTTCTTGTGCTCAGAAGCTGCACCTCCCCGTTGCACGTGAGCTCGAGACAGAACAAGGAGCCAATTTTGAAAATTTTTAATTCTTGTGTTTTCTCTTCTAGCGCTTCGAACTCTGGTCCCAGGATCTTTCGGTCGACTATCGTAAGAGAATGCCGGGCAAAAAGGTCGGAAAGAAGGTTAGCACCGACCAAATGCTCCGTATGCTGGTGAAGGACATGGCGGACATGAAGAAGCAGATGGCGGCCATGAACGGTACGGGCCGGCCTAAGAAAGTCATCGGACCAGCATTGCCGGGGGTAGTCCCTGCCGGGAGAGGTAAAAGGGCCAGGAACAGGGCGGCAGGGGGTGAGGCTCCGGTTCCCGAGTCACCTCCGGTGAGCCCGGTCAGGCCAGTAGAGGCCCCAGTTCCGATTCCGGATGCAGGACAGCCAATCCCTGTCGTAGTTACACCTGTGAACGAGGGGGATATGCCACCCGAGTTGGCCGCACAGTTGGCGGCATGGTTGGGCAAGAATAATGAGGGTGCCATAGCTCCAGGGGATACGGCCAAAGAGGCCAAACTATTAATGAAGCAGTTGCGGCAGTCTCGAGATGCTGCGCAGGCACCTTGTCCTTTTGTTCCTCCTCAGGTTCCCGCGGAACAGCCGTCTTCGGGCGTTGGAACAGCGGCAGCAGCGAGTTCAGCTACTGATTCGGGTAAGAAACCGTTGCCAATGGCTGGGGAGGGGTCGGTACCCTCAAGAAGGGAAAAGGTGGTACAACATATCCCGTTGGCCACAAAGGAAATGATATGGGCGGATAAATATGTGAATATATTTTCGCTATTAACTGATCATTATGAAATAGAGCACGTTAAAAATCAGAAGGAATTGTTGCATCCAAGTGTATGGCGAGCAAAGATGGCAGGTTTCAGAGTTGATGAAACAATCGCTAATTGGGCCAGGGCTTTCGGGATATTCACTGCAATCATGGGGGAACGTAGGCCTGAGGTATTGACTGAGTTGGCTTGTTACCAGACACGAATAATGGAGTTTTATGAGTCTTATGATGGTGATCAATGGTTGGGTTATGATAAAAAATTTCGTAAGGACAAGGAGCACGACTCATCCCTGACGTGGGATTGTTTCGACTCCATTTCCTGGCAGAAACAGGTCAGGTCAAACCCGACAAAGCCGTCTTCGTTTGGCGGGAATGGGGCAGAGCCTTCCCGCCATTCCCCGGCGGTGCCCTTTCGAGCGGGCGCCAGTGGTGATCAGCACACAAGGAGTAATGGGAACTCGGGCAAAAAAGGGGTCTGTTGGAGCTTCAACAGGGGCAAGTGCACTAGGCCACAGGGGACGTGCAAATTTAGGCATGAGTGTGCAGGGTGCGGACAATCTTCACACCCCGAGAGTTCATGCAGAGCCAAGAATGGCGATTCAGGGGGCAGAGGCGGCGCCAAACAGGTCTAATGACGGCCGAGGGGCGCTGCTACCTACTCCCATCGACATCATGGCAATTATCCCTTGGCTGAACGAATACCCTGATCATGTCTCCGCTGGGGTGTTGAGGGGCGGTTTCTCATGTGGTTTCCGCATCCCGGCGGGGGATTTTCGGCGGGAATCGCTGTGTGAAAACCAACTGTCGGTTCGTCAGAATGCGGTTGTAGTACAGGCAAAGATTGCAAAGGAGGTGGCCCGAGGTCGGGTTGCGGGTCCATATGCGAACCCGCCTGTCGAGAATTTTGTTTGTTCACCGTTGGGTGTAGTCCCCAAGAAGGACCCAGGTGAGTTTCGGTTAATACATAATTTGTCCGCTCCTAAGGGTCTTTCCGTGAATGATGCGATTGACCCGGGAGTTTGTTCGGTGCGGTATGCTTCCTTTGATGAGGCTGTCGCCATGTTGAATCGCCTGGGGCCCGGAGCGCTGATGGCAAAGTCGGATATCGAGTCAGCGTTCCGGTTGCTCCCGGTACACCCACAGGATCAGCGTCTGCTAGGTTTTGTGTTCCAGGGACGCTATTACATGGATAAATGTATGCCACGGGGTTGCTCCATCTCTTGTGCGTATTTTGAAAAATTCAGTAGTTTTTTACAATGGGCGTTCACCAGGGCCACAGGCTTTACGCAAGTTATGCATTACCTTGATGATTTTCTGTTCTGGGGGCAGCTGGGAACACGGACTGTGCGCAGGCTTTGAGTAATTTTTGTGATCTCATGAGTTTATTTGGCGTGCCACTGGCACCGGGCAAAACAGTGGGGCCGTCTACTTCGCTCGAGTTTCTAGGAATTGAGCTCGATTCCGAAGAGGGGTGCTTCCGTTTGCCTAAGGAAAAGGTATTGAAATTTATGGCCTCACTCGAGGCATGTGTTGACGAGACGAAAGTAACGTTGCATCAGTTGCAGCAGGTTGTGGGTCAGCTTAACTTTGCCCTTAGAGTGATACCAATGGCTCGCCCCTTTTCTCGCTCTATTGCTCAAGCCATGGTTGGTCTTAGGGAAGGGCATCACCGCACAAGACTCTCTGCAGAGGTTCGCCAGGACATGCGCATATGGTTGGCATTCCTGGCGGAGTTTAACGGTCGTGTCCTGTGGAACAAACCAGCGGTTTCCTCCGGGGAGCTGGGTTTGTGGACCGACTCGGCAGGGAGTGTGGGTTTTGGCGCCATCTTTGGTAATCAATGGTCGGCACAAACATGGCCGGCATGGAGGCACGAGAGTGGACTCACAGGTAACATTGGGTTTCTTGAACTGTTCCCTATTCTAGTGGCCTTGAAGACAGGGCCGGAAGGATTTCGTGATCGCACTGTGGTGTTCTGGTCGGATAATATGACTGTGGTAGACTGTGTCAATAATCAGGCAGCACGCTGCAAATTGATCTTGAGATTGATGAAAGAAATTGTCCTGCTATGTATGAAATTAAACGTCCACTTTAGAGTAAAACATGTGCCTGGGGTACTGAACCAGGCGGCTGATGCACTCTCTCGTTCCCACATGCAGGCCTTCCAGGGCCATCTGCCCTCTGCGGACTTGGTGGCGGCACCATTTCCCGAAGTTCTCTGGTCTCTCGGTGCCCCGGATTACAAAACCTCGTGGGAGAGAGTCTAGCCCCCAGGACGAGGAAGGCATATGAAGGGGCGTTCCGTTCCTATTGGGCATTTTTGGGTCCAGCTAGGGGGGAGCATTGGGGGCAGGAGGAGTATGTCCTGAAATTTCTAGTCTCATTGCATCAGGCAGGCCGATCAGTGGCAACAGCCAATAGACACCGAGCCGCCATTGTATTCATGGCGCAGGCTCATGGCATTCAGGACCCCACAGCGTCCTTTCTAGTAAAGAAGGCGTTGCGCGGGTGGCAACGCCTTGAGGGTCGTAGGGAGGACGAGAGTCACCCGATAGGGCTAGTAATGTTGTCCCAGTTAATGTCCGTACTCCCTGCGACTTGTTCATCTCAGTCAGAGACAGTGCTGTTCCGGGCCGCCTTTGCATTAGCGTTCCATGGGGCTATGCGGATAAGCGAACTGGTAGCAAGGAACAAGCAGGATACGGGGGGAGGTCTGTGTCGAGAACACATCCAGATTAGAGGTGACGCGATGGTAGTCACTATAGCCAAGTCCAAAACCGATCAGGGAGCGATCGGAGATAGTGTGGTTGTTCAGCGCATGCGGGGATCCCACATGTGCCCAGTGAAATGCGTGATAGAGTACTTAGCGCAAAGGGCGGCATCATGGGGGGGGAGCTTGCTGAGACATACCGACGCCACCCCACTGACGAGGTTTCAATTTCAGCGGGTGTTAACAATGGCAATCGCGGCAGCGGGCTTGAACCCGGGCGATTTTGGGACCCACTCATTCCGGATAGGTGCTGCTACAGAGGCTACAGCCAGGGGGTTGAGTGTGGATAAAGTGAAACAGTTGGGGCGTTGGTCCTCGAATTGTTATAAGAGGTATGTGCGGTTGCACATGTTGTGAAGCTAATGTCATGCACTCACGCTTCTTGTTTTTTGTTTGGTTTTCAGTTTCGCGAGCAGGCTTTGCGGGGCGGACTGTGCAGTTGACCCGACACCTGGGAACCAGCGGTCAAAGATCACCGGCTGAGGGAAGAGTGGTGTGGGTCGTCGGCCACTCATACGTGAGGCGTGCCGCGGACGTATTCAAAGCAGGTGACATGATTCACATGGCTGGGGAATACGGGTACAGGGTGACCTTCTACGGAAGGGGCGGGCTCTGTATTGACCAGTTTCAAAATGTTATGGAGGGTTTGTTAGGGCGGACAAGGTCACCGCCATCTGTAATCATAGTGCATCTTTGGGGCAATGATTTGGTGACCACTGGTCGACGAGTACTTCTCGAATTAATCTTATCCACAGTAAGTTGGTTGGCGAGAAGGGTTCCGGGGTGCACGATTGCATGGTCACACATGATTCCGCGGAAGGTGTGGCGGGGGGCTATCTCTGTGTCAGCTTTAAATCAGTCGGTGAAGAAAGTAAATAACAAACTTGGTAGGTTGTTTCGTACAGGTACATTGCATTGTATTCCTCATGGGTGTATCCGGGGGGACCATATGTATCTGGAGGATGGGGTCCATTTGTCCCGGGAGGGGAATGTTTTACTCATAGGTGATTTTGTAGCTTGGTTAAAGAGTTTGTGCAGCCATGACCTTTAGGTAGGAGTTTTGTGGGGGAGTCTGGATAGCCGGTCAACTATCCGGCCTGTGGCAGTAAGGTCATGATCGGTGAGCAGTAATTGGAAGATCCCTAGAGGTGGGGGCGTCACCCATTATGGATGGGAGCGCCCGGGGGGAGGCGGCCATTGGCCCCTCAAACGGGGAGGCGGTCCCCTCTAAGGATGGGGCCGCCGAAAGGGAAGGCGGTCATAGGCCCCTCCATGGGGAGGAGGGGCTACGGGCCCCTCCTGGGAATTTCCCGGGGCCAGGACATCTGCGACGGCAGATGTGGTAAGCAGTGTGGGGTGGGAGGGGGGTCTACGCTACCTTCTAGACACCTCACACGAGTCCTCGGACGACCACTAAAGATGGCGTCGAGTAAATATGGGGCCCCCGTTAAGACAAGGGAAATTGGAAGTTGGCACAGAGGGACAGTCCTCTGTGCGCCCGCCCCTCACAAGTGAGGGGGGAGTTCTGGTTTAGGGATCTGACACCGGTTACGACCTTTCCGTTGGCCCGTAATGTTAGGATGTACAATTTGAATTTTTGAAATGCATTTACAGGATGTTTTAGAATCGGCTAGGAGAACCTTTGTATTAGAGATGTGTTAAGGTTAGCCCATGAAACATCGTAATGTGTAAATGAAATTGTACATGATATGAAACTGTTATTTTTAAACGTTTTAAATTTTGTTTCATATTTTAATAAATACGGCCGGGAGGGTCACTCCCTCCCGCCTTCCAAAAGTTCAAGAAACGTTTCCGTCTTCCCATTCTTGGGGAGTGTGTTGGGAGGGGGTGACGGGTATCCCAACCATATGGAAAGGGGCGACCGCTCGGTCCCCCCGAACGTATGGTGGAGTACCCCGATCCCCCCGGGAGGCCATTTTTGGGCGGGAGGCGAGTCTCGGCTGGTATGCCCGAAGCGGCATAGCCGGGGCGCGCCTTTTTCCCACCCAAGGAGGGGTTGTCCTAGACACCTACGCCGTTGGCCACGACCTGGAGGCGGATTGGAAGAGGGTCCATGCCCGCCCGAAGAAGGATAAGAGGAGCGACGATCCAAGGAAGCATCCTCTTGTTCTTGTGCTCAGAAGCTGCACCTCCCCGTTGCACGTGAGCTCGAGACAGAACAAGGAGCCAATTTTGAACCCACCCACCAGCCCCTGATGACAGCGATTTGTTTGGAATAAAGTCAAGTGACACGATACTGTTTCCTTTTTAGGTTGTTTTCGAATAAAGTTCGTAATTTTGGTATGTAAATAAAGTGGTTTCCCTTTCTGCATGTATGTCGTCAAAGCTTAGTAGGAGTTTATACTTGGAATCGCAGTATGTCTGGCTTTTTTCCATCCTCTTTAGTAAAAATGTCGTATTTATTTTGGTCGGGCGGTAAGGTCATGATCGGTGAGCAGTAATTGGAAGATCCCTAGAGGTGGGGGCGTCACCCATTATGGATGGGAGCGCCCGGGGGGAGGCGGCCATTGGCCCCTCAAACGGGGAGGCGGTCCCCTCTAAGGATGGGGCCGCCGAAAGGGAAGGCGGTCATAGGCCCCTCCCTGGGGAGGAGGGGCTACGGGCCCCTCCTGGGAATTTCCCGGGGCCAGGACATCTGCGACGGCAGATGTGGTAAGCAGTGTGGGGTGGGAGGGGGGTCTACGCTACCTTCTAGACACCTCACACGAGTCCTCGGACGACCACTAAAGATGGCGTCGAGTAAATATGGGGCCCCCGTTAAGACAAGGGAAATTGGAAGTTGGCACAGAGGGACAGACCTCTGTGCGCCCGCCCCTCACAAGTGAGGGGGGAGTTCTGGTTTAGGGATCTGACACCGGTTACGACCTTGCTGTTGGCCCGTAATGTTAGGATGTACAATTTGAATTTTTGAAATGCATTTTCAAGATGTTTTAGAATCGGCTAGGAGAACCTTTGTATTAGAGATGTGTTAAGGTTAGCCCATGAAACATCATAATGTGTAAATGAAATTGTACATGATATGAAACTGTTATTTTTAAACGTTTTAAATTTTGTTTCATATTTTAATAAATACGGCCGGGAGGGTAACTCCCTCCCGCCTTCCAAAAGTTCAAGAAACTTTTCCGTCTTCCCATTCTTGGGGAGTGTGTTGGGAGGGGGTGACGGGTTACCAACCATATCAAGAAGGGATATGGGATGGTAGCAATTGGCCTACCCTCTGTCCCCTTTTTTCGAAGAGTCACATGAAGACTTTTTGTGCCCTGATGTTTGCTTTCACACACGTGGGTTTCTTTATGTTTTTAAGGGTATGTTGGTGGAAGCCCTGATGAAAAATACCTAAAGAAAAGAGAAAAGGAAAAATAAAACAATATCTGGTAAAATGAACTACCATCTATACCAAAGTGATAATTAGCTACCATGTTTCTTGAAAGTTTTTTGGGGTCAAATTTAAATAAATCTCCATTGCAAAACACCTGTTTAGAATTATTTCTAACTAGTTGTCCCACACCCCTGTATATCCTTTTTATTGGATTTAGCAGTGCCTGCATAAGCAAATGCAACCGTGAGCCAGTGTCCATGAAAGTCCATGAGTCAAAGTGGTCACCCATTGCAGTTGGACTGCTAGATAAAAGGTCTCCAAAGCTTGAGCAGCAAGGTATCCTTCCCTTGTGGGTAACTGGAATTTGGATAATGCAACCCTATGTCTGACTTATTCCCAGATGATATATCTTGGTAAGGTATCCGTTTCCCAGAGCCATCTCCTGGGCACCACCACCTGGAGAGTGGCTAAGTACTATAAAAATCGTGAGACTACAATCATCCTAGCTATTGCCACATTGCCAGCTTCTGGAAAGGTGCTCAAAAAATTGACCCAGACCTCACTGCAGACACCAGTGAACTACTATTATCCTCAAAAAAGTTTCAGATCTATAGACTCGTACCTCTAGATATTTGATAGTCATCTCCTCCCATGTAAGCCTTGTATCCAATTGGACCAGGATATTTCCTATTTGGGGTTATCTCGCCATATATGCATTACATTTTTACCAGTTAATGCACAGTCCTGATAGGTCGCTATATTAATTTAGGCGCTGAATTGCTTCATCAGTGTCTACCAATCTGTTATAAAGTAATAGAAACATGCAATCAGCAAAGAGTGATACCTGATGTGTTGTACTCCCTGATGTTCTACTGTAAATATGGTCCCCTCTTCTGCCCTACATGCCTGTAGTTCAAGGGCTATGGCAAAGGCAGGAGAGACAGGTGCCAACCCTGCCTCATGCCGCATTCCACTGCATGTGACCCAAATATTACTCAGCCTGTGCAAAATCTAGCTGTCGGTGGATCTTTATAGAAGTTTGATCTAATCGCCAAAGCCTTGGCAGAAGCCAAAGCTAGATTTATTCATTACTTTGTAAAGGTATTGCCATTCCAACACATTCAATGTTTTTTTAGCATCAACAGTTAATACCATTGCATCATCTATAGCGATGTTTGAAGCATCTTCCTATATAACCTCAACCTTCAAATGTTTATTACTTTATTTCAGCCTGAGATAAACCTAGTTTGATATAGGAGTATTAATGTGCACATACGCAGTAATAACTGAGTAGCAAGCATATTACTTAGAATCTGATCATCTATGCTCAGCATTGTCTAGGGTCTATATGCTGTTACAGCTTCTGGAACCCTGCCTGGTTTATCCAATGCTTACATGACAAAGTCACACACAATATAATATTTAGAAAATGAAAAAACACTGAAATTTACCAGTTCTAGTTCAGTGAGCTATGAGCTAACCCACAGCATGCACTGTTTATGACCTCAAAGAATACACCACTTATGACATCTTACATCTTGAGGGACATCATTGATAACATCCTAAATAAACCATCAGACCATTAAAAAAAATAATTAGTAATGGGACCACAACACATGCAGCATAAATTAACTATATATCCATGAGTGCATTGACACAAAACAAAAAGTCTAGTACTAGAGACAAGTCTGATTCACTATGGTAAATAGTATCTGGTGCACATTTTAGCTGCACGTAAAGTTTTAAGTGCAAATAGTACTTTATTAAAACAAAGTAGAGACTGATCGCAACTACTGTAAGTTGCAAAGGTACGTTACATACAGCCTGAAGCTGAAATCCAAGGTCTGTTGGCAAGCATATGTGAGAAAAACTTCTCCTTTCTGTACATTAATCACCTATGGATTTCTGTGTACATGCTCATATTTTATATTTGTCATGTAGTGCTAGCAACAATTTCTATAAAAACTGGAGATTTAGAACATGCAGATACTTAGTTCCAGAAGTTGAGTGAAAATTGTGAAATATTGTACATTGTTTAAAAATGTATATTTTATGAGTTACTCGCAAGTGGATCAAGTTGCAGTATTATTGTAAGTGCTGTTCTAATGCTGAATGCCAATCCGCTCATTTCAAGAATATGTGTAAAGTATTTTTACAACCTATGGGGGGGGGGTGCATATACTACCTGGTTGTACATGCCTTATCAGTGGCTAATGCGTACATGTAAAGCCTTTGACTTAAAATTCTGAGACAGGTGAGAGATTTAACAGGAACATCTCATTAAGGAAAATATTAATCAAATACTGTTTTGAATGGTATTCAAGGATTAATAAACTGCTGATCATATTAACGTTTACAGACACATTACCAGGGCTATTCACAAATATAACTTACGCTTGTGAGTAATTTACACATGTACATACATTGATAATAGCATTAAAGTACACAGAGAGGTTACATTTCTTACACACCTGAATATATGAAATATGATATGATATGAAGGAATTCATAAAGTGCCAGAATTGCCCCAGAAGGGGGAATCCCTGCGCTGGAGGAGCAGAATATGCGAGGTCAGAGCAATCAGTTACAGAAACATTCTGTCTTTAGGAGTTTCTTAAAGTGGAGGAGATTGGTGCACTTACGTAGCTCAACAGGTAATGAGTTCTAATACTTAGGAGCAAAATAGGCAAAATCTTTGCCTCCAGCTCAGAGTTTTCTGTGGCTGGGGACAACAAGCAGGCCCTTTTCCCCCTGAACAAAGTGATCTGCCAGGCAGATCGTACTTAAGTTTTTCCGCAAGGTTGTTTGGGCCTCTGCCATTTAGTGCAGTAATCGAGGCGGCTAATAACCAGGGCTTGAATCAGGGTCCTGCAGACTGATAGAGGAAGCATATGGAACACTCTACGAAGATTCAGCATGTGAAAACAAGTATCTGAGGTGGCCATGACTTGGTCTCTCATTGTTAGAGAGTGGTCCAGTCGGACCCCAAGATTTTCTGACACAATCTTAGGGGTGGGGGCTAAGCCCAACTCTGCGGGCAACCAGTCGGGGACCACTGAGTTTGAGCGCTGCCACATAGTAGAATTTCAGTTTTAGCTGCATTGAGCTGGAGGAAGTTTACTGTCATCTATCCGGAAATTGCTCGCATACCCTGAGCGAAGAGAGATTCGGTGGAGACCTTGTTGTTATCGAAAGATAGGAGAAGCTGGGTATCGTCTGCATAGGAGTAGGGAGTAAACCCATGTTCTATGATGATCTTAGCAATGGGGGCCACATACACATTGAACAGGGTGGGGCTGAGGCAAGAGTCATGCGGTACCCCCTTAGTGAGCTTCAAGGTGCGTGACCGGAAAGGGCCAAAGTTGACAGTTTGAGTACACTGGTCCAAATAACTTGTGAGCAACTTTAGCGCCAGTCCCTGTATGTCAATCTCAGTCAAAATATGGATTAGTTTCTGGTGAGAGACAGTATCAATAGCCACGGACAAGTCCAGCAGCACTAGGAGCACTGCCTGTTTTTTTATCCCGGGCCAGGTTGATGTAATCTGTGACACCTAAGAGGGTGGTTTCAGTAGAGTAGTTAGGTCTGAAACCGGACGGAGAGGGATCAAGGTTGCCTTGAGATTCTAGGTATCCCATAAGCTTAGTATTGATATGCCCTTCCAGGAGTTTACTCATGAGTGGGGGGAGTGAGATAGGACGGTAGATTGCCAACATTGCTGTGGGTACATGCACCTTTTATCAGATCACAAGCACTTGTGCCGCCTTCCATTCACGTGGAAGTATCTCTTCACACAGAGAGGCATTTCCTATATTGCAGATGGAGGGGGCAAGTTGCATAGCAAGTGAGGCAAACAGATTGACTGGCTTATTGTCGATGGCTGAACCAGATTTAACTGTGCTCAACATCACTTCTATTTGCAGAGTAGGAAAACTCTCTAAGCAGGCATCCTTCACTCTCAGAGATATAGATGGTAGGACAGAGTTATCCAGGAATTTAGAGTCACTGGGAAATAGATCATATATTATAATGATTTTTTCCTCAAAATAATTGGATATATTGGGGGGTTCTGATCGGTACAGGCTGTGGGATTGGTAAAGGAGTTGAGAACTTTGTAAAGTTCTTTAGTAGAGTTGCCAGCTTGATTTAGCCTTGAGGTAATATGGACTTTCTGTGCCTTTTGAATAT
Source organism: Lissotriton vulgaris (assembly GCF_964263255.1). Taxonomy (NCBI): domain Eukaryota; kingdom Metazoa; phylum Chordata; class Amphibia; order Caudata; family Salamandridae; genus Lissotriton; species Lissotriton vulgaris. The sequence continues at coordinate 1,463,677,663 of NC_141691.1, forward strand.
CAGTAAAAAGAGCATAATATCTACTAAATGTGGGTGATTACACAAATTTGCTTCTTATTCTGCATGTTGTGAAATGTTATGCCCATTAGCACTACAGAGGTTCTTAAAAATGTGGTCTGAGTTTACTTTGTTCTACACCACCCAGTATAAAAGGCGTATAGCGAACTGTCATATTGGTTGGATGATGTAATCATTGATGTAATCAATTATGCCAATTGAGATGATATCAACAATGTCATCAATGATGAGATTTAACATATCATGAGTGATATAATATGTGCGGTCATAAACAACACATGGCGGAGAGTGCAAGTTATATTTAGCTCATTGAACTGGCAAATGTAAAAGAATTTGGGTTTTTAAATATCATGTTGTGTGTGACTTGGTCACCTAACAATAACTTCACTACATATACTACATCCAACTTCTTTGAATTTATTCTCTTCCTGCTGAGCATGGGCAAAAGGAGGATTTTGAGGTCAAATTTTCAGTTTTTTTGAAGGGCGGAGCATTTAGATTTACTTAGCACACGTCACACAATAGGTTTAGGGCAGTATTCATGTAAACGTAGGTGTGCAAATACTTCAGTTCATAAATGTACACTGTATTTCCTTTCACAAACTATAACACCTGCTCATGCAACTGTGACTTCAAAAAGAATTCTCCCAGGAAATCATTGACTGTTTCTGATGAATTTAACAGGAGAATGCTTGGAGTTCTTTGTGAATTCTTGAAACATCAGAGATGTACTCATCATAATGTAAGTATAAAGAAGTACATTTTCAATTATTTTAAAGAATTGGCCCTTCTCAAATGATTAGCTTTTGAGATCACATGGAACTGGACATGTTTCATAATGATATGAAGATGAGTCTCATGTTTGCTCACCACCACTGTTTTTATGCAGGAAGTGATACATCACTTTATTAAAACAATCCTAAGAGGCATTTTCCACTTTAAATGGCTGCAGCAGGCATAGAATTAGGAAGAAAAGAGGGGAAATGAAGATATTTCTCCTTGTTATGGCTCCGGGAGGGGCGAAGTAGTATGATGCAGTCCCAGCTCTATCACTATTGGTAAATCCGGAAATGCACCAAAATCCATGGGTGGATGCATGGGAACAACCACAATCCACCCATAGAATGTCTCCCTAGGGCAGAGTAATGCAAGCCAGCGATTTGCACTGCCTTGCATTACTCTAGATTCATCATGCCATGCAGGGCCACACAAGGTGGCCTTGCGTGGCTTGATAAATCTCACTTAGGTTTTGCGCCGCCCTTTGCCCCCATGCATGGAAAAACCTTGATAAATTGGGCCCTCTGAGTTAAAACAGGATGTGATTGTGGAATGAGAAAAGTGCTTGCACAGTGAAACAGAGAGTGCTGAAGAAATATATAACACTGACTTTTGTCAGATAGTAGTAAAACTTGGCCATGTTTCATTTGCATACAACCTATATTTGCTGGTTCACTGCCCTTCAGAATCTCAGTAGTGTGTGAATAGTACAAGCTATGCCTTCTTAAAGTGTCGAAGTTTCGACCCCACAAGTGTTATTCCAACATTCAAACAAGGTCTTCCTCAGGTCAAAATATAGTAACAAATATCCTGCATTGAAATAAAAGTAATAAAACGCTTTATGCCACGCCATTGTCTCTCTCTGAAAACTACCTACATGTTGTGACTCACCAAGTTAATGCTGAAATGAGCATGATATTTTGAGTTTGCTTAATCCTCAATAGTTGGATTAGCCTCTCTTTTGTCTTAATGATATTTCATGAGGAGGGTTATCTCCCCTGTTTGACAATAAGATTGCATTTCTGCAGGTGAGCACCTTAGTGCTGATGTTGGTCCAGGAAAATTGATAGTGTGGACTGAAATTCTATACGTTCAGCATCGAATTGAAATTTGAATTTGAATTTTAATCTGTAGGAAATCTGCCTTTTCTGCTTGGTCACCCCATTTTTTTCACTTTTTACTGCACCCTATATTTGTGCTGGCATTAGAACATTTTACTCCGCTAACAAGTAGTAAAGTGCCTTTGCTCCCCATTTAAACATGGTCGAATTGGCATACTTCTAATTGGTATATTTATCTTAGATATAAGTTCCTCGTATATGGTATTAGGTGTACCCAGGGTTTTGAAGTTAATGCCACTAGTGGACTGCAGCACCTACCCATTCATAGTTAAGTGCCCATTCAGGGAAGAGAAGCCATTTGATCTCAGGGTACAGTATTGACAGCTTGACACCAGCCCCAGCTCAGTGGGAGGGGGAGCTGATTCCAGAACCAGTTTTGTGAGGTTGAGGAGGAAGTGACTGTTCATTTTCCTAGACAAACTCCTTGCTGGGACACCAGCCACCAAGCAGCCAGGTTCAGACATGTTGGAGTTAACCCAGAATAGTGAACTGTGGGATAGTTTGCAGTAAGGCAAACAGGATGTGCTGTCGAAGTGGGAAGGTTTGCCCTTTTTTACCATTTGTCATGGAGTATCTAGGAGACATCCTCACACACTAGCTAGTAAATCCTACAAAAGTGGCACCTCATTTCCGGGTCCTCAGAAGTCTTCCGAACTTATGGAGGAGCAGAAGAGGACTAGACCTGTTACTCTACCAGTGTGGAGACATGAAGGGTTGGACTAACTACCACTTGTGCAGTGGACTGAAAAGTGGACTCCATGGGTCAGTTGGCTGACTGCCTGTATGACTACAGGGAGACAACAAGCTCCAAGAGGCCATTTCATTGAGTAACCATCTGACCGTTAGCAACTGGACCTGGACTGGCACTACCTGGGGGCTTCCGCTAGAATGAATCCTGGTCCTTAGCCACTGTACTCTGCATACTGGGACCCTTACCAGTGACCAGCATCATGGGAGATTTAGAACTGCTCCGTAAAGTCTGAAACCTTGGGACTTGGAACATTTCAAGACTTCCAGAACCTCATGAGCGGGACCTCATGGCAAAGTGTGTCCAGTTTCAAGAAGACTTCATTGTATACCACACCCTGCTGGAGAATTTTGAGCTACAAAAAGAGACTTAAGTCTGAAAGTACAAATCTTGATTGGACAAAGACACAAAAAGTATTGGCCCAAAGAGGAGCATGAGTGTCCTCAAAATGTTAATATTGCTTCTCTGAGCTTTTCCTGCCAAAGCCAATGGCTTCAGTGGGAACTTGTCCAACAGCTATCTGCCTTCAAGTTGACTTTGTTAGATACAGCCTTCAATCATGCCCTGCGGGAAAATTCAGACTTTCATAAAATAGACTAAGTCCTGATTTAGATTTTGGCGGACGGTTTACTTCATCCTTACGGTGACGGATATCCCATCCACCGCAATATAAATCCCATTATATCCTATGGGATTTATATTTCGGCCGATGGAATATCCATCACTGTTGTTACATAGTAACCCGTTCACCAACATTTAAATCAGGCCTCAAGTCAGAATGTGGACATACCCATCACTCTTAGGGCACCACATTAAAGTATACAAAAAAGTGTTTTTGCATGTAGCTGTGTCCAAACTGAGGTAGCATGGTGTGCAAAATAAGGATGAGTGGTCTGCGGCCACAAATTATTACTGTGGGCTGAGATTGATTCAAGAATTGCATCCATCACTGTTTTGTATACCACTTGTGTCACCCTAAGTTGGACGGGTATGCCAAGATGTGGGTCCCGTGCACACTGTGTCATTGGAACCAAGCTGTACCAGGCTGATGAGCCCATAGCTAGGACAAAACCTGTCCTGGGCTGCTTGTGTTCTGGTTCAGGGAGGACATGGTTTGGCAGTTTAGGTTCAACTGTTCTGGGAGAGTAGGATCAAGACTGATTTGCATATAGCTGGGTCTAAACTTAGGTGACATGTTGTGGAAAATAATGGATTGGGATGCGGCCCGAGTGATTACCAGTGGCTGAGATTAATTCAAGCATCCTATCCTGTTTTGTATACTAACTCACAGTGCACAGTGGCTGGGCTTTATCAAGCTCAAGTTGAATGAAGGGAAAACAAGATGATTATCTGTGGCCCGAGTGCCTTTGCTTCCCTTCTAGTCACTGTCAAAGCCTACATATACAATTAGGAGTCTGGTTTAACATTTCTGACAAAATTAGAAATATGGTCAACACTAAAGAGAGGGACCCATCAGAAAGCCGAGGGGGGGTCACATGGGCAGAAAAACAATAAAACTCCCTATCGCAGATGATAAGAAATAGTTAAAGTGCATACAACAAATTAACATACACATATATCAAATGTATTCATTTGGATCACATAGAATTCATAAAACATGCAAAACAAAAAACACTTAATGCCAGGATAAAATTAAATAAAATGTGTATACATATTTTATACCACACTTTTCAACACACATCATAAAATCTTGAATTTAGTTACATTTATCGCTAGGGACACAATTACCATTTCAAATCTTTCTGATTTAAGTGTTGAGGAATTTAAATTGTGCAGTGTGTCCCAAGTGATACCTTATACACACTGTGAGGTGAATGGTTAGACTGCTTTAGCATCCCTTCTACTAAGTTATCGTATGAGCGTTGGTATCTTTTAACAGGTATATACAAGGATGAGTGGTACACCTTAGAGTATATTGTTGTCTCTATTTCATTTTCTTCTTTGTCATGTTTATTCTGTTCTAGTTTGGTATATTGTAATTGTGCTGGGTACCTAATTTGGTGCCCATTGCAGTGCTTTCTGTGCAAAAATATTGTAAAGAAATGATGTAACTGTAAGAAAATAATGGATTGTTTTACTTGTTTTGATTGCATGTTTTTTGTTTTTGTCTTCAGGTGTTTTTGCGTAATTGGCTGTACGCAGGATTGACAGATAATTAAATAATTTTCTTTGTCCTGAAGAAGGTGGTTTTAATATAGTAGATCCACCTAAACACGTTGATTAGCATAATTTTCACATTTCTTGCCATATTTGATTTTTTTAATTGTTTTTAAAAATGTTAATGTATTGAAGATTTTAGGATGTGCCATGGAAAGTTTGGTGCATAATCTTGATACAAATTTTACAGAATTTTATCCTGGCAGAAAGTATTTTTGTTTTGTATACTTTATGAGTACTACATGATCCAAAATAATAAATAAATATATTTTCCTCCAGGGTTACAGGTGACGACCCGGCCTTATATTAATCTTCGAACGAAAAGCCTGGTTCCCCGCAGCTCCCAGCATTACTAGAGTTCCCGTTATACAACCGGACAAATCGCTCACATACCTCAAAGGCCTTATGTCAGGCTCTCTAATAGATGCATGCCCAGCTAAATTAATGGCATCCCTTGCCCCTACTAATAACCTTACTGCTAATAGTGTGCTTAACTCATCTCTTTCCACTTGCAAAATGCTGCACATTTGGAGGCAGACAAAAATTTTACTGCTCCTCAAAAAAACAACCGCTGACCCAAACGATTCAGCAAACTATAAGCCTATCTCCCTCCTCCTGGCTCTTTCTAAAGTTTTAGAGAAACATGTCAACAGAGCAATTTGTTTCAGGCAGAAAGTCACAACCCAGTGCCTATGACCCAATCTGGCTTTAGGGCTAATTATCATACAGAGTCTGCTCTGTTGGAAGTGACAGAGCATTTAAAGGAAAAACTTGACCAAGGGGGTAGGGCCGTGTCAGGAATCATATCAGTGTAATTTCTCTTGGGCCAAACAATAAGAGTATCCGCCAAAGAGAAGACACAAGGTTGTAGTGAAACCCCATTTGGTAAAAATTTGAAAAGATATCTGAAATGGGAACGAGTGCACGTTCCAAGATGGCTGCTGCATTTTACAACACTTCACCATAGTTTACCATGGTGAACTCTCTCGAGCGTTGATTCCTCTTGGGACGCACTTGCGATGTTCTCTGCGCACTTCAATTAGAACGGTTGAAGAGAGGACACGTTTTGTTACCGCTCCTCCTTACAGACTTTTAGTTGGAGGTTGCGATTGCTTCGTCAGCCAAAGAGTCTTTGGGAGATCGAGTTGGCTAGGAGAATGTTATAGTTCGTCCTCTTCCTGGTTCTCTGAACTTCATTCTTTGCTTCAGAATAAGATCTGCAATGATTTTTTAGCTGCTCCCACCGAGTCCGTGAGAGCAGAGCCGCAGCAAAATTCTTCAAGGCAATTCAGAGTTGGGGTAGGAGCCGCATTCCTTCGTTGACTTCCAGGTTCAAGGATTTGGACCCAGCTTTCAGTTTGCTCGCCTTACACTCATCATCCAAGTTAGCTATTGAATCCTTAATTCTGATCTGTCTCGTCAAGGGAATTTCTCGCAAGACTACAGTAAGAGCGTGTCTTCACTAGCAGCCTGACTGCGTATTCTCTTCCTCCCTGAAGCGCTTTTCCTATCCTTTCCTTCCTTTGTTCCTTCCCCTGTTCCTTTTTGTGTGCTCTAATTGTCAATACTACAGGAGCATTCAAGAATTTCCAGCAGCTATATATTTGATGGAGTCAAGAAAGAATAGTGGCAAAGAAACATTTGAATACCATCCATTTGTGGGTGGTGTGTTTTGTTTACTAATTCCTGCTAGGATTCAGTACCACTATTCTGTATTTACTCTATAGAAGAGATGCAATAACTCCTCCTGACACTGGTAAGAAGAGGGGTTAGAATAGAGCTAAGTAATGTGTTAAATGTTAGAGTAGTAGAGGGGTTGATTTAGTCTGTCTCTCTCTTTCGTTTCCTCTGTGCATCAGATCTTCTCCATCCTGGAATCCACATAATCTCTACACCAGAAGAAGGTTACCAGGACTCCATTGGAGCCAGAGAGGGTCAGCGGAAGTCGGAGTTGTCTCTTCTTGTCCCATTCCCTTTTCCCCCCTGTTCGGTGCAATCGTTGTGAAATCTCAGACAAAGGCATTGGGAAACGATTCTCCATTCTGCTTCCGCGGAGATCAAGGTTCTTGACAGGACATCGTTATATTACTTGACATGTCGGTGGCATTCGATACGGTCCCTCACAAGAGACTTATCAATAGACTAAGGAACGTGGTCATTGGTGGTACGGCACCAGCCTGGGTCACTTCTTTCCTGAATGACTGATCACAGGAAATATGAATGCTCCCTTTCGCATCCCCCATGCCTAGCATGAATGTAGGAGTGCTCCAGGGCTCCATCCTCAGCCCTACCCTGTTTAATTTATACATTTCCCCCCTGTCACCCTTAGCAGAGGTCAATGGTGCTAAGATCATATCATACGTGGATGATACTCAATTGATTTTCACCTGCGATAAGGGAGCGGACTTTGAAGGAGATACAATCAGATCTTGTCTCACTAAGGTGTTTAACTAGCTCAAGGTAAATCAGCTGAAATACAATCCTGACAAATGGGAGATTTTCTTTATTGGCCGGCCCTTAGTGAGCAATTGGAGTCTATGGTGACCTGAGGAGCGACCCCCCCTGAGCCCAAACCACGGTTAAAAATATTGGTATTTTCATAGATAGCACACTTTCTATGAGGTCCCAGGTCCAGGCACTGGTAGGTACTTGTTTTGGCATGCTAAAAAAGTTCCTCTTGCTCCAGCCATCAGATACCAGGAAAATAGTGGTCCGGTTTTAGTGACTTATAGACTGGACTACGCCAATATCCTGTACCTGGGCCTACCTGGTTATCTCATGCAGTGCCTGCAAGTTACCTGGGGGTGCGACCCCACTCTTCCTCTCCTCCTTCCATGAACTGGACCTTCCGTGCAGAAAGTCTCAAAGGGCCTCAGCAGTTCGGCCTGGCAGCGCAGCACTTTAAGGGCTACCAGTCCGGGCCGCGACTGCTAGGAAGGTCTCATGAGGCCGCAGGGCACACATACCTCATGCCCCTGTGATTACTTTTACTCCGGGTGCACGTTCACCACCGTACCCTCCTGGTCTCTTCTGGCACAAAACCACACACACAATGCTGATGGGACTTCACGTCGACTCCGAGTGTGCCCTCACCAGGCACTCCTTTTTGCGGTCTCCGCTGGCACCAAGACACACACACCGCCCTGCAGAGACTCACTTTCTTCTGGTGCACACAATGATCAGCCGATCACCTCCACAGTCCAAGGTTGTACCAAAGCGTGCATGCTGCTTCACTGAGACTTACTCCAACTCTGGTGCCCCGATATCCAGGCACTCTTCACCAACGCCTTTGGCCGCATCTCGATACACTCACTGTGTCCGAGCCTCACTTCTCCTACAGTGCACTCGATCACCAGGCGCTCTTCACCAACGCCTTTGATACGGCCTGTCACGCACCCTGTGCATCCGAGACTCAATCCACTTCCGATGCACACGTTGGTCAGGCGCTCCACCCCAACTCCTCCTGTGCACCACGACACACACCCTGCGCGTCCGAGATTCACTCCACCTTCGGTGCACACGCCGACCAGACGCTCCTCACCAGCGCCTGCGGTGCACAACGACACGCACCCTGTGCATTCGAGTCTCACTCCAGCTTTGGTGCACCCGCTGACCAGGGCTTTTCACTAACACCTGCGGTGCACCATGACATGCACCAAGCACGTCTGAGACTCACTCAGCTTTGGTGCACACGTTCATTAGGCGCTTTTTACTAATGCCCCCTGTGCACCATGACACGCACCAATCGCATCTGAGTCTCACTTCTTCTCCGTGTGTCCAAGATCACAGGCCATACCTTCCGAGGGTCTCAAGCTGCCACAAAATGCGCCCCACCACGTGGCTTAAAACTTCTCCAGAAACCTTTATGTTCCTGTGTTTTCAAATAGGGAGCCAGCTCACCTCGGGCCCTTGAGGTTACAAGACACAGCACAAAGCACAGTCTTTGTCAAGCAGGGGGACCCAGTGCCTCCAAGCACAGTCCCAACCGCTTCTTCCTTGGTTAGTACAGCAAACTGCAGACCAGCCCCAGATCACGAAGCAAGGATTGGTATTTCCCCAGCAGTCTCTTTAGTTGCTCCTTCCTTAGCAGAGGTTCATCTTGACCATGAAATGGGTCCAAGCCTTTTCAGTCTCAATCCATTTCTGTTTCATTCCATTGTTCAGGAGTTTCAGCTCTCATAGTTATACCCCTTAATGTCTTTGAAGTTCGTTTGTGCTCAAGAGTCTCTTACCCCTCCCTAAATCAGTTCTGGATGTCTCCCTCCCAGTGTCACCGTTCTCCCTTTGATAACGGGGGTCTGAATCCTTAATCACTCAGCAGGAGATGGGTCAATTGGCTTATGGGACCAGCCCAGGCCTTTTCACCTCTGGGGCTTCTCCTCCCCCTACTCTCCAGATGCAGAGCAGCCTGGTGCCATCTCAACCCCTCCCTGAGTCAGGACCTCCCCCAGCTCCTCTCACCTCTCAGATCCAGACAGTCAATCCACATTCAGCAGAGACAAACAGAAATGCTTAAAAAAAAATTCTGCCACTTTCTAAAAGAGTGGTTTCTGAACACACAGTGACAAAACCACTTTCACAGAAAGATGTGTTATTACACTGTGAGTTCATACATACTAAACTTTACCTCTCCATTAAAAACTTAGAGGAAACATATCTACCAAAGCACAATACTCAGCCTCCCCCATTCTGTCTTATGGGCAGAATGGCCTTTCACCAGTGAAAACGAAATGGAGTGTTTTTCACTGTCAGGACATAGCACAAACTTCAGTATATGTCCTGCTTTTTACCTACACTGCACCCCGCCCAGGAGTTTACCTGGGACCTACCACAGGGATGCCCCAATGTGTATGCAAAATGGAAAGTAAGGCCTGACAAGTGGTTGCACCTGTCAGGACAACATGCTAACTTAGCAAACTACGCGCAGGCCCTACACTTCAGGCCTGAGTTACCTTCTCCACGCACCTTGCATTACTAGCCCTGGCACACACTGTGCACATCACTAGGGACTTTACTAGTAAGGCAAACATACCAATCATGGCCAACCAATTACCATTACACTTTACTCAGGGAACACCCATACTTTAACACTGATCAGCAGTGGCAAAGTACCAAAAGCAAAATGTTTAGGGAACTTTAGCCAAAAAGGCCACGTCCTACTAGTGGAAACATTGTAGTACGTATAGTACGTATCAGTGGTACATTTTGGAGCACATTGTCACAAATATATGATTAAAACATGATGTGATAGAATTCTGTCATTTACAAGCAGCAGATTTCCCATTGAAAGGGCATCTTGAAATGACCACTAAGGGCCTGATTTAGTAGTTGCCAGTTGTGGGACCGCAGTACCCGTGGATGACGCTCTGACCGATCACGATAGTGACGGTGGAACTGCCACAAGACCCCACTGCCACCAGGATCCAGGATACTGCAGCTGCGTGGGTAACACAGGCAGGAATCATGGCAGTGACAATGCCGGCACTGCCAAGCCAATACCAACCTGGCTTTCCACCAAGCATCTTATGGCCGAAACCCCACCATGAAATGGTTGGTGGAAAGGCATGTAGAGGGGCCCCCAACAGGGCACCCGGGCAAATCTGCACATGGGGGAGCGTGCGGGGGTTATTCAATAAGGAGAGGAACCAAGAGGGCTATTTTTACGGGGTCCAGTGTATAGGCCCTGGAGCTATATCAACAAAGAAGAATACACTGTTCCCCAGGGGAAGAAGAATAAATGAACGACACAACGTGAAGTGAACGGGGGTTGTGAGGAATCACTGGCTATCACTGGCGTCAACAGTCTTCTCCCGTATAGAGGCATCTTGATGATAGGTGCCCTGTCCGCAAGTCGGACGCAAACCAAAGACCTACCCACACGGAGTCAGGAGGACGGAGAAGCCGTCCTCCTGACTCCGTGTGATAGCTCCTAATAGGGTCCCATTAGGAATGAGTAGGACCTATCTGCCTGCACTTAAGTATCCTGTAGAAGGTATTATCCTGTCCTACCACAGCGTGTAGCACTATTTTATCTTTTTCACTTGGTCCTGACGAATTGCTATTAGAACATGAAACATGTCGACCTTTAGGTAGAACTTACACTTCTGGATCATTGTACCAGTGTGTATCTTCACCCCACTGTTTTTATTAAGGTAGTTAACCACACCATTAAAGAGATCCAGTGGATTGCCTAACCTTTTTTTATAGTTCACCCACTTCTCACATCTACACCCCCACTAGAGCCCTCACACCCACATGCACCAACTGGCAGGAACAAAAGATTTCTGGTAAAGAGACCCTTTATGGGTGCCCGTCAGACATTGCAGCGCCAGTCTGACGAGGAGCAAAACCCAGATGATGAAGCATGGCACCTAGCTTGCTGGGTGTGTGAGAGTTTTAGCTCCAAAAGGGGGATTCCTCAAAACCCCCTTTCACTTCACGTTGTATCGTTCATTTATTCTTCTTCCCCTGGGGAACAGTGTATCCTTCTTTGTTGATGGAGCGTGCGGGGGCACATGACGTGCCCCCCCAAAAGTGCATGTTTAGGTGTGCACTGCGTGACTTGCACAACATGGTGCATGCAACACCATGCACGGGTATGCTGGAGGCACTGTCACGGCAGCCGTCATGCTTTTTAGGCTCTCCTATGAGCCAAACATTCCCGCCGTTCTGACACCGCTGCCAACGCACCGCCAGCCCTGGATTACTGTTGTAAGCCAGCAGATAGGAATGCAGACAGCTTGGTGGTCTTCCTCAGACCACCACAGCGGCAGTCCAGGCGAAGACTGCCAAACCCTAAATCAGGCCTTAAATTTCCATGAGACATGCAGTTTTACTGGTAAGCCTCTATAGTGCACATCAGAAAATCGAGTTTCAGCAAATATTTTTCATTTGAGTACCACACAAGTAAAGTTTCATTATTTGTTTGGTCCTATTAAAATCTTTGTTTCCATCACATATTAGCATTATGAAAAAACAATGTGCCTCTTTTGTGCGATCCTTGCTGCTGACATAGTTTGAAAGATTCGTAGAACTCATTTACAGGTATGTAAATGCTATGGTGTGATAGAAAAAAATTACGTACTACAACCTTTCCTTGAAAACTCCCAATACCCGGAAAGATTTTCACATAGTCCGTCCATTTTTCAGTCACAGAATGGAAAGAAAACCCAAATCTCCATGTTAAAAGAGTAAGCAACAATTTGCCCAAAGACAGCCTGACATTTGACCGCTCTTTGAACACAACAAATGTGAACAGCTAAAAACAAAGTGTAAAGGCATCTTTATTGCTCATCCACCTTTTGAACTCCTGTAGCACCCCCACACTACTCCTTCCAGCGCCTACAGCACTAAAAGTGCTTTGAGAACTTTCCTAAAATATTTATAGAAAGCTTATGAAAGATAATATCCCGTAGATTTATTTAACCCGTTCGCTGCGGATGTCGGCTAACGCCGTCGCGAGCACTACCTCGGTAGTGCTGCGCACGCCCGTTGGCTGACGATGCCCCGCCCGTTTATTAGAACGTTCCGCACTGGCACAGAATGTTCGAAGCAGGTAAGGTGTTAACAACCTAAGGAACTAGTTTAGAGTTTGGCGAATGGGTACACATGACTGATATTGTGTCCACTTTATTACAAGTGCATTATATTCTAATCTCCCTGTAATAAGGCAAAGGGGATATCTGTCAAAGTTGTGACATAGTCTACCAAACTCAAAATCAGGCACTTTGTGTTGCATGGATATTTATACTATTTTGTTTGTCTGGGTTATATGTTGTTTGGACATGCCTCAAAGCCGCCCTCTGGCAAATTTCTGTGTTTGTGTAGTGTGGGAAAAGAGATTTAGAATAGCCAATTCTCTTGGAAGTTGCTCTCAATTTTCTAATTTTTGGAATCATTCATTTAATGTCAGATGGTGGTAATGATCAGCCACCCTAAAGATTTATGAAAATATTGTTGTAAGTACATATTTGATATGTGAGGAAAGCAGCAAGCAAGCATCTGCTGCTGTCTCTGGCAACTTCAAAGGGCCCAGTGCACACTCTCCATCCATGGCGGGACAACAGGAGAGAAAACTGTAGTCATCTCGGGTGAGAAAAGCGCGAGCGCACAAGCATCGCGTCAGCAGTGAGGAAAGAGGAAGCTATGGTTCTGAAATGGCGTCTGCGAGTGCGCGCGTGCTCATCGCAACAGCTTGCTCTTAATCTGGTTCAGCGGCTCAGAACTGCCCAGCCGAAAAGGGAAAGGAAATGAGAAATTGGATAAAAAACTGCGTATTAATTCAATCTAAACCACCAGGGAGATTTTAGGTTCGGAAACGTCATTGGCATTAAAACAGGAAATCAACTTAATACATTGAGAAAAAAGGAAGAAATAAAGGCCCTACAAATACTATTGTTAAAAGTATCTGCAATTAGACATTAATATTAAGGAGTACACTCTACCTCTTTATCAATATTAGAATGCATGTAGGCGACAAAGGGAAAACTCCAGTCTATTCTGGAGTCTAGAAGCAAAGAAAAAAAGGATTAACCCTGCCTTTGTCTGATGTGACCCTGCCTTTGTCTGATTGGATGAAATTGGTTCTTACTTAGATACAGTAACTTTTTGTCGAAAGTTATGTGCGAATAGTTTTCATTGTAATAACGAGTGAGCACCATTAGAACATTTGACCTTGAAGGGCATCAGCTGTGCATTATCTCTGTGATGCTAAAACACATTCCCCAGTTGATATTCAGTTCGGTAAGTAAGGGATTTTTTTTAACGATAACCAATGAAAGTTCTCAGTAAATATTTACCATTGGTGAAAATACAGTAGAATCAAACAATTGCACCAATGCATTTAAACTACCTAACAGTATTTAGCAAAAAACATTGAACAAAAAGGAAAGGGTAAATGTACAGATATGTGGGCTTTGCAATAAAAAAAAACGGGTTCACCATGAGAAGATTTCACCTTTTTAATCATTAAATGTTTTAATCCTAAACTGTAGATCAGTATTTTGTAACGGTGCACAAAATATGGTAATGCTTTTCCTCTCCTGAAAATCATGCCAAGGGTAATGCATATGTAGGTTTTGGATTAAGAAGTTTCCGTTTGATGCCACATTCTCATCAAGTGTAGACGTATGGTATATGCCTCCAGATGGGCCATACAAATGCTCTGCCATACTTGACTCACTCGTTGCATGCCAAGCATCTCTGGGACTGAATACATCACCAATTAGCATCTCATAGAAATAACTACTCATTATTTCATGCATTTTTACTTTCCCATCGCCCTGTGTGTAACTCTATCCATGGAGGAAATTCTAACAAGCATTGGCAATGGCAATAGGTCTGGCTTATGATTGAAAGTGCCCCTTGTGTCACTGATGGGTTGAGGCATTCAATTGGTCATCAATCATGTACTCTCTCTCTGATCTTTTCACTCATGCATCTATTCATCCATACACTGAGTCATTCTTGCATTCACACCATGACACAAGTGCAATGAAACACACAAATTCAACAAAATATGCACAATAAATTAACAGAATACATGTAGAAAAAAGAAAATCTGCTGATGTCTAAACATGGCAGCATATGCTTGCAATAATGAAATTAAACATAGCAGCAGGGGTATGTCTTGTAGAGGTATGGTAAATAGTCTATCATTGTTGTAAAGTTCAAGCATAGTTGCCACATTTAGAACTAACATGTTGGCATCTTGGAATGGTAAAGAATTATACACTATGGACAACAACATTCCATCACGGTCTCCTGGTTCAGAGGGAAAGTGGCCAAGTAGGATGTGGTGTTCCGCAGATGCAATAAGCAGCAAGCTAGTGACCCATTAGCACTGCCTGTAGAGCTGAATGATCATCCAAAAAAATGTTAAAACAATGAAGAGGAAAAGGAAAGAAATGAAAGAGTAACTATAAATGGAAAAATGTGAAAACAATAGGAATGTTCAGCCGGCCATGACACTGAAGCATACTCATTATCAGGTGGATGTACACATGTGATCAGAAAGTGCAGTCATTCACAGTTCAAGAGAGTCAAGGACAGATGTGGACAAAACCATTACCTCATGCAATACACTGTCATGAGGGAAGCAGAGTGCATATGACACTCAGACAGACCTGTGGCAGAACAGAGCTGCCCAAAGGCCGTCTATGTACTTATATGGATAAATATGTATGTATACGTATATTTTTATTATTTAATGAATGTTTTTGCTCTTAAATCCCGGGGACAGCTACAAAGAGATTCTAACAAGGATTTTTACTGTGCAAATCTCCACCCGGGGTTTGTCACAGGCGATAACCAGCAACCACGTTCTTTCCGTACAAGGATGTATTGTAACATTTCATTTAAAAAAAATGCCTATCTGTAGGCTTTCATACAGAAAAATAATGACTCACCCTTAAATACATATTGACTAAAACATATGCGCTTCACAATCAATATGCAGGTGTACTGCCTTTATCACAACTTTTCATAATAAACAGATCAAATCTATGCCACTGAAAATGTTTTCTCCTAGTGAGCCAATCAGGCCTCTAGCTGTTATAATTTGTTTATCACCATAGTCAACTCAGACCTACTATATTGGTTATAAGCCTTCCCACAAGGCACCCATCAGGTGTAACATAATAAAATTACAAATATATACAAAATACAGTTGTCAAAACAATATAATATTTCTGCTAATAGATCCTGATAAGGATTACATACTACAAATCATCTATCCCATGAATTGTTACCATAGGTCGCAAACACCAAAATACTTGCCTACTAAGGTAATCTGCAAGATTACATGTAAGAAAATACTGCCTTCAAGCTTTAACACAGTGTATAAACAATTTTCCCTTAAAAGCCTATACTTGCTTTGTCATAAATGTTCCTTATTAAAGACAGTATCTAAGGAATCTGACCTAACTTTTCTGAATGAACCAATAAAGCCTCTAACCTTTACCAATGGCTTGACACTGTATACAACCCAGGCATGATGAAGTGTGCATGGAAAACATCATGCATAGAGGTGTAAATATGGACAAAATGACAGTTGACAAAACAAAATACAGCCCCTCCCAATAGGGTCTAACAAGAATCAAGATAGTGAAATTCTGCTCCCTGGGGTTGTCAGAGTGGGTAACCAAACCCGAAACCCTTGCCTACTATGGTAAATTATGAGATGACATGTAGCCAACATAATGTGACAACAATCTACAGATAGAAGCACATGGAATTTGCCATATACTTTTCTCAATAAATAAGCTAGACCTACTACATTTGTAATAATATTTTATAATACACAAGGCAGACCTATGACTTCTGGCATAACATCTCCCTGTACTCCAATTAGGACTATTTCTAGGGCCACAAGTATACGATTCTAAGGCTGTGGATTTTTTCAATAATTAAGGTTTTGCCACATTTGCCACACAATCTATCATTTGCTGCATAACCTGCACATTTTAACAAAAGAAAATGTGTTTCTGGCTCTAATGGATCAAAAGTTACTTAAAACGTGGCAACGTGTTCTTGCACATTGGAAGGCCTTTCATAAAGGTTAACTGGTTCATTTCTTAGTTACTTATTTCTGTATTTGGTTGTTAAACTGGTATTAATGAGGTTAAGTCAGTATTACCATGTGTAAAAATTAAAAATAACTAAATCTATTAAACAAAATGCCCCTTATTATGCCACATAATTACAGTTTGCAAAGCAAAATAGTATAGCTTTTATCAGAGCAAAACAAGGATTGACTCAGTGCACATTTTCTGTAAGTGTGGTTTGTCAGAGGAGGTAAACAACACTAAAATCCTTGCCTACTAAGGTGATCTATGAGATTCCATGTTACAAAAACCTATCTGTATGTTTTAACTCAGAGTAATAACAATAACACTCTTAAATGATTATTGAATTTACCATGTGCATTTGTGATCAATATGACAGGTCTACTGCCTTTATCATAACTTTTAATCATTTCAATCAGTCTTAAACAAAATTACAGTTGTCAAAGCAATACACTATCTCTGCAAAGAGAGCCTAAAAAGGATAATTTTAGTGCATATCTTCTATCCCCATGCTTTGCTCGGGTGAACTTTTAGTTCAATGTACCTTAGGATGCGTAACACAACACAACTAAAGTGTTGCAGGAAAGGTGATGCACCAGTTCCTTACACGCAAGAATGGTGATGCGTCGGGTCCCTACTGATGCGTAGGGGATGCGTCGGTTCTTTTCTGTGAGGGGAGGTGATGCATCGGTTTCTTACTGCGCTTCAGTGGTGATGCGACCAGCAGCACCGTGATGCGATGAAGATCCGGGGCGATGGACAAAGATGGCATCTTCTCTTGGTTGCGTCACGATGCGTGCATGCCCGACAGCCGTGCGCCGACTCAACAATTCTTCTGAGCAGCGACAGGCCCTGCGACACGCTTGCCTGTGATGCGGCGTCTGGTGCGGCATCGATCCTCTTCTCCGGCGATGCGAGGCGCTTCGGCGATGATGCGAAAGCTGCAACTGTGATGACACACTTCTCAGTTGATGTTGCGGCATCTGATGCAACGTAGATCCTCTTCTCCGGTGATGCGACGACAGCGGCTGCGGCGGCAACACGCTTTTTCTTCGTGAGTCGCGCTTCCAGCTCCTTGCGGCACGCAGTCCCTCAGAAAACCCAGCACAACTGCAGGCACTTCCAAAGAACTCTTGGGGAGCTGGTGGGTGAAGTCTGTTGTCCCTGAGACCTTAGCAGGAGGCAAGCTCTATCTCAAGCCCTTTGAGATCCTTCACAAGTTAATGAAAGTACACACAAAGTCCCTCTCTCCTTTGTTTGGCAGTCAGGCAACCACTGTAGGCCAATCCCTCAAGCACCACTTCAGCTTAGGGAGAGTCTCTCCTCAGTCTCTCTGATTTCTCTCCTCAGCAAAGATTTCTTCTTGTCTCCCAAAAGTGATCTAAAGTTCTGGGGTCTGGGTCCTCCTTTTTATACACATATTCTCTTTGTTCTCTGAAGGCAGAGAGGCCTTTGCTTAATCCAAACCAGTTCTGGTAAGTCCTGGAGCTCTCTGTTTACATGACTCCTTATTTCCTTTCACAGTGCAGGGCAGGGACATCAGACGAACCGCAGGAGGTGGAGCCAGAATAGTGGAGTGAAGGCACAGCCCTATTCAGGTCCCAGGTGCAACTCCTCCCTCCCATCTACACGCAGATCTCTCTATTCAGCCCTGTAATGACTCACCCTGTCTTCTGGAATCCCCCAGACCCTGTCACTCAAACTCCAGAGTGGACAAGGAATACACAGCCTAGCAGAGATAGGCTTGGATAGCTAGACAAGAAAAGACCTACTTTCTAAAAGTGATATTTTGAAACAAACCAACTTTACTAAACGATGTATTTTATCATTCTGAATTTAGGCATACTAAACTCGAATTTCTACCTATTTCCCTGAGTCAGTTAGGATTATAAGATGTAATAATAAAACTGCCAATTCTGGCCTATGGGGAACAGATAGCCTTGCAATAGTGAAAAACGAAAATGGCTGCAATTGACATTAGGACATGCCACACACATCAGGGCTTGTCCAACCTTGTACCTACAATGCACCCTGCTCTTGGGCCTTCCATAGGGGTGACTAATATGCAGAAAAGGGAAGGTTTAGGGATTGGCAAGTGGGTGCACCTGCCTAGTTAGCATGGCAGTACCAGACAGCACACAGGCTATGCAATGGGAGACCTGAGACACACTTTTACAGGCTGCTTCTGTGGTTAGCACAACCAGTGCTGCAAGCCCACCAGCACCTTTTAGTTTACAAGCCCTGGGCACACTCAGTGCACTGCACTAGGGTCTGACAAGTAAACCAAACCAACCAATCATGGAATCACTAATTCATAGATCAATTTACCATATGTATCACTTGCACTGTGGCACTGGACAGCAGTGGCACAGTCTCAAAAGCATCTATAACCAGCAATAACACATGAGGCAACAGCAAAAATGGAAGGGAGACCCACACCAAGGTGCCAGGTCAAACACATGTGTTGCTGCACAGAGCAAGGCGATTTAGAAAGGTTCAGTGGTTAATTATTGATAGGTGTGGGTGTTACAATGAGATGCAACCGATGTCCAGACAGCATTCACAAGTGAAAAAATGACAAAAAAATTAAGTAATAATTTCACACAATGTGGAACATTACACTGCAAAATTTGCCTTTTATTGCTGCATTATTTACCCAACCCCTCAGAATAATTCCCCTACTTTGCCGCATAATAATAATAATAATAATAATAGTAATATTAATAATAATAATAATAATTGCATTTGTAGAGTGCCTGGCTACACTGGGACCAGTGTGTCCCTGCGCTAAGGTAGCAGCTAAAAAAACAGCAACAACAGGGGCCTAGCACAAGATCAGGTTATACCGCAGGAAACAAATGGGACTTCAAACCTTCAATCTTCAAAGCCCTGAGCATAGCTATAAAATTAAAACGATGTAGAAAAATACGCTTGCAGAACAATAAACAACCCCTCGCAATAGAGCTTATGAAGGGCCATCACAATGAAAACCCCCAGGCTTTTTCAGACTAGGAGGCCAACTCCAAAACCCTTGCCTACTGCGGTAGTCTGTGGAATTACTTGTAACAAAATACATGTCCATTGCCTGTCACAGAATGTGATAATAACTGACTGTTAAAGGTTTACTGGCTTTAACAAATGTTTTTTACAATAATCTCGACCAACTTCCCTTGTCATAGCAGTTCATAATAAGCAGACCAGACCTATGGCAATGAACATAATATTTTCCAGTACACCACTCAGGCCTTTTGCTCTTCACCATAACCAGCTCAGGCCTATAGTTTTGAAGGAAAGCTGTTTCCAAAGCAACCCCATAACACACAGTCATAAAATTAAAAAGACATACAAAATTACAGTTGGCTAAACAAAATACTCTTCTTTCTAAGACGGTCTAGCAAGGCTTCTCACAGACCAAATCTTCAGTATCCATGGTTTGTCACACACAGTAACCAACACCAAAACCAATGCCTACTATGGTAATCTGTCTGATTACATGTAAGGTAGGCTTCAATACAGAGTAAAATCAATCAACACTTAAATGTGTATTGACTTTACCATATGCTTTTCACAATAAATATGTCAGGCGGGTGCCTTCATCATAACATTTCATAAACAGATCAGGTCTAGTTTCATGATCACTGGCTTACAACCATTACCAACTCAGTCCTGCATCAAGTATATGCTTTGGCATGAGCCATAAAGTGCAATACAAGTACTCCTTTTATTGAAAGAACACAAATTTGACCTAATAAAATCCTGTACTCATTGGACCCAACATGTGGCTGGAGCCATAGCCTCTCGCTCAATGGTACCCTGAAAGTTCTTGTTTTTGATCACATAAAGTGAGGTGACCGTTGAACTGTCATGCCAGGCCTAAACTTTCATGTAGATTTGTGTAGCACGGTCTATTCCATAGTGCTATCAAACAAAAATCTGCACTCTAAATTCTAAACTTAATCACAGATGCCCTCCTCCCATCTGTGCTGTTGCCAGAGAAAGACAAACACTATAAATTATCTAGTTATCACAGATACTTTTACAGTATTACTATTTCATGTGTGTGCCCCTGAAAGTTCAAGCTGAGATAGATGGATAAATAAACCAAATGATCCCAGAATCAGGGAGGGAAAGCACTTTTTTTGGCAGCACACAATGTGTGCCTGATCAAAACATGTATTCCTAGCTCCCAACACATGGCTTGAGCCAAAGGCCTTCTCTAGTGATGCTCCCTTAATTGTCTAGCGACAGCAGCACTGTCAAGTTAGACCATGAAAAGAGCATTTGATTCTCCACCCCTACTGTGTAAAAAGCAAATTTCTTAGTGCGCATAATTTATGTCATTGGAATCTCAAATTTAAACGTTAAGATTTTCAAATTTTTATAACTTTTTTGTGCATTTCTCCAACATCCATACCAGGGGTGTGCTAAGGGGCTGATTTTTAGATTTTCATATGACAATCGGGACGTTTGTGATATTTTGCGCATGAGTGTAATTTCTGTTGACTCACGTTCGTTCAGAAGCTAAGCAATACATGGATTTGTCTACACTGGGCCTAGGTCACAAAGGTAAACTTACCCTTTTGTATAGGATTACTTTTTTCTGGTATTTACAAACTTCGAGGTAATAGTATGTTTTTTGACAGGGGGTGTGGCCTTGGTGGGCAAGATGGCGGTTTCCCTTCCATGAGCTCCTGGCTCTTTGGAAGAAGCTCCGACGACATCCTGGCTGCTGGCATCACCTCAGGTGCAGAGAGGGCCCTGCCATCAATGGCAAGCCTGGGTGGAGGTCAGATGTGTTTTGAGGGCCCTCCGTGTGGACAAATCAAGGCCTTTCCTGGGCTACGCTGCTGGGGCCTTCGCAGCTGATGCCACAAAGCACTAGTGCAGTGCTTAAATGTCCTGGGCCTGGCGGCTGCTGAGCCACTCAGGTGGCGTTGGGACCCTCCATCGCAGCACCGGGACCCCATTCAACCCCACTCACCTCCGGATGGTGGGGATGAGCCGCTGCTGCCATTGGGGCTGGGGATCTGTGGATGGGCTAACCGGCCTAGGTCCCGGGTAGGTTGCTCGATGCCATACTCCGGCACCTCCCTAAAAAAGGCCCCTGAAAGTTCTGAAATTGAGCCACTTGAACCAAGACCACCGACGTTTCAACAGCCATTTCATCAGTACCATAATCAGGTCTATAATTGGCCACCAATGGGGTATTCCCCTCAACCCTCTTTTCAAAATCCAATATTTGATGATCACCGTTTCTAGTCGCCCCAATTTCAAGCGTCTCAATTTCAGAAATTTCAGGGGCCTTTTTTAGGGAGGGGCCGGAACAAGGGCAGCGGAAAAGAAAGAGATCAACAAAGAGTAACATGGGACAATCAGGATCAGGAATCACCCAGCGGGTGACCAGGAGTATGTCTAAGACCATCAGACCAGCAATGAACAAACCAGTGTTTGTATCAACATTTAACACTGCCTCACAACAGATTAGACAAACTTTGCTAAGGAATTGGAAGATCCTGAACTCTGGTGGTTTGAACGTGGATAAACCACTATTTTCTTTCAAACGGAGCCAAAATCTTACAGATCTACTGGTTCACACCAGACCACGGGCACCACCTAAGACTGGGGGCACCGGTGCAATCACAGGTTTGCCTAGTTTGATGGGCCATACTCGTTATGGCTCATGCAGTGTATGCCATCTAACCTCTAATACTAAGTGCATTGACTTGGGTCTTCCTTCTCCTTGGGAACAGAGATCCCATACTAATTGTAACTCACAAGGGGTCATTTATCGGATCAAGTGCCCATGTCACAAACAGTATGTAGGCATGACCAGCAGGAAAGTGAGGACTCAAATCACGGAACATCGAAGCACTATTGGATATGGCAGGTCTAATACAAGGCTGACTACACACTTCCTAGAGGCAGGGCACACCTCAGAAGATTTGAAGTGGACTATCATTGAAAAACTACAGCTGGGAGTGCATGTAGCAGATGATAACAGAGCACTACTGCTGCGTGAACAGAAATGGGTCTACCAGCTGAAGAGCCATATTGTGGGGCTTAATGATGACATACCGTGGCAAGCTCTTAGCAGGTGAACCATAACCAGTTTCATTTTTGATTATATATATCAGGTGCACATATGTCTCTCTGCCACTAACAATGCTGATGTTGACAGGATAGTTCATCTCCCATCCCTTCGTTTGTGTGGGGGTGGAGTCATAGAATGGCTATGTCGGAAAGTGAGGTGTTTACAATGAGGATTGTTCTTATCTGCTATTATTTGCTGGTAATGTATTTTGATAAATCTCGATAAGCGGTCACTCCCAAACTCTAGAGTGACTTTGCACTCCTCAGCTACTAATATACCCACTCGTTTTGGCTCTTGATGATTTGCTCAATTTAGTGGCCTTAAGAGGGTTGAGGTTCAGGTACCCACTTAGTATATGGTACAGTTTTGAAGATTTGCTTAATTGAGTCCACTGATTATGGATGGGGTTAGAGTCCCCACTTAGTATGTGGCATAGCAGCATGATGATTCATGCTCATGGGTTGGAACAGACTCTTTAATAACATTTCCGGGACTTGCCAATTTAGATGTAGCGCTTCTGTGAATATAGCGGGCTCGTACCTAAATTACCGCACCAGAATATAACCAATAACTTGTTTGGCTTGAGTGAAAAACATTTATTAACACTTGACATGCGGGATTGCTGTGGTAACACTCTGGAGGCACTACACCTCCCAGCAGCCCCGTACGCGAGTACGCACTATTACGCATACGCTCCGTAGCGAGAATTCATGGGCGTATGCGGACGAGGCTCATATAATGGCAGAGACCGCTTGTGTGTATTACCCTACACGGCATTCCAGGAGCAGGCACTACTGGTGTGAACGTCCATCGGAACAGTAAGGAGTTTCTGGAGGGGCACCGGTTATGCTGTTTGGTAACGCGTTGAGTAAACGTTTGAAGTATACTACGTATAGAGGGAGAGAACCTTCATTTGGATGCTGGAAATTAATTCTATGGCTTCCTTCGGCTACATAATTAATGGGTTTCCTCACTTCTCTTCCTGAACACAGGTTGTGGTCTTTGGAGTTCCCCTTGCCGGGCGCCTTTTCGAGTTTAATTCATTAATAAACTCGGTTAGTTTGCCGTAATATATTGGTGTCCCTGCTGCCCTGCCTGCCGAGACCCTGTCGCGGGTTGTTGCCGCCAGAGAGGAGCTGTCCCACCAACCGGTAGTCCTCCCGCCGCCGCATTTCCACCGAAGCGGCCGGCGAATGGAGGACTACCATCCCCAGGGGGCTGTGCGGCGCCACATCACCTTGCGCGCCCGGAGGCGCCATAAATCAAGCTTCCCATCGGGGGAGCGTGTGTCCCTGCTGCCCTGCCTGCCGAGAGCCTGTCGCGGGTTGTTGCCACCAGAGAGGAGCTGTCCCACCGACCGGTAGTCCTCCCGCCGCCGCATTTCCACCGAAGCGGCCGGCGAGTGGAGGACTACCATCCCCAGGGGGCTGTGCGGCGCCACGTCACCTCGCGTGCCCGGAGGAGCCATAAATCAAGCTTCCCATCGGGGGAGCGTGTGTCCCTGCTGCCCTGCCTGCCGAGAGCCTGTCGCGGGTTGTTGCCGCCAGAGAGGAGCTGTCCCACCGACCGGTAGTCCTCCCG
The DNA here is from genome assembly GCF_964263255.1 of Lissotriton vulgaris. NCBI lineage: Eukaryota > Metazoa > Chordata > Amphibia > Caudata > Salamandridae > Lissotriton > Lissotriton vulgaris. The sequence continues at coordinate 1,463,701,741 of NC_141691.1, forward strand.
CCGCCGCATTTCCACCGAAGCGGCTGCCGAGTGGAGGACTACCATCCCCAGGGGGCTGTGCGGCGCCACGTCACCTCGCGCGCCCGGAGGCGCCATAAATCAAGCTTCCCATCCGCGTCGCGGGAGGGCGCGGGAGAGCCCGGGGCTAAGCCCGGGCAAAGGCCGGTCCCTCTGTGGCCCTCAGAGGCTAGAAGAGGCTGGGCTGGGCCCCCCCCTAAGCTGCAGTATTAGGTGAGTCTGATTGACCAACCCTCACAATGATGAAAAGAAATATTGTAAATACTGTAAATGTGGTACCAGCTACTGAAGGATCTTTTGTGTCCCAAATCTCCTTAGAAAGCATGTTGGAAAATGCTTTCAACATGGTAACTAACGAAATCGCAAACACCGATAGGAGGATGTCAATGGGCCTAGCAAGCACACTGTCCGAAACATCTTTGCAAATTCCTACTAACGCCCAGCCACTTTCTCCCGTGGTCACGGTCTCTAAACAACTACCACCAGCTAGTTCTTTGGAAACATTGTTAGGCGGGAGTATTTCTACCAGCACAATGGAAGTTCTACCAGACTCAGTTGTACCTCTGACCCCGAGTAACAAACCGGAAGGTAAGAAAAGAAAAAGAGGGGTCTCCAAACCAACGGGAAACAAGAGGAAGCAACCCCCTCGCAACAAGAGTCAGCCAACACCTCAGAGTATGTGGTCCAAAGAGAATAAAGGGAACAAAGAACTTTCGAGGGGTGGCACTGACACGAGCGAGTCTATACCGCTAGATGACGTGGTTCTAGTTGTACCTCCAACAACCCCGGCAAATGATGACTATACCACTGTCTGCACGCAGACAGAGTCACTACTCGACAGCATCAGCCAACCAAAAACCAATGGGAACTTGATTGAAACTATTGTAGACACTATTTTTAAACGAATGGAAAGTCAAATGATCAAGCAATTTAATACTATTTTTAAACGATTAGATAGGCTGGAAAATCTTGTAAAGAAGGAAGATGTAAAAAGGAAGGGTCAGATTAGTCTTGATCTATTGAGGGGAGATCGCCTAGTGAAAGACATAGAGTCCATTTGTAAGGTCAATATGGGTAAAGGGCATAACACTGTCAGCAGTAGCACCCCTACACCAATATCTACAACTACTGCCACACTTAGAAGTAATATTGCTGTTAAAACCACAACTGTCATGAAACCACAGAAAACCCCAGCAATGACAGCTGCACCTCCCAGCTCTTCCAGTACAACCAGTGTGGCTAGCGGGCCGCCGAAGGATGCTTCCATTCCTGCTGTCCCTAAATCAGGGGCTACAACCACTACTGCCCCTGATAAAGGGTCCGCCACCACACCAAGGCCTCTGAAGCCTATGGGACCAACCCTGCACTTACCCCAAGATGCATGCCCATATGTCCCACCACTCAAAGAAGGCCAAGGCGAGTCTTGGGTCCAGCTAAATAACAAATGTATAGATTGGTTGCGTAAACACAAAGGGTTGGTCATGACATTTCAAATGAAATCTTGTCAGCTCGCCGGGTAAGTTGGGTTGGCCCCCTATTTAAGAACATCAATGGCGATTGTATTGTGATTAATTTCCGCCACCCTGGGACAGCAAAATACATTCTTAATAACAATAACACTTACCCCGGCCCATCAACTGTTATAACCTCACTCCCAATAGGCTATTTCTACAGGCCCCCCAGGGATCATTTAATCAAGCGCCATCACCTTACCCCTTGTTTAACAGATTTAGTGTCCTATAGGAGATGAGTAGCTTTGAATGACCATCACCTATAGCCCCCCTGGACACAATACAAACTGATCAGCCGCTCATAACTGACCCTATAGCTGAAATGCCAACTAGCCCTAACACAATGGTGCCCAACGAATCAGGAACACCGGCTACACCGATTGTACCTTTAACATCCTGACAGGGCTTTAACATTTTAGCACCCACTGACAACTTGAGCATTCTGAGTTGGAACATCGCTGGGCTTCATGCCAAAACACAAATTAAAGAGTGGACAGAGTGGGTTACTAATTTTGATGTCCTGATGTTCCAGGAGACGTGGTGCACTAGTCCCCTAATTCTGGAAGTACAGCTGTCATAATCAGAATGCACTCCCCTCAGCTATGGGCCGTCCCAGTGGGGGACTTTACATCTGGGCTAAAATCACGGCAGGAGTTAAAACTGAATTATTACCTGTTAATGACAAGAGCTTCCATGTGTTGACATACATTAGTAGGATAAAGCTATGTATAATTAATTTTTACAACAATGATTTTGTAACCCATCCTAATCCTAATTTTATAAGACTATTTGATTTTATAGATGAAATTGTGGAAGGACACAAATATGGCAACTATGATGGTATCTGCATAGGGGGTGATTTTAATGCCCATATCTATCCAAGAACCCCTAGCTGTAAAAGAGGCGTGGAACTATTAGCGATTTAGTTAACGCCATGGAGGAGGTAAAAAGTAAGGGGACCGTTGAACCTCAGGTCACCTATGTAGGGCGAGGGTGCTCAACCACCATAGATTATGTATTCCTATCCTCTATCTTAGGAGATCTCCTACTAAAGGCCAAGGTGGTTGATGTTCCATATAGCGATCATTACCCGATCCTAATCAGTTTAAAATCTATTAAAAAAACAGGGGAATGTGAGAGAAATCGGCGCACAAAATTTAGTAGCTTCTACAGACAGACTTAGGGTGGTCTGGAGGGGGGTCGATAATAAGGGAGTTTTAGCACGTATTATTAAAACGCATCCCTAAATAGTGTCAGACTGTCTATCTATCGACAGCCCTGAACATGTGATTATAGAGGCCTTCACGGACCTTTGTAAGGCCATAAAAAAGGAGATCTCTAAACCAGTTCGAATCACCGATAACAAACAACCACGATGGTTCGATTCCCTATGCTCCAAAGCCACTCGTGAACTTAGGGGAGCCCTCACAGCGGTCCCACGTGACCAGTCTGCTGTGAGGAGACTGAGGGCTAGTTACAAATATGCACTCAAAACAAGGACAGAGGAGCTCTTAAGAGAACACTGGGATTGCCTCGTGCGCATTGCGACACTGAGGGATGTTACTGGATTTTGGAGTGAGGTTAAGAGTTTAAGATCATTAGGAACCAACTTCACCCTGATAAATTGTAATATACCAGAGGACGAGTGGGTGAAACATTTTTCGAAAATATATGAGGCCCCACCTAACATCACGGGCGTCGTCCCTCCTTTAACCCCACTTAACATCACTTTAATGGAGGTAGAAGATGCCATCTCAGATAGCGCAGGGAACAAAGCTCCTGGCCCTGATGGTCTATCCATCGACCAAATTAAAACGGAACCAGATTTCTGGGTGCCATTACTTTGTAACATCTTTAATAACTTATCTCATACTCCACCTCCAGTAACTTGGTCAAATAGTACCATTGTGCCCATTTTTAAAAAAGGCAATAGATTGGACCCTGCCTGTTATCGACCGATATCTTTAATCGATAACACCTTGAAGATTTTAGGGAGGGTCCTTTTTAACAGGATTAGAGCTTGGGCGGAAGATAATTCCATCTTACATCCATGCCAGCTTGGCTTTAGAAGCCATGTGGGCACTGTGGAACAATGCCTAAATCTAAATTTACTGATGGCAAAGTACACTATTGCAAAAAGGTCCCCTCTTTATTTAGGTTTCATGGATTTAAGTTCTGCTTTTGATTTTGTTAATCACACCCGTCTATGGACAGTTTTGTTGAATTATGGTTTAGATGAATCCTTAGTTTACTTCCTGGCCCATTTACATAGTGATTTGAGAGCCCGCGTCCGTTTGAACACCCTTGGTGAGGTATCCAACGATATTTTTATTGGCAGGGGGGTCAGACAGGGGTGCGTCTTAGCCCCCCTGCTTTTTATTTTGTATATAAATGAACTGAGTAATTGTCTGTATAAATTAACATCTGATGTCACGCAAGTTAATGGTAGATCACTTCCCGCTCTCCTTTATGCGGATGACGTGGTACTTACGGCCCGCACACCTAATGCACTACGAATTTTAATTTCAGGTTTTGTTACCTATATGGCAGATCTGGGGCTCTGTACAAATTTTAACAAATCATTCATAATGTGCTGTGGCCCAAAAAAGCATAAGATTAATTGTATTTTAATAGGGGATAATGTTTTAAAATGCACAAGCACTTTTCCATACCTAGGTCTGTTGTTCGCTGACTCTGGCTCATGGCAACCGCATGTTGCACAGGGAAGAAATAAACTGAGCAAAGCCATGAACTCTGTTACCTCTCTCCGCCAACCACAAAGTGCTGAGGTCATTATATCAATGTTACATATTTACAAGACCCAATGCTTACCCACAGGAACTTATGGCGCTGAGGTATGAGGCTATACAAACTGTACCAATATACAGACAGTGGAGAATCGGTTTTGCAGGAAGTTCTTGTGGGGGGGGTTATTTCTGCCCCAACCTATTTGTGCCACCAAGAACTGAGCATCAAGTATTCAGAGGATTTTATAAGATCTAGACCTGCTTTGTTTTGGCTGAAAATATGGAGGAATGAAGCCGCGTCATAGACCCGAGACATTATTATGGACTGTTTAAAATGTGACCGGGCCAGTCACATACCATGGCTCGCGGCGGTGGAAAAAAGCCTAGTGAGTGTGGAGCAAGGGCATTTATTTACATCTCCCCACATAATAGCCTGCTCACACAAGAACTTAGTAAAAAAGGGCCTTGTACAGCCACTACAATTGTGAGAGGGAAAAGAAAGAACTTACAAAGCCGGCCGTCATAAGGTATCTATCCCTCCTGATACCCAGTGACAGGCCTTCTAACTCACCCGAAAGCTACCTGTGTAGAAAGATGAGTAAATGGAACAGGAGCCTGCTGTTTCGGTTCAGGGACGGGAGCATTAAAAATCTATTATGCTTCCCAATAGGATTTAATAGAAATTTGGAAAACCTAAATTGTCCCTGTACCCATGGTGGTAAACAAAGCCTTTTACACTTTACACTTTTTTGTGGCTTTTCTGCTAAATACGCCAAACATTTTTTAATGCCATATTTTCGCAAAACTGACCAGCTTGATTTCAACTTAGCTTTTGACGATTTATTACGGTTGAGCTGTGACGAAGTAATTAGTTAGTTGCTTTCTTAAATCTGCAGTCCGCTCAAGAGCGTCATTGAACTTGTCCTGAAAAGTTTTGCACTTTGATTTGCTTTGCCGCTCACTGTGTGTGGGATTTGCTGACTGTGACTCCTGTGTAGGGGACGACGTGGGATTCCCTGGAAACTGCTGGTGCAGGCTGCCTCGTGTGTTCTTTGAAAGGGGGAGAGAGCTCCTTGAATACTTTTGACGCCGAGGGACTGCGAGGTCCAGCAGGTTCTCTGTCACCCAGCTGCTGCCTCTTCCCTCGGTGTCCCCGCCCCCCGCCCGGACCCTTGAAATACCTTTCGCGGCCCCCGCTCTGCGGGAGCCGCTCACTGTGTGTGGGATTTGCTGACTGTGACTCCTGTGTAGGGGACGACATGGGATTCCCTGGAAACTGCTGGGGCAGGCTGCCTCGTGTGTTCTTTGAAAGGGGGAGAGAGCTCCTTGAATACTTTTGACGCTGAGGGACTGTGAGGTCCATCAGGCTCTCTGGCACACAGCTGCTGCCTCTTCCCTCGGTGTCCCCGCCCCCTAGCCTGTAGTTATTTAATCTCGCTCCTAATCCCGCGACGCGGGACGAGCGCGGGACCTAGCCCGGGGCTAAGCCTGGGCAAAGGGCGGGCCCTCTGTGGCCCTCAGAGGACCAAGTAGGACGGGACGGGCCACCCCCATTGAAATCCCTACAAGAGGAGGTAAAGAGAGCTGAACTATTAAATGCTTGCTGACAATTAATGGGCATGTAGCTGTAAACACTAACTAATTTTGCCTGTGTGTTGATGTTACGTATTACCCCTACCCTATCGAACGGAACCATGGTTCAGAAAGGAGTCCCCAAAAAATCTGTTAACCAGAGGGGTTCTCGTAATGGTACACAAGACCACCACTTAATCACTATACCACAGCCTATACCTAGTGATTCAGATGGGAATGATTCTTGCCAGGCCATAGCTAGCACCCCCTGTGAACAATCTCCATCAGAAACATCCGGTTTTCTGCAAAGCCACTCACTGTTAGCGGAACTAAACAATCTGTGTAAAACCAAGTATGTCCCCGCAGACTAGAGAACTAAACTAAATAGTGCTTCTCCCTGTACGGCTAAAAGCCTTAGTACTTTGCCCCACAATGATTTTGCGCAGGAATCAACCCCATTACTCACAAAAGTTAACACTCCAAGCGCAGCGCTCATGCAGATCTCACCCGTTAAACGGAAATGCGACAAGGTCCATCAAAATGGGAATGACCCAAAGGAACAAAAATTGTGTTTAAGCCCTCCACTGTCCGTCACTAACTCCCCCTCAATTTAGAAGAACTAAATAGTCTAGTACCTCCTCTTCAACTGGCCTTAACATCTCTGATTGAACGATTGCTCAAATCTCTTATATCGCCGCTGTTGGAGAAAATAAATATTTTGGAGAATAAGCTGACGGAAATAGAGGATCTGATCAAGGTTAATTTATTTCCCGCTAAAATCACTGAAATAATTAATCGCCATCAATCCCCTGTTGTCTCCATAGTGCCAACGCAACCTGCACTATGCCACAATTTAAAAACTCTACAACTAGCCCCCAATAAAACAACCCCTAAGATTGCTTCTAAACCTGTACTACCACAGCATATTATTGCGAGAGTAGAAAATAATAAAGTACCTTCCATACACCTACCACCTGAGGCCGCCCCATTCGTGTGTGTTCTCTCAGGTGTACCACCACTCACACATGGAAAATCCGAGAGGCACCACGATTTATTAAATAAGGTTACCTTTTGGCTATCCAAAAACAGACCCCTGCCACCCGAACTGGATGGAACAATAATGTGTGTCAGAAGGGTGGGCTGGTTAGGCTCCCTCCCAAAACACATTCCTGGTGATCTAGTGTTGGTAAAATTCAGGTCTAGAAATATTGTTCCGTACCTACGAACCCGGCAGCCCCAAGAAGATGATGGCCCAATATCGATCTGGGATTTACATGATTTCTACCCCAGTGCGCCATACATACCCTCCTTAAGGGGTAATAATTACGGGACGGGTAGAAGATCCTATGCTTCGAATAATTGTAGTTCCTCCGCTCTTAACCGCTTTGCACCAGTGCATAACATATATAAAAATGGAAATCTTTATTAACCTGCTCTTACTAAGGGCGAACAGGATGTAAAGGTAGAACTGTGAATGCCTATCGTATGAAAATATGTAAATTTAAAGGAAAGTATCCCCACTGGAGGGCAAATGTTTTTTAAATTAATGTCTTCTAAACTTATAGATACTTTGTGTTATTGTATGTATGATTTATGTCTGTTTTTTTAACTGTATGCTTTTATGATTTTAATTCAAAATCGAATAAAGCAAACTGAACTTGAACTTGAACTTGATTTGCTTAGTTTGCACATTGCCTATTTTGCACAAATAATTGCCCTTTGCACAAATTATAGAAATGATCTCTGAAGAGTCGCGAATCGTAGTTTTTTTTTAATGTACATTTAAAATTCATTGACATTTCTAACCTTGCAGTTAACTGTAAATACACACTATGATGAACCAGATGATTTTATTATGTGATTTTTATTAATTCTTTTTAATAAGCATATTGGACTTTGTGTCTTGTATAATATTGTATGATGCTGTGATTTTATGTACTTTTATTGATGTTTAATCCGAATAAAGATCTTTGACTTGACTTGACTTGATATTGGTGCAGACGGTTTATACTCCCTCGTACAAACGTCTCTTTTAAGAACAATAACAGCTGGTCTTGCTGTGGGAGACAATAATGGTTTTTAGCAGCAGTATATTTGAATATTTTGATCTCTAACTGATGACACCGCATTATGGCATGAAGGGCAGTTAGTGTATTTACGAGTCGCAATAATGGTCTGTTTACTGCAACAGTCCTGGATACCCAGAAGTAGATGGGGATATATTAAGATATATGCAAACCTGATTGTAGGTTTGTAATAACATGCACAATATATTATAGCATATGAATGTATGTTTTTTTTAGTAGTTGTATCCCGTGATGGCTGGATTTTCCGCCACAAGTTTTTGATCTATTTTGATCCCTTCACTCCATCTATTTGCCTGATTACGGTAAGGTGGATATTAGGACTGGGACGGGTAGACGTACTAATGAAGACCTGGGTGACCTGCCTATTAGGGGCACAGTAAGACGGTCGAAACATGTTGGCACTGGCAGTTTAAGGAGGGGTGTTTTTGGAACTTAATGTTCTCTTTAAACACTGCCCATCCTTCACTATTTTAATCCTGGTCGTGGAACCTATGAATAATGGTCCTGAAGGTATCCATGAGCCAGTTTTAAAGCACTTTCTTATGCTGCACTTTGTTCTATCACAGTACCCAGTCACCGGGTGATACTCACTGTGTTATCACTGATCTATCAAGTCTGTGTTGTTTTGTGTATGTTTTTGTTTCTCCTCCCCTATGCTCCATCCTGTGCGTGGCTACGCCAGGGCATTTTGTAAGCACACCCGATGATGAAGCATGTCACACACATTTGTGTGTGAGTGAGGGCAGTTTTCGAAACATATTAGTTTTGTCACTATACACTTAATATTTTGTCTGTGTCAAATGGTTTCTCCCTACCCCTCTGTGTGTTAACAGGTAACTATATCTGCTCATCACTTTGCTGTAAACTGTGATGGGCCACATTGATGCACCATTTTTTCCTCTTTGGCCCCCCTTCTTCCCAGACTACCGCAGCACTGCTCTGTGGCCTGGCCTTCGAGGTGCCGCAGGGAGGATCACGGAGAGCCTGACTGCTCACATACTGCTGGGACCAAAGGCCTTACCTGTGCTGAAAGGTCAGTGCCCAGAGTCTCCCTAGTGCGTGCCCGCCTTGTTCACTGAGTCCTTATCTCCTGCGATGTGGCCTTCTCATTGTGGACCCAAACTCCTCTGCCGGTTGCCCCCTTGAATATTCTAAAGGTTGTGGGGGCCCCTGGCTGGGCCACCATGGACTTTTCTTGACATGCCTTCATAGGCAACGGGGGTGCTGCCCTGCAGGGCCCCTGGCTTTGCCTTATGTGGACACCTGCTGCAGGCTCACTCTGACTGCTCAAGCCACCGGTATTGCAGACAGGTCCTCGAACAAGCAACTTTGTGGGACAGACTCTATGGGACAACTGCTGCTCTACCGCCGCCCCTCCTCCGGCCTTTTCTGCTGCAGCCCATCCAACATTCCTGGTCTTATTATGGTGCATGGCATCCGCCCCAACTCACACACAAATGAAAATTGACAAGTTTATGTCCCCGCCTAAAGTTGCCAAATAAGACAGAAATTCTAACAGGCCAGTCAAGCCTCCCGGCTGGCGCTTGAAATGAAGATTGGTGAAATTGGGGGTGATGTTGCCCTTCTGCGACAAGACTTGCATAATATGGCCGATGGGATGTCAGGTGTGGAGGGGCGCATGTCCGACCTGGTGGACTCTGTCACAACCCTTAAGGCGAAGACGGTTGCCCGCCTTCCTCTTGAAGATCGTTAGGAAGATGCCAAAAACTCAGTCAGGCGGAACAATCTGAGGTTATGCCTTGGATCCAGGAGGGACTCTTTTGCCTTGCCTGAACATTGAAAGGGCCCATAGACCACTGCCGGTGAAACCCCTACAGGAGTCCCTCCTCAACCCCTGCCAAAATCCTCAATTATCAGGACCGAGATAACATCCTCTGTTACACCAGGGAGTGGGAGACTGCCCACTCTCAATCTGACAGGATTCTCATCTTCCGTGACTATACTCATCTTATCCAGCAGAAATCGTTCAAAGCTGTCAAATAAAAACTGCGGTCTTTGAGCATTACATGCATGCTCCTCTTCCCAATTCAGCTCAAAGTCCATTACGTGTTTATATCCTTATTCTTTTATACTACAGTGGTGGCATGGGAGTGGGTGACAGTGCATCAGCTCCTGCGCAGACACTCACCCCCATCCTGGGATTCGCCAGAGAGGAGGCCAAGTGGTTGCACCAAACTTAGGGGGTCCTGCAGGAGGAGGTCTGGAACAGAAGGCTCATAGGTATCCTCTGCCCTGGTGGCAGGTAATTCTGAACACAGATGCCGGCGTGAGGTGACTGGTGTGGTGAGCCTCACATAGGGAGAGGCACCCTAGATGGAGTGGTGATCCTCCCCGGAAATCAATGTTGTGCTTCAGGCTGGCTGACTTGAGGAATCACCCCATGAGTTGATGTGACTAACTTTGCCAGACGCCCGTTATCCTACTTGTGGATTCAGCCTCAAGAGGGACAACCTAGGCGGAGATTGTTGATTCAGCCTCCAGAGGAATGACCTAGGTGGAGAACCCCAGTCATTTTACTTCCATGCGTGTTTTTTTATTGCTGGGGCAACAGATGCTTCTTGGGTGAAAGTTTGGGGTAGAGTGACATTGGGGGGACTTTTGGCCGATGATTTTAGCCTTTTGGCTTCAATTCATCGAGCAGTGTGGATCATAATTCTGGTCACTTTCTGGTTGTCTAGGGTATGCGTCTAGGCCAGGCAGAAACCACCACTCTAGTAAGGGCAAGGGAGTTACATGCTGAAGATAACCCCTGCTCCCCCCCTTGGTAGCTTGGCAGAGCAGTCAGGCTTATCCTCGAGGCAATGTGTAAAGCGTTCGTGCAACACACTCACACTGCAGCGACACACTAGGCACACCACAAAAGAAACTCCACACAAGGCTATGTCAAAAATATCCTTTGTATTACTCATAAAACATATTAGAACATAGTCCCATATATACACTGTGCCACCTGGCACTAGGTATGGCTTTACAGGTGATTATACACATTACAGGGCCAATCGGGCCACTGTCAGAACCATCACATCACAGCTAGTGAAAACAGCCAGTTATTACTGGTAACAGTGCACTCAGCAACAACATCTTAGGCACACAGCCTAAACATCAGTGCACCCTAGTACGAAGCATTATGCAACCACCATAATAAGCTACTGGGCACCACCTGGGGGCTCGGCACAACACATTATGCCATAAACACAGTAAGGGTATCTCACATAGCGCATCATGTAAACCCTCAGTCCCAGTGCACCACCGTACCCACTTTCAGAGGGAACACCTTAGACAAAAAACATTGGCATAAATTATCATCTGTAATGCACCCATTTCATAACGCACCATGCCTCTCTAAGGCATGATCATCATTGTGGCACATAACACAGGCAGAGTGCACATATTAGGGAGATTCCTGAACACGATCGAGCGTATTCAATTCCTCAGAGTGCAGATTAGTAAGGTACTTTGCCCCCAATTTGCCCACCACTCGTGGTGCAGCTGCCGTGGTAGCTGAGGCCGGGTCCCGTTTCGGACTCTCCCTGCGATCCCCCCAGGACCAATAAGAGGCCCCTAACAGGGAACCCGACTGCCCACTGTTGGCACCAAATATATTGGAGACCTTTCTTGGTCTCATTTACTCGAAGTCGGTAGTATCCGTAATACTGCCAAGAGGCAGCGCAATGCCGCCCAAGACCGGAGGGCCCCACCTGGCCTCCCTCGCGAGGTCAACTCCCCCACTGGCAGCTGCCTGCGATGCCTAGACTCATCAATACGCCGGGTGAGTCAGGATTTCAAGGGCAGCCTTTTACACGCGGAGCGAGGCCTCTGCCGGCTTTCCCTTCTTCGGCTCCCCCTCCACCAGGCTTCGCCTGCCTGGCTTCCTCTACCGAGAGTGGAATGCTCCTCTCACAGTAAGGCAACAGCCGCCTGGCTTCCTGGTGATTGCTCTGAAGCCTCGGCCCCAGCCTACGGAGCGAAGTCCTCACAATATCTTGGTCCTGGCAATGCAGGACAGCACACGCTGCACAGCCATGCGCTGCTTCAAGAAAAGGCTGCACAGCACTGCTCTCTCTGAGGGTCGGCAGAGCCCTCTCCTCAGGCTCTGAAAGCACGCTGGCTCCCCTAGTCACCACGGATGGCCCCCCGCCATAACCAGGCCTTCTGCCTGGCTTCCGCTTTGCTGTGCGGCTTCTTTTGGCGAGTTTGGAAGCAGGAGCCCCTCTTCTCTGGCTCGAAAGGGGCAATGAAGATGAAGTGCTCATGATGTGCTGGTAAGCAGGAGCCCCCTTCTCTGGCTCTGGAAGTGTATATCGAGCCTAGAACCTAGGACACGCTTCTGATGTCTGGCAAAGCACGGAGGGGCACAACAAGGGCAAAAAGGTGCTCCTCATGCTTCAGGTCACACAGGGCAGAGCTGGGCCCAGGCAGGCTGCCTCACAGTGCCCCCTAGCAGAGGGGAAGTCCTTTGTGGTGGTTCCTCCTGGCGCCCAGCAGTTCTCTTCATCCTGGTCAAGCACAAAGTTCAACACCTACATGGGGTCACAGACTCAATACTTATACCTCTGCTAGTCTTTGTTCTCCCCCTGGCACAGGGCTCTGTGCCCGGTCCAAACCAATTCTGGGGGGGGCACTTACATATTTCTATACAGTCTACAACAACCTCCTTTGTTAGTGTAAGTCCTGACCCCTAACACCTCACAGGGGGGCAGAGCCAGCATTGTGTAAGGCAGGCACAATACTATTCAGGCCCAGATGCTACTCCTTACTCTACTCCAAATGCAGATCAGGCCTATTCAACCTAGTGCTGACTCACCCAGCCCCGCTGGAGCCATTGCACCTCCCCAGCCCCTGTCATCCAGAGCCAGATATGCAATACACAACAGGCAGGCACAAAGACACATATCACACAGGAATGCCCACTTCTAAAAATGGCATTTCCATAATAGTGGTAATAAATCTGCGAACACCATTACGAAACATTTATTACCAGTATTCCAAACATACCAAACTTGATCACTCTACTCCTCTCATATCACGAATTACCCCTGAACACACATATCAGGGAATCCTCAATGCATTACTATGAGAGGGCAGCCTCACAGTAGTGAGAAACCAAAATGGCAGTTTGTCACTACCAGGACATGCCACACAGTTAAGGCACATGTCCTATCTTTTCCCTACAGTGCACCCTGCTCATAGGGCTAGCTAGGGCCTACCTTAGGGGTGACCGACAGGTAGTAAAAGGAGAGTCACAGGGATGGCACCCACTTTCTGTGCCATGTCACAGTGGCAGTAAACTGCCTGTGCAGGCCCTGCAATGGCCGAGGCCTGAGACAGGTTTGAAAGGCTACTTTGGTGGGTAGCGCACTAGTAGCATTTAATTTACATTTACTGTCCCTGGCTATCTGAGATACCACTTTACAAGGGACTGATAGGTAAATTAAATTTGCCAAACAGGTGTAGACCAATCTTACCATGTTTATCATAGAGAGCACATACACTTTACACTGGACAGCAGTGATAAAGTGCCCAGAGTCCTAAAACCACCAACACCAAGTCAGAAAAAATTCCAGGAGGAAGGCAAAAAGTTCAGGGATGACCCTGCAAAAAGGTCCAAGTCCAACACTCCCTCTATGTGGTTTGAGAGAGTCAATCAACTCCCGTGGGTTGCCCTGGAAATGGCCAAGTGTCCTCGGGTGCTGCAGTATCACACCCTACTTGTCCAATGCCTCACATCATGGCTGTGCTTAAAAGTATGACATAGAATGTCAATGGCCTTAATGACCACATTAAAAGCAGGTTAGAGTTGGGATTTGCGAGACACACAACACTGGATGTCCTCATGCTGCAGAAGACGCTCCTTTTAGACACCCGCTTCCCGTTCCTGGCCAGTTATGGGCATGATAGGGCGCATCATGTTGGACACTCCAGGGGATCCCAGACCGTGGCCCTCCTTATTCTTAAACATGTTCCTATGGTGGTCTCCAGCAGCATGATCCCCTGGGGTGGTATGTGGTGGAAGAGGTCGCAATTGCAGGCCAGGCATACAACCCGGTTTGCCTATAAGTTCCCCCCAAGTGCTTATACCCATCCTTGATGCTGTGAAGGCTGTACTCTTGGCTCTTCCACAGGGTATTATAATGCTGGGTGGAGACTTCAATCTGATTATTTTGGCCTCCAAAGACTACCCCCGGAGATCAGGCGCTGGCCAGTGCCCAAACATGCAAGATTGGACTGCAGTTCCTGGACTCTGTGATGTCTGGCCGGTTTGGAACCCTGATACTATGGCATGCACTCACACATCAGCAGCACACACGACATGGTCCCGGATTGACTTATTCCTTATGCCAGTCACTGACTTGCTTCTTACAACAGGTGCCTGCATTCTTACCCAGGGAATTTCAGACCACTCCCAGGGTTACTTACTTTCCCAAGAGCTGGACACTTACCTCGCCCTTAACATGGGCTCTATGGAGTCTCTTGGGAATTTATGGGTGGCGGGTAAGGTCTATATGTGGGGTATTGCTCACTTACACCTCCGGCCCTGAGATAGGCAGGGGAACTAGAAGCCTGCATTACTCGCTTGGAGGATTGTGCGGGCGCTGATGAAACAGAATCCTGCATGGTGGGGATTGACAGCGGTGACCCTGAGGCAGCTTTGCGTTGTCGAGGCTCAGTCATGTTGAACTGCATCCAAAAGCAGGGTTTATTGGTGGGGGGGCAAGTCTAGTATACTACTCCATTGGCTGGCCATGCACAATACAGTGAACAGGCTGATTCCATGCATAGTGGACACTGCCCACAGGAAATTTCTGGGTGCCCAAGCCGTGAAGTGAGTGTTTGTGGACTGCTACCACTACCTCTACGCACATCGCATGAGGGCCACCAAAGATACCCTCAATCCGTTGACTGTGCACTTACCGCTGGTCACCCTATCGCTGTTGGAAAGGACTGGGTTAGATCAACTGATTACCCTCAGAAAAATATGCGTGGACTTCTCTGACATGAAAACTTCAAAACCCTGGATCCAGATGGCTTCCGGGTTGAATATTACCAACATCTGTGCAAACCCCTGCTTCCCCATTTAATGGCATTTTACAGCGAAGTCATTGCTAAGGGTCACTTTCTGGATGTGCTCAATGAGGCAACTATTTTGGTTCCTCATAGGGGGTGATACTGCCCGGGCGACTGAGGGGCATATTTACAAGCCCCTATCACCACCACTTTTAGTGACTCTGTAGTGGCGATAGGGGCTTCACCTTATTTACAAGGCAGCGTTAAGCCACTTCACGTGGCCTAACGCTGCCTTGTAAATAAGGCATCCTTTTACGCCATATGTAGCATGAAAGGGGAGGGCAATGGGTTTTGCGGTAGGCGTTCCACCGCACCACCCATTGATTTTGACGCTGCCCCCTATTTACAAAGGTGGCATAAATAGGAGGCAACCCAAAAATTAAGAGCATGAATTGTCTATAACAGGCAGAACGAGGAGAAATGCTTTATTTCTCCTCATTTTTGCTGTTTCCACGTGTGCTGCTTTGTGCCTCACAAATAGAAACAGCAAAATGCCATTGATTGTTTATGTGCAGGAAGGTCACCCTTCCTGCACATAAACAATAAAAAATAAAATTGTTTGTAACTTCGATTTGTACTGCATTAAGCAGCACACATAAAAGTTACAAAACACCATTTAAAGATTGTTTATGTGTAGGAAGGGAGACCTTCCTGCACATTAACATTCCTCCCCTCAACACAGACACCCTTGCACTATGGTGCAAGGGTGCCTGCGTTGGTGCTAGGCTGCTAAATTTAGCACCAGAGCAGGGGAAAACGCAGAGCTGCACCATATTGTGGTAAATATGGTGCACCCCTGCGTTTCAGAAGTGGTGGAGTGTGGTGTTAAGCCAAGGAGGCTAACGCCATCCTCCTCCACTTCTCCAGTAAATATGCCCCAGAGTGTCCTAGTGCCCATTTTCTCTTATCAACAATGAGTTCAAAATATATATTAAAGTCCTGCCTAATAGGCTCCTTAAGGTCATACACTAGTTGATTCATCCAGATCAATGTGTCTTTATGCTCCAACAAAGTACACACCTGTGCTTCCGTAGGGTGCAGGCAGCCGTGGCTTATCACCAACACCACGCACGGTCAAGGCTTTTTAACTTATTGACTTCAAAAAGGCCTTCTACTCCCTTGACTGGGTCTTCATGTGGGATACTTTGAGACACTTTGGTTTTGCCCCTCACTTCATATCATATGTACAGGTGTTGTAAGTTGAGCTGATCGAACAAGTACAGTTTAATGGGGTACTGTAATCAGCTTTTCCAATACAGCACGGCACCAGACAAGGGTATCCTTTGTCGCTCCACCTTTTTGCCTTGGCAATGGAGCCATTGGCATTCTTGGTGTGATGCGGTGCCCAAGTCCTGATTTTCCAATGGCGAGAGGGTTTGAATATTGAATAGCTCTGTAAGCAGACAATGTCTATCACTCAGTCTCCACCTCAAAGACTACTTTTCCCAGACTGCTTCACATGCGCACACAATATGGGCAAGCCTCAGGCCTTGTGGTCAATTGGTCCAAATCGATTTTGATTCCCTTTAATGTGCCCCCTATAGTTACGTCTTGGCACTCTGCTACCGATCCGCAGATTGAGCTTCCTTTACCTAGGCATGTGTATCTCCCTGCTTCCTACGCTCACTTGGTCATTCAACTTGACTCCATTGGTTCAAAAAAAGCTGAAAGGTCTTATTAGATGGGCCACTTAACCTACTGGGGAATTTGGCTCTTTTTAAGACGATGATCTTACTGATCTTACCACGGTTCTCGTCTATGTCTTGCAGAACTTTCCCCATCCCCTCTCAAACAGTAGCTCACTGCAGTGCATTTCACCATGCGCTCCTTTCTCTGGGCCAGTTTTGATGGGGGTTAGCGGCGCCGAACCTACAACTCCCAGTTGTGGTCCTCAATAATTGGTTCCATGGTGAATGGGGCGATTTGGTATGTTGGGTCGAAATGAAGCCTATGAGCTGGGATACTATTGTGGACAGACTGTATAGAAATCCCCATCCCCTAAGCTCACTAGAACTGTACTCCTATCAGGGAGATCAGATTTGCGTTGAACCGTGTGAATGGGCAAGGTCAGGCTGCAGCCCCCCCCCCCCGCCGTCCTGGCAGGGTACTTGGTTACACCATGTGGCTCACTTAGCAGGTTTAGGCACCTGCCTGCAAACTCATAGGAATCTCTAGACTGGGAGTCATGTGGCGGGATGAAAATATGCTATCCCTTCAAGATTTGCAGGCCACCTTACATTTACACCAGTCCCAGTTCTTCAGGTTCTTACAGCTCGTTGGCCTTGCACCTAGAGCTTATTGTGGGGGCGCATGAATTTAACCCAGTGGAGGTCAAATATCTCATAGGTCCCTTGGGGCAGGAAAGTATTGATAGTATCTACCGTTCCCTTGTTCATAATTCACGGACTTGTTCACCACTTTGAAATGTAACTGGGAATCATGGGTTGGTCCTCTGAAAGACAGTGAGTGGAGGGAGGCTCTTGTGGCACCAAGAGAATTGGGAAAATCATCTAGATTCCGCATGATCCAGATGAACTTTTACACACCACATACTTGACACCATTGAAGCTCTGGTGATTGGGATGACTTGGTCATGTCTGGTGCGCAAGAGATATTGGTCCACTGTCCTCCAAATAATTACTTACATAATGCACAACCCGATTGACTTTACTCCTCGTATTGCTCTTTGATGGAAGACCTGAGGGAATCCAGGAGAGTCCGCCTGCTACTGGGTTAAGGGACGTTGGTGACTAAAAGGTACATAGATCGATTGTGGAACTTATCGACCCCACCTCTAGTGGTGGCATGACAAGCAGCCTTGGACTGTTGCACAAAATTGGGGGAGGCAATATACACTGTTCAAGGGTGTCCTCATAAACGTTCATAGATCTTGGGGAATGTTTGCAATATTATGGTTTGCAGGGCACTGTTGGGTGACTGCACGTGGAATGCTGATGCAAGCTTGTAGTGGTTGTACCCTGTGAGAAGTTGGCCTGATATATGATGTTCACTAATTCTAGTGATCACCTTGTATCAGTCCAAACAACCCTTATGGTGATTGGTTGTTAGTCAACCTTATAGACCAGCTATCCTAGTAGCGTGGACAAAAGCAGTCTTTAGGCTAAACTCTGAATGGCATGTGAAGCCAGCTGTTTTACCACATATAACCCCTTGAATACCAAGTGAAAGGAAACCACACAGGTTGTTATGAAAATAAACAGATATTTATTAACTAACATACACCTCTGAACTCTTTATGAGGTCAGAGGGCTAAGCACATGACAATATTAAAAGGAAATACGAGTTCGCACAATATTTACAAGTGCGCCTTAGGGGCACGACAAACCATATACTCAAAACAATGGAATGCGAGGAAGGAAAGTACTGTAAGGAGATCCAGAGGCTGGAGGACAGCTGGGACTACGCTACAAACTAGGTAAGTAAGGAGCAGGAGGCCCACGGGGCTCACATGCAGAGTGGGAACTCTCACGCGGAATGCGTATCAACGTCTATGGATCTTACAGTTTAGAAAGTTCCGGATTCCGGACGAACCCGGCTGGATGGAGGGAAAACAACAGTGGACCTGGACACTAGGATAGTGTACACAGACTTCAGCACCTAGAAGCTTTAGTTACCTAACCCACAGGCTACGGGTGCATAGGGCTGAAGTTGCGTCTTGTTTGCTGCGTTGATCCCGGTGATGCCTGAAACAAGGAGTTGCTGGCAAGCAGCCAGATGGAGGAGTCCGGTGGTTCCAAGGATGGAACTTAGAAGAAGGAGTCCTGAAAGGGAAGGGGACAGAGTCTCGGTCACTAGCCAGTGACGGTGCTGGAACCAGGAGGGAACCAGATGCTGTCGCCGCAGTCAGGTGAAGGAAGGGTCACTTCTCTCTGTAGCTGCGCGGACCAGGAGCTGCTCTTCACAACCAGGCTGGAGGCACAAGCTGTCCCACGTAGTCTGCTGCTGTTGGCGGTGTCGGATCGTCGATCTGGACGACAGGCCTTGGGTAATGCAAGCCACGCGGTGGAACAAAGATGGCGTCTGGTGTGGACCAGGAGGGTCCGGGGTGCTTCTCGTTCACAGGGAAGCAAGGGCCAGTCTGGGGGACCAGACCAGCAGTGTTAGATTCTTCGGGTCGTCGTCTCAGAAATCACGAGCCAGCCGGCAAGTGACCAGACAACAGGACAAGCAGTACCCTGGCAAAAGGGCCCAAAGCAGATCTCGTGGATGCTGGGGGGCTGGTCTTTGGTGCAGGAGCTGCGTCGGTGTGGGGCTTCTCGGTCCCCAAGGCACTCACTCGAGGATCCCTCGGCGGTCGTGCTGGAAGCGCTATGCAGGTTTTGCAAGATGGCCGTCTCCACGTTGCTCGTCGCACCCACGGGTCCCAGCTGTGCTGTGGATGTGGGTAGAGGTCAGAGAGGTCTGGAGGTCCGGGTCTTGTCGAGCTGGGTCATCGGATTCCGGGATGGAAGGACTCTGCAGCAAACCACACAGGAGCTTGATGGTGCCTGCGAAGCAGGATGGTCACTCCCTGACCATAGGGGAGATTCTTCAGTCTTCTGGAATCAGGAGGTCGAAGGTCAAGAGTTTCTTCGTGGAAGTTGTCAAGATAAATCTGATTTGGAATGGGACCAGCTCCTACCTTTATTCAGCTAAAGGGGGCTGCACTACGACTAGGTCCCTCCTCTGGGTGGGACCAGGAAGGGGGGTAGTTACACCCCCTTTCCTTTGTCCGGTTTTGCACCAGCTCTGGGGCTGGGGTGCCCCAGGAACTGGTTTAGACAGGCATATGCACAGGGACACCTTGTGTGCCCCAGGCATGTCTCATTCCTTTCAGCCCTGTCCTACCTAATACACAAAACCCTGTCTGGGATGGTGCTAGCACCTCCCAATGCAGGAAACCCTTTGTCCAAGCCTCCCTCGCTGGAAGGACTCCCAGCAGCAGGAGGTCAGACTTGTGTCTGTGGTGGCAGCATCCATTTTGTGATGCTGAGGCTCGAGTTAACTTTAACCGGGGTTCACAGTTACATACATGTCGTGTCCCTCTAGAAGGGTGGAATGCTAACCCCGTCGCCAGAATTAGCGAGGGGTTAGTATTCCAATTCGTATGACACCTTACTCGACATGTTTTGATAATGCTATGCCAAAGTTAGCAGTTGACCGCGAGGTTCATAATGCACTTAAGAGTATATGGTATAGCGTTATCATGGAACAGCTATTAGGACTTGGTTCCGCAAGCTGCAAACGGGCTCAGCTCATGCCAGAGCACCATCTCACATAATTCCAAGCACACTGCCTTCAGGATTGTTAAGGCCTGCCGTAGGAGTAACTGATAGGAATATATGTGTCCATTTTAGGGTTAGATATAGAGATACTATATCTAAAGCAAAGGGTGATTACACCACCTTGCCCCAGCTGTCGTGCCGCCAGTTGTGTCAGATTTGGATGGCCAGCCAGGGGTGGCATAATACATGCTTCAGCCCCTGGTAGGCCCTGGGTACACCTATGCCCTGGATACCTAAGGTATGCTGTACAGGGACTGATAAGGTGGCTCAGTATCCAATTAGATATGTACCTAAGGTACATGGAATCCATTTTACAGAGAGAGCAGTGGGCCTGGGGTCCTGAATAGCAGGGCCCCAGGTCAACTAAGTCGAAAAACCAGCAAAACACCAGGCAAAAAGTTGGGGGCAACCATAGTCAGATGTCCACCTTCCTACATTACCCCCCCCCCCAACGAAAGGAGATTAGGCTATCCTTGACCAGGTAAGCCTATATTGCCTGAGTGGCCATATGAGGTGGTATATGCACTGGCAAGGTTACCCCCTATATCATGGTCCACTAAGCAATCCCTCACCCTAAGGGTATCTGAGGGTCTCCACCATAGGGAATCTCTACCTGTGGTGTGTTTTGGCAAAGTAAAAGGCTGGTGCTGAGATGGAGTACTGAAGTGAGACTCCACTAATGTTGGGCTCAACTTCCTCCAATCACTTTCCACCATATATGCCTTTCTTTCCAGGACTGAGTTGCTGTATGCTCTCAGGGTCAACCTCTGGCTACATAAAGCTGGAGGCTGGGTCCCTCTGTTTGGCTTACTGGAGGGACAGGTCAGGTTCGGGGCCCTCAGGTCCCAGGTTTGGCTGTGCCCAACAGTGTCCATCTGTGGGAGGTCCCTAGCTAATTTTAAGGGGGATCCCTCAGGAGTTTGTTTTATTTTCACTTGGCCAGGACTACTAGCTTCAGTGCCCTTAATCTGTTGATTGGGGAGTTCTTTTGGACAGGGGGCCCTTTGGGGTCCACCACTGGCCTCCCTGACCTCTACAGCCCTGGGCTGACTGAGGTAGGGTAGAGAGGGGCAGGTTGCCTGCTCCAGACTGGGTCCCACCTTGGAAGGGTCCACTGACATCAGGGGTTCTGCCAGGCTAGGCCTGACTACCTCTGGGGCAGTTCCTTCACAAGGGGTCAGATCAGTTCCCTGAGGAGGCTGATCCTTTCCTAAAGTCTGGTGGGAGGGAGATTTCTCTTCCTCCTCAATGCTCTCTGTCTGAGTGGAGTGATCCATAGTTTCAGGCTTCACAACACTATTATCTGTCTGAGTTTGAGCTGTGGCCATCACAACTCCACCAACCTTTTCAGGAAGGGACTCAGTTTGGGTATGGGTTGTTACCATTACAGCCTTGCCAACCTGTTCAAGGGAGGAATCTGTCTGAGATTGGGCTGTGACTGGCACAGCCCTCCTGACCTGTTCAGGGAGGACATCTTGGACTGGGGCTGTGGCTATCACTGCCCCACTAACCTTACCATGGAGGTTTACCATTTTAAAATGGGTTTCTTGCTCTACCTCAGCCCAGGCTGAGATCTCTAAATCATTCCCCAGTAGGCAATCTACAGGCAAGTTTGATGACACTGCCACTCTCTTGGGACCAGTGACACCTCCCCAGCTGAAATTTACCACTGCTATGGGATGATCTCTCTGCACTCCATCAATGTTGGTCACCTGGTATGTGGCTCCAGGTATAAGTTGCCTTGAGGGGACTAGGCTCCCAGTCACCATGGTGATGCTAGCCCCTGTATCTCTATAGGCCTCAACTATTGAACCATTGATGAGGGGCTCCTGTCTGTACTTGTCCAAAGTATTGGGACAAGCTGTGAAGTTGGCAAACCCCATGCCAGTATCACACACAGGAGTATCTAAGTCAGGGGACCTGGTTAGGCCAGAGTCCCCAGGAACTCCCAAAGTAAATGCACCCAAATTCTTGGGGGCATTCCCACCACCTGGGGGATTACTACTAGTAGTAACAGGAGGCTTGGAAGTGTTACTTGGGGGTATGTTCTCCTTATTGTTGTTGGCCCTTGGGCAACTGCTGTCAGTTTTCAAGTGGCCTACCTGTTTGCAGGTATGGCAATAAGGTTTCTTTTGGGTATTGGAAGGATTCTGGGACCCACCCTTTTCAGAGTATTTTTGGGGCCCTGATGTGGTTTGATCAGAAGATTTATTCCCACCCTTCTCGTGAGGCTTGGTTGATTCTTTCTTTTGGTCACCACCCTGGTTCTTAGGCCTAATCCTGGTTCTGACCCATTTGTCTGCCCTCTTACCCAATTCTTGTGGAGAGGTCAGATCAGAGTCTACCAGGTGCTGGTGTAATAACTGGTTCTGACAATTATTTAAGACTTGTTATCTCATAATAAGATTATACAATCCTGTGAAGTCAGTAACTTTACTACCCAATAGCCAGCCTTCTAGAGCCTTTAGTGGCACAATCAACAAAGTCAGTCCAATCCTGAGACTGAGTTTTCTGGGTGTCCCTGAACAGCAACCTGTACTGCTCAGTTGTTAAGCCAAACCCATCAACCAGTGTATTCTTCAGGACTTGGTAATTGTTAGCATCCTCAGCTCTAGTAGTGAGGAGCTTATCTCTACCTTTACCTTCAAAGGAGAGCCACAGTTTAGCTGCCCACTGACTTTGGGGGATGCACTGGACAGTGCAGGCCCTCTCCAAAGCAGTCATCCATTTGTGGATGTCATCCCCTTGCTTAAAGGGGGGCACTATTTTACTCAGGTGTCTAGTATCAACACTCCTGTCTTTATCTCTAGGGATAATGCTGCCACCAGTGGGGTCTGCCCCACTCAATTTCTGCTCTCTGGCAAAGGCAAGTCTTTCTTTGGCAAGGGCAAGTTCCTCCCTCTCAATCCTCAGATTGACTTCCCTCATCTTAGCTTCATGCTCTCTTCTCTGAGGGGATGTCATCCCTCTCTGAGAAGATGCCTTAGAGACATGGGTATGAACAGATCTGTTAGAGCCTCTGGAGTGAGACCTAACTCGTCTATTCCCAAGGTTCAGCCTGCCTGAGAGTGGGCCTGGGGTCCACCAGTTCCATTCTCATGTATGCTTAAGTTGGTCCTGGTGAGCCTACTGACTACTACTGGACCTTTGTCTGCCTCATCCCCTGACAACTCCTGTTCCTCTTCCTCCTCTTCACTGTCTGCTCCATGGAGGTTAGGGTCAGGGTCACCAAGGGTTCCCTCTAAGGGGGGCATGCTCCCATCTGGATTAGAGGGGCCTGTGTTAGAAGCCCTTCTGGCATCATATGTCTCTAAGAGACCTATCAGAAAAGGAGTGGTAGGGTTAGAATCCTGTTTTAGTTTCCTGGAGGTACACAATTGTCTCATCTCCTGGAAGCTAAGGGCTGCATATCTGGAAGTGACCTGTGGAGGATCAACAACCACAAGGGGAGTCTCTGAAGACCCTCCATGGGTAGACATGCTTCTAGTGAGGTGTAAGTGGTGCACTTACCTACACTATGGGTTTACCTACTGATCCCTTGCTAAGAGTTGTAGTCAGGGTGTGCTACTCCCTTTCTACTACAACAGCTGGTTCAGTAGAACTCAGAGTATTTTTAAGCTTGTTATATGTACCTATGGTACCTTATGTGATCTTTCAAATGATATCTCAAGATTATATTTGGTAAAAACAACAGCAAGCTCAAATCCCAACCGCTGCACACCAATGTGAGAAGTTGGCCTGATATATGATGTTCACTAATTCTAGTGATCACCTTGTATCAGTCTAAACAACCCTTATGGTGATTGGTTGTAAGTCAACCTTATAGACCAGCTATCCTAGTAGCGTGGACAAAAGCAGTCTTTAGGCTAAACTCTGAATGGCATGTGAAGCCAGCTGTTTTACCACATATAACCCCTTGAATACCAAGTGAAAGGACACCACACAGGTTGTTATGAAAATAAACAGATATTTATTAACTAACATACACCTCTGAACTCTTGATGAGGTCAGAGGGCTGAGCACATGACAATACTAAAAGGAAATACGAGTTGGCACAATATTTACAAGTGCGCCTTAGGGGCACGACAAACCATACACTCAAAACAATGGAATGCGAGGAAGGAAAGTACTGTAAGGAGATCCAGTGGCTGGAGGACCGCTGGGACTACGCTACAAACTAGGTAAGTAAGGAGCAGGAGGCCCACGGGGCTCACGTGCAGAGTGGGAACTCTCACGCGGGATGCGTATCAACGTCTATGGATCTTACAGTTTAGAAAGTTACGGATTCCGGACGAACCCGACTGGATGGAGGGAAAACAACAGTGGACCTGGACACTAGGATAGTGTACACAGACTTCAGCACCTAGAAGCTTTAGTTACCTAACCCACAGGCTGCGGGTGCATAGGGCTGAAGTTGCGCCGGGTTTGCTGCGTTGATCCCGGTGATGCCTTAAACAAGGAGTTGCTGGCAGGCAGCCAGATGGAGGAGTCTGGTGGTTCCAAGGATGGAACTTAGAAGAAGGAGTCCTGAAAGGGAAGGAGACAGAGTCTCGGTCACTAGCCAGTGACGGTGCTGGAACCAGGAGGGAACCAGATGCTGTCGCCGCAGTCAGGTGAAGGAAGGGTTGCTTCTCTCTGCAGCTGCGCGGACCAGGAGCTGCTCTTCATGACCAAGCTGGAGGCACGAGCTGTCCCACGTAGTCTGCTGCTGTTGGCGGTGTCGGATCGTTGATCTGGACAACAGGCCTTGGCTAATGCAAGCCACGCGGTGGAAAAAAGATGGCGTCTGGTGCAGACCAGGAGGGTCCGGGGTGCTTCTCGTTCACAGGGAAGCAAGGGCCAGTCTGGGGGACCAGACCAGCAGTGTTAGATTCTTCGGGTCGTCATCTCAGAGGTCACGAGCCAGCCGGCAAGTGACCAGACAACAGGACAAGCAGTAACCAGGCAAAAGGGCCCCACGCAGATCTCGTGGATGCTGGGGGGCTGGTCTTTGGTGCAGGAGCTGCATCGGTGTGGGGCTTCTTGGTCCCCAAGGCACTCACTCGAGGATCCCTCGGCGGTCGTGCTGGAAGCACTGTGCAGGTTTCGCAAGATGGCTGTCTCCACGTTGCTCGTCGCACCCACGGGTCCCAGCTGTGCTGTGAATGTGGGTAGAGGTCAAAGAGGTCTGGAGGTCCGGGTCTTGTCGAGCTGGGTCATTGGATTCCGGGATGGAAGGACTCTGCAGCAAACCGCACAGGAGCTTGATGGTGCCTGGGAAGCAGGATGGTCACTCCCTGACCATAGGGGAGATTCTTCAGTCTTCTGGAATCAGGAGGTCGAAGTTCAAGAGTTTCTTCGTGGAAGTTGTCAAGATTAATATGATTTGGAATGGGACCAGCTCCTACCTTTATTCAGCTAAAGGGGGCTGCACTACGACTAGGTCCCTCCTCTGGGTGGGACCAGGAAGGGAGGTGGTTACACCCCCTTTCCTTTGTCCGGTCTTGCACCAGCTCTGGGGCTGGGGTGCCCCAGGAACTGGTTTAGACCGGCATATGCACAGGGACACCTTGTGTGCCCCAGGCATGTCTCATTCCTTTCAGCCCTGTCCTACCTAATACACAAAATCCTGTCTGGGGTGGAGCTAGCACCTCCCAAGGCAGGAAACCCTTTGTCCAAGCCTCCCTCGCTGGAAGGCCTCCCAGCAGCAGGAGGTCAGACTTGTGTCTGTGGTGGCAGCATCCATTTTGTGATGCTGAGGCTCGAGTTAACTTTAACCGGGGTTCACAGTTACATACATGTCGTGTCCCTCTAGAAGGCTGGAATGCTAACCCCGTCGCCGGAATTGGCGAGGGGTTAGTATTCCAATTCGTATGACACCTTACTCGACATGTTTTGATAATGCTATGCCAAAGTTAGCAGTTGACCACGAGGTTCATAATGCACTTAAGAGTATATGGTATAGCGTTATCATAGAACAGCTATTAGGGCTTGGTTCTGCAAGCTGCAAACGGGCTCAGCTCATGCCAGAGCACCATCTCACATAATTCCAAGCACTCTGCCTTCAGGATTGTTAAGGCCTGCCATAGGAGTGACTGATAGGAATATATGTGTCCATTTTAGGGTTAGATATAGAGATACTATATCTAAAGCAAAGGGTGATTACACCACCTTGCCCCAGCTGTCGTGCAGCCAGTTGTGTCAGATTTGGATGGCCAGCCAGGAGTGGCATAATACATGCTTCAGCCCCTGGTAGGCCCTGGGTACACCTATTCCCTGGATACCTAAGGTATGCTGTACAGGGACTGATAAGGTAGCTCAGTATCCAATTAGATATGTACCTAAGGTACATGGAATCCATTTTACAGAGAGAGCAGTGGGCCTGGGGTCCTGAATATCAGGGCCCCAGGTCAACTAAGTCGAAAAAACAGCAAAACACCAGGCAAAAAGTTGGGGGCAACCATAGTCAGATATCCACCTTCCTACATACCCTGCAGAGGTTTTTGGTTTGCTTTGTTCTATGGTAAAAATCAATACATTTTGGTTTATGTAAAAACAATAGGACAGATCTGTCTTTTATGTGCAGAGTTCTCTGCCCCGACACAAGATATATCCTCAGTCCTAAACAAATGTGAACTCACACAAAACTATAAGTTCGACTTTGTGAATCAGGCCTAAAATGTTCATAAATTATGGGCATGACAGTTCACAGTTCTCCCAAGAAAGAGCTAAAGAAGGCATGCACTCCCATACAAAAATTGTGTTAGCTACCAGCATCATCCAAAACTCAAAATATATAACTCCTCATAATATAAGTCGAGAAGTCTCAATCATAACCTGTTCATGCATGACACAGAGAATTGGCCAAAGATTGAATCGGCAGCCCCCGCCAGACTAATCCAGGCACCCAACTTAAATAGAGGATTATTAACCCCCCAGCGTGATCGGTTGACTCGCAATTGGCAACATTCAGTTTCCAGCGACTCAGGCGCCCTACAGATACCTGAAATAACACTCGTTTAATGTATACGAGGCTCCGGACCCACTACCTTGTGGAGGACTGACCCCTTGATCCAGTTAATGTTCCTATTTTCCAGCACCCTAATTCAACGCCAACCCTGTCCTGAAGAGGATCCCGAATCATAGAGGATCGAAACGCCGTCGACAACAACAGCGCGATTTCACGGCGCACTACCATTAGGCTTATCACCATGCCAAATTGAACTTGTCTATGTGTATATATTCAATGTGAAAGCCTTTAATTGATTGATTTTATCACTTTGCGCCGACCACGCTGTCTTTCACTTTCACTTGCGTCGTCACTATCACTGCGTCATCACATTTTCACCAAGTGTCATTTGGGTTGCTTCATGATTGCTTTTCATGTACAGTGCTGCCTTTAACTGTGCTTCCCTTGTTCAATGTAACTGGTGATTAATAACCTTCTCACAAAATGTATTGAGACTCCCTGGTGTTCCTTTCTTGCAATACGCACTGTATGCAAAAATCTGAATTGTCTCTGTTACTGATACCTAGTGGGACAACGAAAAGTCACACCTACTCAAATATTACTCTTTTTAAGTCAGGCCCAGCATCATTAGACTAAGAGAAAGAATGGTGCATGAATTATTCTAAACTCAAAACAGACCATTCTATTTATTATTTTGCAGCTCCAATCTACCTTAAATTTGCTGGATGATATAAAAACAAATTGATAGTAAAAACCACATGGACTAGTCTTTGCCTAAAATAATGCACTTCCTATTAAGGAGAATTACTGTATATGGTATAGGTCCTTCACCCCTCAAAGTCATATTCACCTGCAAGACCCTGTGTTGCTCATAGAATCTAACCCATCATATGGAGTGATCATTGTATCATTTGCTTCAATGTAGTCTTAGCAATAGCAAGCCACCATCAACAACACATAATGAAATCTCCTGTATTAGGCCAAGGGACAGTTTCAACATAGATTTATTCCATGCAGCGTTCTTGGCAACACGACAAATCATTCCTTTAATGTCTGTTAACCTCATCGATGCTGCACATATTCATCTCCTGTGCTGAAGGTCAATGGAAACGGGTGTGGTGACGAGCTGAGCTCGTCATAAGCATTAAAGGGGTTAACAAATCCATTCACCGGTTCCTTGTGGTTTTGAACAAACTGACGTCCCTTAATGGCTTAAGAAACTGACTATCATGACGAGGTGGGATGGCTTAATCCAAACATCTGTCTATAACAAAAGAAAATCGAAATCCTACAATGACAGTGGAGTAAAACAAGTGAGCAGAAAGGTAAAAATGGTTTAAATTCTATAAAGCATCTTTAAAGCGCCATGAAAAAAGCCAAGGGCCTCAATTGGAGTTTGGTGGGGAAGGGACACCATTGTAAAGCAGTGGTGCTACTGTCTCCCCAAACTTGTGATTAGCCTCTCTATTTAGAACTGGTGGAAGCATGGACCTCTGTCAGGGTCTAAATTCATTACTCCCAATGCATGTTGATATCACCAACTCAACCAACGAACCATACAAAATCATCACAGAACTTCAAAAAAACAGACTGCATGCCAGATTGTGGCAATCTCACCCAAGATCAGTGCAAACCTCTGGCTGAACACCTGATTAAAAAGCCTAAATTGGCACTTTATAACAAAGGCACTAAATACCCACATCAATCAATGTACGGGATCTATCTACGACTACAATAACAAACAACCAAAATTAGACTTTTTTAGACATCTGTCCATAAATGAAACAAAAGAGCTCATAACACCAGTCCACACTGTTGGATCATCTGATGACCTAGGCCCACAAAACATATTCCAATACATCATTGAAACTACCTTGGAAGCCCTATAGACCACAGCAATAATTAATGAAAGGGACATTACTAGGTTAACTAAATAAAAAAGATGCATTAATTCAGAGCTCAAGTATCATCAAGAAATACAACCTCCTCTCTGACCAATAATAGAATAACAACCTGCCAGAGGCGGAGGATCAGCAAAAAGAACAATGTGGGATGAACACAGGAATATGGTAAGAACACAAGGTGAACACACTGATTATCTCATCAGTCCTTGACCCAGTGGACCACAAAAAGCTGCTTAAAAGACTAACTAAAAAAGGAGTAAAAAGAACAAGCCTAAATGGATGTAGCTCTACTTGACAGAGCTAAAATCTTATCTCTACCTTCATGTTTATGAACTCCATTTTCACAAAAGATAGGTGTTCCCGAGGCTCAATAATATCCCCTTCCTTACTCAACATGTAGCTGGCCCCACTTCCAAAACTCATAAACTCCTTTAAACTCATTTATTATAAGTATGCAGATGACATTCACATCATTCTTAAACTGGAAAGGCATCTACCCTTGGCATTCTTACTTATAAAATTCCAACAGGCAGCTAAAAATTGGATGCTACAAAACCACTTGAAAGTAAACCTCTCCAAAACCAAGATTGTGACAAGTGAAAAATGGAAAACGTACTACCAACTACAGCTTGTCTGATGCATATTCTTTACCCTCCCACCACATCAAAAGAAGCACAGAACTTAAGAGTCATCATGGACTTGAAGCTCTCACTCAGAAGACATATTAACATCAGCTGTTTGCGAAACTCCTGAACTAGCCTCACAACAATTGTGCAACGAAGTTGCTCAGTTTTTCACTAACAAAATAAATAGGATACATGATGACATCACTAGAATCAATTCATCCACTACAGGAGTTACACCCTTATTCCTGGAAGAAGGAAAAGAACCAGGATCAATGACCTTGGACACTTTTCCGCCCATCTCCCTGGTAGAGATTGAATGTTACCTAGGCCAGATTAAGAGCGGAAGTCCCTCAGACATCATCCCGGCCAAAATCGTACCGGTAGTAGGAAAGATTCTTAGCCCACAGATTCAATGTCTTGTGAATCTCTCACTGAAGGAGGGTCAAGTTCCTGGGGAATGGAAGACAGCACTAGTGAGGCCCATCAGGAAAAACCCCTCCTCCCCCTGGACTGATATGTCTAACCTTAGGCCTATATCCCTACTTCCTTTTTTGGGGAAACTTATAGAGAAACATGTTAATAAACATGTATCAAATTATATTTAACAGACTGGTAGGCTATATTGTTCTCAGTTTGGCTTTAGACCAAAACACAGCACCGAATCTGCCCTGCTATCGGTGACTGATGACCTTCACATGTACCAAGATAGAGGGTACTCTGTTATCCTGGTACTATTAGATCTGTAGGCAGTGTTCGACACGATATCCCATAAAATCTTAATCGAACGCCTGACCACGATCGGCATTGAGAGCACAGCATTAGCCTGGTTAAAGAGCATTATATCTAACCGTACCCAACTGTCAGCATGGGCTCTTTTCGGTCGGCTGAGACTAACATCACGAAGGGGGTGCCACAGGGCTCTTGTTTGAGCCCGACTCTTTTTAACATCTATGTGGCACCCCTGGCCAGAATTCTAAGAGAGTTTGGGTTCATCCCCGTCTCCTACACGGATGATACCCAGCTCTTATTTCCTTTCAAAAGTCTCACCAACGAAGTGAGGACGGCCTTTTCCGAAGGCATGAAAGCTGTGGCAAAGTGGATGACATCGAACTATCTCCAATGTAATGTAAATAAGACCGAAGTCGTGCTTTTCTGGGAAGCTAGAGCTCTGTGGATGCCGGACTGGTAGCCATGTGAGCTTGGCCAAGTGCCAGAACCTAAACAGGTTGTAAAAAACCTAGGGGTACGCCTCGATCGAGAGCTCTCTTTTAAACAACATGGTAACTGGGTGGTTGGCCAATGTTTCCATGTTATTGGACTCTTACGAAAAGTTTTTCCAATATTACCGGACTCCACCAGAAAAACTCTGGTACAGGCACTAGTATTGAGTCGCCTGGATTACTGCAATGGACTCCTGTTGTCAGTCAATGAAGGTGTCCTAGCAAAACTCCAGGTGATACAAAATACTGCAGCAAGGCTAGTATTGAATGCCACTCCAAGAACGCCATCGAAACCCCTCCTGGATAAATTGCATTGGCTCTCAGTCCGTAAGAGGATCAATTTTAAGACTTGCTGCCTGATCCACAAGAGCCTACATGGATGTGGGCCCTCCTACTGGAAGGATAAATTCATCCCATATAATCCCACACGATCTCTCAGGTCAAGCAGCCAACTTTTATTGAGAGTACCAATCACAAAGAAGTTCAGACAAGGTGGCAAAGCTTTGTCGGTTGTCAGACCAACTTTGTGGAATAAACTTCCTCTTGAGCTTAGGCAATGTCCAGAACATCTTAATTTTAGAAAAAAACTTAAAACATTTTTATTTCAGACCTAGTCCATATACCCTATGTCCATACTGAACTGAACTATTCGCTAAACTGATGCTACTGGTCTCTTTCTTTCTCTCTCTCTCTCCTCTTTCTGTGCGCAGAGATAATCTGTATAGAGTCGATTCTAGTGCGTTACAAACCTACAAATAAATAAATAAATAAACATGTTAGCAAAAAAGTAATTTTAGCACAATTAAAATATTACAGGATGGTTCCCCTACACAGAATACTCTCAGAGGACCATGCCTCAACATTCCTTGTACTATAATGCCTATATTTTGTTCACAGAATATCTACTCAGCATTCTTCAACAAAGTGTTGCAGCAAGATGCATTCTTAGTTGGAAGTGACATGACATAGCTACAGCCCTCACAGCCTACGCTGGTTGTCTGTTGCTAGAAAAATATCCTCCAAGACCTCTACATCAACCAGCGAACAATCCATAGCACTTGAAAGATTTTTCTGCAAATTCAGAGATGTACAATGAAAGGAGGACCCTTATATTGAAAATTCCACCACTACATATTATCAATTCATTTAGAGGAAAATATTGGTGGAAAATTCTTCTCACGCAAACCTGGAAACTATGGAACACCCCGCACTAGAAAACAAAGGTGATCAACAACCACTGAAAATGTATATAGGCAAAAAGAAAAAAAGTGTATTTCCCAAAACATAACTCAAGCTACAGAAGACCCTATACTATATCCATAATGACTTGGTCAAAACGTTGCAGGTCGGTCTACTGACCACCCAGGGTATTAAGTCTAGAAAAGTATCAGACAGACAGCTCCTGAGTTTTCCCCACAACTATGAGTGGACCAATGAACCATTAGAGAGTTCTACTCATGTAAAATCAAAGGCAACCACAGATAGCAATGCAAATTTGTACACAGTAAGTGCCACTATGTGCAGTACCATCTATCTCTCACACTCTTCACAATATGCACCTGAAGTCTAACACAACACCTATACCTGCAGCTCTCAAGATTTCTCCCACATAGGACAGCCAACAGCCAACACTCTTTCCATCATGCACCAAAGGACACCCAGTAATCCGAAGTAAAAATCGCAGCACTTCAGTTGCCTCCCCAGTGATATGAAAGTGCTATGTGAATCATACATATGAAGTAGCTATTTGCTCAGATTACTTAACAATATGGAAAGTGTTATATAAAATCCAATCCAATACAATACTTTGCTCTTATATGGTCATTTAACTTTTAAATACCTTGTTGATAATCAATTAGGCAGACAGCTCAATAAACGGTTTGATTTATTATTGCACAAATTATTGCATATGCAGTTGTATTTTTATAACCTCGCTTCTCAAACTGTGACTCTGGCTAAAAAGTACAGGGCAGTCAATCGGGCTGTAAACATACACTCTGAACCAATTCAAGAAACAATTGAAACATTTTTGATGTAATGGATACAAAATTCATAAAGAACCAATAACCCTCACCTCCCTTCAATCTAAAATGGCCACCAATCAAGAATAGATTCAAGTCAATTGTATGTTCATATTAAATTTTACTAAATTTACATAATTACAACAAGCCACTCCACAGGGTATAAATAAAATATTAATTGAATATTTTGAATTATGTTGTAGAAGTTAGTGCTGATTTTCTACCTTTATAAGAGCATTCATTGAAAACATACATCATATAATTCAGTGAAGCATAAGCAGCTCAATCATAATATGCTATAACATGCTTCTCTATTCAATTCAAAAACTTTATTCGATCATTTGTTAATAATCATAAAAGTACATACATACATAAATAGTTAAAAACATATAGGTACAG
Source organism: Lissotriton vulgaris (assembly GCF_964263255.1). Taxonomy (NCBI): domain Eukaryota; kingdom Metazoa; phylum Chordata; class Amphibia; order Caudata; family Salamandridae; genus Lissotriton; species Lissotriton vulgaris. Next base: position 1,463,735,166 of record NC_141691.1, read on the forward strand.
CTAATTTTAGAACATTCATGTATCGAGGAGCATATTATTCCTCCAGCGTACCGACTTCAAGATGAATACAGCAGTAAAAAAACAGATGTCCTGCGAACCAAGTCCAAATAAAAGCCTCATAGCAGATACAATTGTGGATACATTATATTTTTTAAAAAGTGGTTTCAAGTATATTTTACGGAGATAGATAAAAAGGGCATAACAATAGGAAGTGCTCCGGGCTTTGCTTTGTAGTCCCATCACATGGACAGGGGGCAGTAGTTTAAGTTTTCATATGAGGATACGCAACAAGCAAATGAACAGTCCCCATCCGCAATCTTGTCAAAACATATTGGTGGGAACGAATAGTAACCATTTTAAGGTATCCTGCAAATCCTGATTCTGCCATGTTATACCTATCGTAAAAAACATGTGTAGAAAACTTAGAGGTAGCTACGTTGCGCTTTAGGGATGTCTATAACACAAAGTGGATTATCACACACAGCAAGATTAAAGACATCTTTAAATACATGAATGAAATAATTAAGCCAAGGAATACGGGAACATTTTTCCATGTGGAGACAGTCTAAGATAATCTTTTTTGTGAATCCCGTCTGCTCCTTAATCCATATAGATCTCCATGCTATCAGTGGTCTTAAATTGATCAAATCAGAAAGATGTTCCAGTCCAACCTCCTGGTGGATCAATTTAGTTGAAGCAGAGGGTGGTAGACACAGAAGTTTTTTAACAAATTTATTTTCCTCCACATGGAGCATATTATGATTACAATGGCCCCATATACCAGAGCCCTAGAGGGCCAGGGCAACGCATTTATGGCGATATAAGTACAACGTGTCGGGTATCCGCCTAGAGCCTAGCTTAGATGCAAACTTAAATATGCCAAAGGAACACTTGGCCATTTTGGCTCTTACATTGGTCATTTCGGATGCCCACATCCCCCCACTATTAAAAGTGATACCTAAGTAACAAAATTTGTCAACCACTTGTATTATTTGATCCATAACTGTAAAAGGTCTTAGATTTTTGACTTTCTTACCGCAGGCACTTATAAAAGTTTTAGAATTGTTAATTTTTAATTTCCTCCCATTGATAAAATCCACAAATTTGTCCATGAGTTTTTGCAGCCCGAGAGGGGTTCTCGAAAGCAGAACCGCGTCATCCGCATAAAGCAATATCGGAATGGAGAGGCCGTCGGCGGTCGGTGCGTCAGCACTGACAGCCCATAGTTCAGACTCAATTGCATTGATAAAAAGGGAGAAAAGAAGGGGGGCGAGGACACATCCCTGCCTAATACCAGAGCCTACCACAATACTCGGTGTGCACTCTCCCGATTGCCCATAACGTATCTTGGCCGACAAGTTCCTGTATAATTGGGCCAAGAAATAAATGATTTCTCGTGGGGCTCCCATATCCAGTAGGGTTGACCACAGAAGACCATGGTCAACCAGGTCGAAAGCACTGGAAAGGTCAGCAAAGCAAAGAAACAACGAGCCTTGCTTAGCACGTGTATATTTGCCTATAATGAGGTCCAGGTTTATGCACTGTTCTATTGTGCCTAATCCCTTACGGAATCCAAACTGGGAGTCCGCAAGTACTCCTTTTTCTTCAACCCAGTCCTCCAAACGACTCAATAATACCCTACTCATAATTTTTAGGGAGGCAGTAAGGAGAGAAATCGGGCGATAGTTTTTTGCCTCTCCTCTCGCACCTTTTTTGTAAACAGGGATAATGATGGACTCCCCCAGGCCTGTGGAGCCGCTGTCATTGCTGCTGCATTAAACACCTTAGTCAGCAGTGGACTCCAAATGGAAACCTCGGCTTTATAGAGATCAACGGGTACCCCGTCGGGGCCCGGTGCCTTCCCTCCCTTACTACACCGGATGGCAGCGTCCACCTCGGTGACTGTGATGTTAAGAGGTAAGGGGGTGGCAATCATAGCCTCCCTATCACCCCCTGTAACTAGCCCATCGGGGTTAAAAATGCTGGAAAAATGAGCAACCCATTGTTCTTCGCTCACCTGAGCAGACAATACCGGGGCTTCGTCATTTTGAAGAAAGGGGCTATTGACCGTGGACCAAAAAAGTTTGGTATCCTTAAGATCCACTGCCTTTGTCAGGTTGTTCCAGGCTTCTTCCCTTAATTCCTGTTTCCTGGCCTTCAGGTGGGTTGTATATTCCCTTCTCAGGGCCCTGACTACTTCCTTATCCCTAGGTTTACAATTAAGAGCGGCTTTAAGGTTTTGTAGGGATTTTGTGCATTCCTTATTAAACCATCCACTAGTGGTCCTAGGTCCTTTAGGTTTTGTACCAGTTAAGATTTTTGCAATATTTTTATTAATGGTATCAAAACTAGCAAGAATGTCGGCACTACCTTTGTCGGGTTCGAGATAGCATTCTACCTCCTGTAAACAGGCTGATACTATAGTACATAGTAGGCGTTCCTCATTATGCCTGCCCTATTTAATTCTTGGGCCATTTAGTCTATTTGGGACTACGTCTGTCACGATAAGGTAAAGGTGTCTGCCATGCGACACCTTTACCTTATCCCCCCACAAGGAAAGATACATTGTTAGACAGTTGTGGTCACTAAGGGCTAAGTCTACTATTACGGGAGAGGTACACAGAGCCATAATACTGGAAGAGACGATGAGGTAATCGATAACCGTCGCACAGTTCCTACCAATGAAGGTTGGTACCGGATTTCCCTCACTGTCTGCGCCAGGTAACATAATACATAAATCCAATTTGAGCATGAGAGTGTTTATAGAGTCACCATAGGCCGAGTGTAGGAAGTGGGTCTGATCTTCCCTAACCTCCCCCCCATACCCACACACCCTCTTGCCAGAAAAGGGACACATGTAAATGTTAAAATCACCTCCCCACAGAATTTCAAAAAACACTCCACTACGGCCACACAGCCTTTCCACCTCGGCATCAAGTTCTTCAACCATAGCAGTATTAGAGTGGTTAAAAACGTTGTTATAGTGATTTATTATTAAGACATTTTGCCCATTCCTATGTTGCAACCATAACAACTGCGAATGCAAACCAACAGTCAGGTGGGTTTTCACTTGGACCGGTAGCATCACAGAAAGCAGTATCACCAACCCACCGCTGGCTCTACCCATATTAGATGGCTGCGCATGACAATTATAGGCAGCATACCCATCAAGGTAGACGTCTTCGGCCGCCCAGGTCTCCTGGAGACATAAAATGTCGAATTGGGTTATAAATTCTAGCCACCCTAAACAATCTATCTTGTTGTTCCACCCAGCAATATTCCAACTCCCCAGCTTATAGCCCTTCTCTGTTGAACTTACGGCCTCATTGGGTAGAGGGGGCATGTGGAGCGGAGTTACATCCTCGATCACGGGGTCATCAGATAGCCGGGGGATACTAACACACATCGGTGGGTCGATGAAACTTATGGTACCATTATCCGGGGTAAAGGAGTCCGGGTTGCAATGAGTCTGCCCATTAATAAGTATATTGCAGCTGGAAAAACGGGCAGCATTATACCCTTTAGGCAGGTTGTCCTCAGTAAAGCCACTTGCCCTCTTACATGAACTCATGTCTCCCCCTGTATCACCACGTATTCCCTCGCCCACCTCCCCCATGGCTTGTTGGCATCAATCACAGTCTTCCAGACCACTAAACACGTCATACCTATTGGTGGTCTCTAGGGGCGTGAAGGGTTTAAGGTGATCCATTCTCCTGTGTGTTAGGGAATTATACCTTGGAGCCACAATGTTCCACCCATGCGGGTCTGCTACTGTTGTGGAATAATGTCCATTAGATGAAAAACCATTATTATAAACGGGTGGACAGTATGGATTTGAGTACATTTGCCTTGGAAAAGGGGGAGGGGGGACTGGCCGAAGTTGGTGGTGGGGTGGGAACACCACTGAGCGAGGATAAAAATAAGTGAGAGGGCGAGGAGTGATATGATTGTTATCTTGCTCGGAGGCCAGTTAAGTATAAAGTGAACAGCATTCTGGTCTCTAAAGTTTATGACCACAATGTCGCCCTCAATGTCTTTGGGTCTTCCTCCTAGCCAGGGGAGACGGCGAACGTGGACAATTTCGCCATTGATGTTATTTGCTATAGGTCTATACAAACTTAACCAGTGCATTATTTTATTCTTTAACTGGGCAAAGCCCTCCCGTTTATTCGCCTCTAACTCTGGCACCCCGGTAAGAACCACCACGAAAGGTACAGCTTCCGGTGGAAGTTCTGGAAGGGGGCCCTTATTATAATTACCTCGAGGGGGTCGCCCAATCCCCCCATCCCTCTTCTTATTCCCAGAAGCTTGACCTAAACTATTTGTCGGTCCACTGACCGTTACAGCAGGGGGCAAAGTGGGTTTACTCTTAGGTAAAACAGGATTACCTTTAGGTATAATTTCACTCACAGTATGTAAAGATTGAGGCATAGTGGTAGTCTGGACAGGGACAGAGGTGGGGGTTATAACTGGGGTACCTGAAGAGGTCGGTAAGGTGGAAATTTGTGTAGCAGGATTAGAGGGTGCCTTAGTGATTGCTACCTTGCTGCCCAGTTCTCGCTCTATCTTCCCGAGCCTATCGTCCAATATATTAAGTCTTTCTACGATAGCGAGAGTATGAGCCCTTATTATGGTCTCTATGCTATCGATTAGGGCACCATTTGGAGATTCCTGTGGTGTCACGACAACAGGAGGGTTATCAGGGGTAGAGCTGACCTGAGCTACTTTGGGGGTAGGGCAAGAATGTATAGATGGTGTAGCTATCATTCCTTTATCTATTATTTGTACCCGTTCTCCCTCTTTACTAGCATCGTTTTTAATACCAAAATCTGCATGGTTAATTTTACTCTTAGGTACATCAGATCTTTTCCGCCTTTTTTTATTGGGTGGAGGGCCATACATTTTAACAGGCGTGACTTTCTTTGCCCTATTTCTTACTACTTTGGTTTGCCTAGGGGTGGGGGTTATTTGTGCCTTGGTTATGACTATGGTTTTAGTTATACTGGGATGAGTAGAGTTAGATGTCGATACATTAATCGTGTCTTGGGGTTCAATTTCGTTCATAGACGTACCCTCTCTAAATATTAAGGGAACGCTATCCTGGGAGAGAGTACAAACATTCTCAATGGGGGTACCCTCCACAGTAGGACTAATCAACACAGGTGGATCGGTTAATAACCTATTTTTTAGGCTTTCTACCGAGCGTCTGCGCTCCGCCCGGCGTTCTGCAAGGGTAGGAGTAGTGGGGGTGTCCAAAACAGATTTCTTGAAATAATTATCTAATTTCCCATTAATTAAACTCACAGGTTTCTCTGGGCCGACCAGCTCCGGGTTTAAAGTTTCAATAGACGTAATGTCCAATGTAATATGTCCCCCACACACTTACACCAAAAGTCCAGGGCAGTACAGTGTTCGACCAGGAATTCTGGCCCAGCCCGGCCTCCTCAGGCCTCTGAGGGCCACAGAGGGCCCGCCCTTTGCCCGGGCTTAGCCCCGGGCGCTCCCGCGCGCTCCCGCGCAGCTGGATGCAATGTCTCTTATAGGGTGCTTACTCCAATTTAAGTGAGTGGGCGGGGCAATGAGGGAGAGCAGCCCAGGTGTAACGGGCGCGGGTTTTCCTTGGACTCCTGGGAGAGTGAGTCCACAACCCCTAGCTCGCAGCCCTCCTGCCCAAATCCTTACTCACAGGCGATGTCAAGAACTTCTGCCCAAGTCCCAGGGCGAAGCGGGACCCGCAAAGCGGGTTCCGCGAGGAGCAGCAGCAGTAGAGGTCAAACAGCAGTGCGACCCAGTCACGGCAGGCAAGGTAGGTGTGTCCCGCGTTCCAACAACAGGCGGGGCACTTTATCCTGGTCCTGGAGGGCGGGGCAATGAGGGAGAGCAGCCCAGGTGTAACGGGCGCGGGTTTTCCTTGGACTCCTGGGAGAGTGAGTCCCCAACCCCTAGCTCGCAGCCCTCCTGCCCAAATCCTTACTCACAGGCGATGTCAAGAACTTCTGCCCAAGTCCCAGGGCGAAGCGGGACCCGCGAAGCGGGTTCCGCGAGCAGCAGCAGCAATAGAGGTCAAACAGCAGTGCGACCCAGTCACGGCAGGCAAGGTAGGACAAGATGCTTCTCTACATCTTGTCTGTTCCTAGTACCAAAGTATTCACGGTTTGAAAGCTCATTAATGAAATAGTAAATTTTGGCTCATCTTTATTCTTCCATTTATATTGCATGACTTTTCTATACTGATATTTTAATGTGTTGTATTTGTAGGATTCTGCAATGGGTTCCTAGTGTTTTGTTGAAGACAAATGCTTTGGTTTTAAACTCTGTTGCTAAATAAATTCTCTGTAAAACGTCCTTCAAAATCTGTGACTCTAATACATGACTCAAGTATTTCTGTGTAATTTCAATCTTCATTCCTCATATTTACAATCTAAAAATGACATAATTACCTTATATGCTGATATTTTAGCCCGTTGCCTGTTAAAAAAATGTTCCCCCAACTATTCCCTTCTGCCATTTGAAGATTTTGGAAAAAGTGACCTAGATGGCTGTTCAATGGATTTTTAGAGGATTGAAATTATGGATATTACATTCCTGTTTTACATATATAAAATGCCCAAATCCCTCCAATTTTCTTTTTAACACCATGTAATTTTATATATAAGATAATTGTAATGTACATTTATAAACTACTAAAAGGTAACTTCTGGCCTGCTTCAAGTATACTAACAATTTGAACAATGTCCTTCCTCCTTGTTGCTGCCTAAAAGTCTGCTTATTCACCATTCATATGTTTCCATATGGCTGAATAGTTTCGCATATTCAAAACCTCTTCATTCTGATGGCCAGCAGGGAGTTTTCTAATTTTTCCTTCTTTGAGAAATACCCTCTTATTATCAATTAGTCCTTGTTCATAATAGTTTTAGGATCTGGGTACCTGTAGTCCATCATATTCTTCAAAAAAAAGATGTGTGACCTTGTGACTGGTTTATTCTGTCCCAATCCTTTTTTTGTTTACATAGCTTATTTAATGACCTCTTAACCATTGAGCACCAATGTTAAACTGCTGTTACTAAATGTATTTTTTGAATTTTACCTGACTCTGCATGAATTATCTTGAAAGAATGCTCTACATCAGGCTGCTGCCGAGTAATAATGTTGATGATTTCCTTAAAAATGATAGCCCTGTGTCCAATTTTTATATGTTTGAAATTGTTTCTGATGCCCTCATTCGATGTTTAAGAAGCAGAAATTCCTCAATTTATTAGCAGTAGGAAGGCATCTTCAAATGACTGTTTGTGTGGGGTTCTTCTAGCTATGATTTACTTAATTATCAAATGAGCTATCTTTAATTTACATTAGAATGTTGAAATGTTAATGGTGCAACAGCCTATAGTTCCTGGAGCGGTGGTCGCTTATTGCGAACCGCTGCTCCAGGGACTGGATGATGCTGATAATAGAAACAGCTAGGGACATGATGGAAGCATTAAACAAGGAAATTGTATCACTAGAGGAAAAACTAAACACCTCAAAAGCCTTAGAAGAAGCAAAGGCTTGACAGAATTAACACCGACATGAAGGAATTTGAGCTATATCTGACGAATAAAAAAAAAGATAAGTTAAAATAAGATATTAGGTGGTACACTCAAGAAAAGGCTTATCCATACCTAAATTCCAACTATTAGCAGGAATCAGGCTGTAGTCAGGGACAACAAGGTAATACCAACAGATACCGGAGAAGGGTCCTTAATTTTTCCGAAACGTTCTCGTCAGATTCTGACAATGAAGTTGCCCAAGAAATTACTGATCAACAATATGATGGTCGCCCTTATCGAGGTAGACCAATGGGACAACAATCCTTCCGAGGACAATCCTCTTCTTTTTTATCGAGGGGACAATTCCGGGGGAGGAACAAGTGATGGGCACCAGAAAGAGGGGAGCCACAACAGATGGCCCCTCAACATCAGCAGCCGTATCTGAAAACGAGAAATCATCAATACTGGCGATAGATACTGGTGAAAGGGCAGGTCAAGAAAGACTGGATATTTTACTAATCTTTAATCTGGCATCATCATATCTAAATTTCGAATAAAGTGCAGTACTTAGCAGAGGTCTGTCATTTGTCCCTAGCACTCATCCAAACTTGTTTAAGCTACACCAAGACTTGTTTTCTTTTTTCAGAAAAGTATGGTTAAAAAAGTTTTTTCAGGATTGACCTATTTCAACGGATGTTGTGAATCGCTCTATGTGTAAACCTCCCTCTCAGTTTACTCCCACTTTAGAAATGGTGGGCCCAGAAGTCAAAATGTTTGAACAAAATGTTCTAAAGGAAGTGGCAAGGTTAATAAAACATCATCCCACTGTGCAGAACAGTTTATCGCCCTCAGAAAATATAGCACTACAAAATATTAAATCTAACAAAGATCTGATTATAAAACCTTGCGATAAGGGAGGTGGCATAGCTGTTATGAAAAACTCGAATAGGATGATAAAATAGATAAAATGCTGGCAGTGACTCATCATTACAGAAAAGCTCACCCAAGGGTATTACCGAAGCTCAAAAAAACTATTGAGGAAATTACAGTAAGAGCATTAGAACAAGGTGACATTTGTCAGCAGGAACATGATTTTCTTAATAAATCCTGCCCTATAACTCCAGTATTGTATGGTCTCGCTAAGACCCAAAAACATTTGGCCAATCCACCCATGCGCCCCATCATATCGACTATAGGCTCGAGCACCAAGCCACTATCGAAATTTGTTGATTCATATCTATGTCCTCTTACCCGAACGTATGCCTCCTTTCTTCGCGACACTGAAGATATTATCGTAAAATTGGAAGGAATGCAATTCAATCCCCAGACCGAAATACTGGTGACGCTTGACATTGAGGCGTTGTACAACAACATTCCTCAATGTCAAGCGTTACAGGCAGTAGCAGACCTCCTCCAAAGGACCCCAGGAGAAAGACCAGCTGGATTTGTGATGGAATGTCTGGAAATAGGCCTTCTAAATAACTTTTTCGAGTTTAACGGATCCCTGTACCAACAGATTAAGGGTACCAGCATGGGGGCTTCCTGTGCTCCCAGTGTCGCAATATCTATATGGGAGAATGGGAGAGGAAAAATGTCGTCAATGAGGCGGCTCCATTTTTTGACAGTGTCATTACATGGAGACGTTTCATTGACGACATCTTCTTCATCTGGAGAGCAGACAGTGACTCCCTTGAAGAATATGTGCTGTGGCTGAACGCAAGCGATCAGAAATTGACATTTACTGCTAAAAGTAGTGCTCAATGTGTGGAGTTTTTAGACATTATGATTTCAGGATCTAATTCAATGTTGGAGGTTAGTTTGTTTCGCAAACCTACCACAAAGAATACAATCCTTCAGTACCAAAGTTATCATCCGAATATTCAGAAGGATTCAATTCTTTTGGTGAATTTCTTCATATTAGAAGAAATTGCACAAGTATGACGGAATTTCACAGACATGGTGATGCTCTAAAAACAAGATTGTTGGCTAGAGGCTACCCTAGAAGGCTAGTACGCCATTCATATAAGAGGGCAAAATATTATAATCGGGATGCCCTATTGGGAGGAACACATCGTACCCAAAAAGATCAGGTAGTCTGTGTCGTCAATAACTCCCCCTATAATTTTAAGTTGAAGAACATTATTCAGAAAAATGTAAACATTCTGAACACAGGGGATGACGATATGAGTTTAGACCAACCACTGGTGGCCTTTCATAGAAATCAAATTCTATGTGACATATTGGTACATACTAGACCTAATGTGTCAGATAGAATCTGGCAGACAACTTTAACAGGACTACCGATGGTGATTGGTAATCATAGGTGTGGGTCCTGTCACGCCTGTGACTTAGCCATTGTCACGGATTCAATTGAGTACCAAGGAAAAAGTTTCCAGTTGAGAGATCTAACTAATTGTAGGAGTCAGAACATTATTTACAGTATAACCTGTCCATGTAATCTGTCCTATATTGGAGAAACATCACGTGAGTTTAGAGTCCGTTACAGCGAACACAAATCATCAATGCGCAATGGCAGAGTGGAGGCAACACTCGTCCACCATTTTTTAGCCAAACAGCACTCTGAAAAGGATGCGAAATGGTGTATCCTAGAGAAAGTGAAAGGCCAAATAGGGACTTCCATGGATATTATCCGTAAGAGAAGAGAGTGTTTTTGGATCTTTTCTCTGGACAAGGTAAGAAATGGATTAAATGAGGAAATTCAGTGGAATATTACGAAACCTTGGTAATATCGCTTCTGCAGATGAGTGACTGCAACAGAGGTATTTTGAGTGTTGTAGACGGCTGTCTACCTCGGTACCCAAAAAGAACAGTTTAGAAAGTTCAATGCAGTACTAGATATGAAATCATGGATTAGAGCTAAGAAACTTTGAGTGGGAGTTGTAATGTATTGTACTCAACCCACAGGTCATGTGTTAAAATAAAGATACACCATATATACGAGACAGACTTGAAATCATCCAGTCCCCAAGTTATGTAAATTGGGTACTGTCAAGAGATTTTTGGTACTAATATTTAGTTTGAATTTTAGGTAGTAGGTTCAAGCCATTTACACTGGTAGGAACCTATGAATAACAAAATAGTGGCCTGATAATAATGTGGATATTACAAGAAAGTAGCTATGGTTTCTTTGTGTTCCTTCTGAAATTGTAGCTTCATGTAGAAAGTATAAAAAGATACTCATAAAAGGACATCTCGTACTAAAATTCAGGCAGTCTTAAGATATATAATGAAGCGGTTTTAGTTTAAAACAAATAACCATTTTGGGTAATAGTAAGTAGTAGTGCAGTTTTATAAAAAAAAAATGTTTAGATGAATAAAATATGGGGCTTTGTAAAAGCGTGTTAAGTACTTAGTATATTATATACATATTGAAGAGTTAGTGTGTAATCTTCACCTCTTCAATATGGCGGCAGATAGATTAGTCCGTCGTTAGTATCAACAATCTGTCTTGACTAAACCAGTATATGTACACTGAAGAGGGAGTGTGTAACCTTCACCTCGCTAATATGGCGATAGAAAGATCAGTCCGTCGTTAGTGCCAACAATCTCTTTTTGATTATGCTAGTAAATGCGCTTTAGGACGCCCGGTCACACTGTGCGTCAAAAGTGATAGGAGCGGTTCTGCTCTACGACTAGGTGATGATGGCCGGCATGCGCAAGCGGAGTCCTGAGGCTTGCTGTTAAATTGAATGCAGGTATTTTAAGTTGAGTAATATTTGGCGCGCAGAACGCAATATAAAAAGAGTGTCCCGTAAACACCCAAATTATTTGTGAAAGCGTTTTGCCACAGGTTGGATGTTTACGGAGAGGAACGCGGATTAAAAAGGCAAGTTCGTCAAAGTCTGGATCGCATATAGTGGCTTACCGCTTGGGGAGTGATACTTTGCATTATGCAGATTTGGTGGAAATAATATGGATGTAACTCTTCTAGAGTGGGAACAACAGAACTTTGCTTGCTTTGTTAACTATAAGCCAGGGAATTGTCCTCTGTGATAAATTAAGGGATACATCGAGGGAGAGGCTATATGAGCCGGTTGGTGGTTGTTTAGCAGAAAAGTCTGATGGAATGTAGGGATTCAATAGGAGAAATTACTTACTTTTCCGTATTTTGACAATAATCTGATGGAACTCAATCCGGAATTATAGAGGGTTGGACATCGTTTGCAGAGAGGAAATTTAATTACAAGGTCAAAGGAAAGAAAAAGATTTTAAGGTACCCATAAAATGGTCAAAATATAATAATGAATGTTTCATGTTTTTTAGACTGTCCTCTAGGACAGTTATATTAGATTTTTATATTTTGTTTACATAGGTTCCTTATCTTACGCAAGATAAATCTTCTAAACAACGTACACTAGCCAACTACAGATGTCAAGGTCTTGAGGTAATAAGGTCTTGTTAGACGAAATGGTTATTAGATAATGCTCCCCTAAAACAAATGGGTTTTGGATTGTCTGGCTGCTATATCTTGGAGTTACACTTTTTGAGTAAGCCACGTGTGCTACACTAAAAGAGAAGAGAAGTCCCCCTGCCATTTGTTAAAGGCAATTCAAGGCAATGAGAATAGCTGTTTGGGGCTCGAAATTTAAAAACTGATCTTGATGCAAGATTATTGACAGAATTTCTGTATTTTTTTAGAAGCAACTAAAACTGTGGTCGCTAGATTGTTGAATCTCCTGAGCAGTATGTGAACAGGCTAAATGTAGAGTTCCAACGGAGTGTAAGTTGATTAGTACCTATTTTTTAACATAGGAAATAAGACGCAAACAATAGAATATAGAAATGAAATTCAGAGATGGTACTCCCACTAAAAATCTAGAAAGTAGATAAAGAAAAAAACAAAAGATTACTTTTTGCCCGTAGCTAAAATGTAGAACTGGTGTACTTTTTTCTTTATTCTCCCTTTTTTATCTTGAAAAATAGAAATCATTCACATGTATGGGTTATAAGGTGACACTAGAGGGGATGTTGAGTGTGCAGTTGAATGATCGGTCCAAGCAATGCCTTTCTTTAAATTCAAAATAACATGGGCATAAAGTGTAATATGGATCTTTTTATATACATCCCTTTCAGATAAAACTCCAGGTCACAGAAAACACTTATTGTTTTATGTGGCGAGTCCTGATAAAGGTGGTCTCCATCGCTATTATTTTCCACTGAAACACGTTGGCCAAGTCCTTGTAAAATCCCACCAAAGTGGTTCTATACTGGACAACAAATAGAAAAATAATAGAACTTGTTATGAGTCCGGATAGATGAAGTTGTGAATGTGGATGAGTGTGAAAGAGTGTTGTGTTTGGGTTGTTCTCTACATGGTGATAAGGTTATTTATATTGTTATAGGATTTATGAATTTTGTATTGTAATTTATGATGAAAATAATGCAATTTGAAATGAAAAAAATATTTTGTAACTTGGAATAATGATGGAAAAAAAGAAATAATTGGATGAAAAAATAATCTAAATAAAGAACATGAGAAAGTAAAAAGAATGTGTTATTGCATTATGATTATGCCCATTTAACTAGAGGTTGTACCCTGAAAAAATAGTTTAAAGGTCACAAGGGAGTTCTTTTCTATTGTATTTGCTGGTTTTCCCCTCTTCTCCCTGACCTAAAAGTAAATCCTTAGAGGGGGTCCCAAGAACTTTACTTGGCAACAGCCTATAGATACATGTATTGGCTCACCACCATTAACACCACAATTTCCTAATCAATGTCCTCTGTAGCTCCCTCTTCTCTACCTCTTCTTGAATATGTGGAGTTTGCAGGAGAGAGAGAGAGAGAGAGAGAGAGAGAGAGAGAGAGAGAGAGAGAGAGAGAGAGATGTGGGGCATGGGAAAGGAACCAGAGGCTCATCTTGTCATTGGCATGCAGATGAATGGATTCCCAGAGCCGTGGGTCAATGGAGGTGAAAGCCTCGACAGCCCCTGTCTCTCACTCTGCCTTGCCGAATGAAGCTAAGCAATTTGACAGCACAAGGATCTTGAAAGCTTCTCCTTCCCTTTGTTCACAGCACTTGCTGTGCCTTCATGTTAATGATGCAAGGCCATGCATGCCAAAGAGCTGGTCACTACAGTAACTGACAAAAAGGAAAAACAGAAGTTGTCGAAGAAGGGAAAAGAGAAGCTGCCCACGGCGCAGCAAATTTCAAATCGCCTCGTCTCGCACAGGGTTTTTTTAGATTATGATATTTAACCATTTTTGAGAGGAATGCTCTAATGTCTGCATAGCCCAGTGCTGTGAAATATACCAGTGAATAAGGTCACATACCCAAAGTATTAGCCCTTGCCTCTGTCTTGGTAAAATAACACTATATTAAAACCACATCCTTTCCCATTATTTGACATATTGGTGGAAATAGTGATGATATCCTCAGTTCCGACAGGAAAAATGACAAACTCTGGGGCATATTATCAACAAATAGCGATATTTATCGCTAAGTAGGGTTAGCAGCAATTTTTTTATCGCCGCTCATCACCGGATTTTATCGCTGAGATAACGTGCTATTAGCAACGTTTATCTCAAAAGCGATAACATTTCCGCCGATAGCATCGGATTCCGTGAATATCGCTGAGAATACAGCGATATTCACGCATTATCGCTAACAGGGTCTTAGCCATTATATCCACCTCCCATTGGATATAATGGCTAAGAACTGGTCTGAGCAGGCGTTCGTTTTTGGAGATATTCGCGCTTAGCCAAATATTTCCATCGCTACGCTTGTGTTGATAATAGGCGATAGCGATGTTAGCGACTGCTTTCAGTTGCTAACAGGTTGGGTACGCCCACTTTGCATGTCATTAGCGATACATTTTGTTGACATGCAAAGCGGGCCCCAAACCGCTGGCTATCGCCTACAAGCTGTCGCTAACTGCTGTTAGCGACAGCTTGCTAATAGGGCGATATAATTATCGCCGCTTAGCGGCTGAAAACAGCCACTAAAGCGGCAATAATTTCCTATCGCCCCCCTTGATAATATGCCCCCCTTTTCCTTCTGCCAGTGGTAGAACTTGATATTCCTGTGGGTGTCACTACGGAAAGTAGACATTTGTGCAACTGTCAAACTGTGTTACAAAAGAATCTATAGGTGTAATCAGCAAGGGTTCCATTTATATTTTGTCAGCTCAAATCAGAAAAGAGGATTACTAGAGATCATAATCAGACATACTCATATTTGTTGTTATCTGTAGCACATCTGTCAAGCCATTTTCCCATATTCCTGCCTCTATCTTGTATGTTTTATTACTCAATTTAAGTAGCTCTGCATTCTATCAGTGAATACTGTTCAGCATTATCTCTTGTTTGTGGAAAAAACTGGTCGAACTGTAACAACATTTCTTCAAGTTCAGGGCCAAAAAGACATGACAAATGAGCACTGTGTGTAAAATTATTTTCTAAAGATAAACACATGGATTGCTTGTAACTTTCGCAAACAATTGTGCATTTTTTGTTTCAATTCAGTTTCAACAAGATGAGTTTTAATTTGCACAAAATAATGAATAACTGAGGCCAACAATTGTAAAACAATATAATATTGTAAGATTTGAAGTAGATTATTACTTGCAGCACAGCAATGCCCAAGTATACCACTTAAACCAGGCCTCAACGTTCCATGACTGAAAGCTTTTGGATCACTGTTCTGGAAGTGTGAGGAGAAGAAAACCTTTGAAATAAATAGTAAGGGAAACCAGAAGATGATCATTTTAAATTTTGACCCTGAGACAAAGGACCTACATGAATGATGTAGGGAAATGTTTTGCAAGGTGGGGCTGATGGAAAAACAGAGTGTAAGAAGGAAGATATTGGCTATTGTTGCATAAAAGAAATACAATATGCTTGCAAAAACACAGTACGAATATTTCAAATGTATTGTGAAAGCGGGATCAGCTTTCAAGGAGAGCAGAACAAATGTCAAAGTCAATTGTTCCCAAACAAAAGGTATTTTGCTTCAACGATAAAATGTAAGCCACAATTAGAGCAGTGACAGTTGAAATCGATTTACCATTGGGAAAGAGAGAAGGCCCTGGCTACTCCTTGTCTTACTTTTTGTTCTCCATTTTGTTTTACTTTAAAGCCTACACACACATATGATTAAAATATAAGTGTTTTTACAGGGATTACAGAGGCCCATGTAATATATATGGGTTAAAGTATCCCCTGTCATACATTATAAGGAGATTGAAGGTCACAGAGCGATTTCGTGACCATATAGAGGAATGAAGCCAAATTTCAAGGTCCCTTCTAAATTCACGGAACTCTGAGGTAGCTTGCATTAACCTTTAACATATGGCAGAGGGATTTTACTTCTTACACTATATGGTCGTGCCATCGAATTTCCACAATTAAGTTAAATGCATGGTGTCTTTCTCTTTCATATGAAAGAGAAAGTATGTTTTGCAGGGAAGAAGAATATAATGAAAATCTGCAGTGTAGCTCAGAATGAGTAGAAACATGCAGAGAAAATTTGCCTGTCCTATATTCACCAAATAGTATGAAAAAATAATTATATTGCAATAAATATCTTCTTTCTACTGTTTATTTTAGAAAAACAGATTAAAATGAAAATAAGTTCCCATTTTCGTTGCTGAAAGTGCAGCATGCTCTGTCTTGCTTTTCAACTTGGCTGCTGATTATCGGCGTAGTCATTCTGATGATACAACTCAAGTGCAATAAGTAATTTAAGTTCTGCAGCTATGTCATTTTATTATTACGGATGACAGGCGATGTCACAACACAAGTAAGTCTAAAAAAAAATTTGAGACAGAGTTTATAGAGAGACTGCAGACTCCCATGTATTACGCATAAAATTATAGATGTGCAAAACTCAATAATGGGGATGAATTTTACTGAGGGAATTCTGAGTGACATCAAATAGACAAATTGAAGGTCGAGTTGTCTATGATGTCATTGAGAATCCCCAGTACTGCAATTTTAGTTCACACACTAGAAAAAGAAGTTTGTGAATAGGACCCTTTATGATTTTTCAAACCACTAAGGCCTGATTCACAAAGGCAAATGTACGCAATTGTGTATGTTTATGACTGCCTGCTTGTTATATTGGATTATGCTGGTGTTTTCTAGTGTCCACTTGAAGATGTTTTGTATCATCTTCCGCAGGTAGCAGCAGGTGGAGGTAACTGTGTTGGCTAGTGCTGTCATGTCCAGTTTTTCTTCCAGGATGAGTCCCAGGGTTCTGGCATTGGTGGTAGTGGTTGGGGCAGGTCTGAGGTCTGCCAGCCACCCTGCAAAGTCCAACAGGGAGGCTTTGTTTCAGAAGATCACCACCTTGGTTTTGTATGTGTTGAGCTTGAGGTCATTGGTTCTCATCCACATGGCTACTGCGGTTAAGCAGGTGTTGAAGTTGGTGTTGGTCACTGGAGGGAGGACGGGGTTGTTTCCCTTTGAATTTTTGCATCCGTTCTATTTTCCTATATTTGCATTTTTTTCTTTCTTTTGTACACTTTATATCTCAATAAACAGTGTTAATTGATTTTGCAATCATTTTCACAGGCACAGCAGGGCCGTGTATCCTCTTTTCATTTTCCAAGCTGAGCTCTGTAGACATGAAATTCCTTTTTGGTACTGCATCTGGCTGTAGTAAAGGGACAAATGTTGTGTTTGCAAGATTGGTATATAAACTTGTAACCTTGTGTTGACATAATCTGCAAGCTCGCAAAAAGACCCCTGTACAACACGTAAGCAGGGCTACCATAATGATTTTTGGATACAGATGAGGAGAGACCATTTAGTCATTTTTTTAACTAACAGTATGCAGAGTTGTTGTACCCTATGCTGCTACTAATAATCTCATCAGAATGCAAAAGCACTGACTGTGTTATAAAACCAATGATCTGTTATATTCTGCAAGAATTTACAAAAGCCTAATGTCATTTACTACACCACAGAAGCCATACCAGGAAAAAAAATAAAGGAGTCAAAAAATGATTACAGCTGACGAAAACACAAACAGTACGCAAATGTGCTACTGTAAAGGTCCAACCCACATTTACTGAAAAACACTAAACTGATCATTTATTTAGAGAAAAAACAGCAAACGTGTACCCTATGATTCTTTGATTAGAAATACTGTTGCTATTATTCTTACTGCATTGTCTTTATAGTAATACTGATAATAGTAACAATTATTAATATTGTTATTACTATTTTTAGTATTATAAACAGAATTTTATTGGTTTTTACTGCACACAACAACCCACAACATTTCTGCAGGTCAGAGTACGGAATGAAATTACAAAGTGTACATCAACACGTCATTTAAAAGCATATACATCAAGTCATCCCAAGATATCCCATCCACTTTTCCCATACCTCTGCAGGTTTTGTGGGGCATCCGCTAGCCGTATACACATCTTTCTCCATGGCACACCACCATTGCTTGTTTGGCAACTACCGGGGGAGGAGAGGCCAACCTCCACCATTTAGCAATATCTATCTTTGCCAATGCCACCCCGATCCCCACCAAAGTCCTTTCCCCAATGACATCACACACACCCTTCACACACACCCTACAGGACTCACAAAAGAACAAGCCCTGGGGAGCTATCTATAGGCCTTCCAAGCACCCTGGACAGGACATCAAGTATCTTACCCTGATGCATGTCCCAGATGCGGCCTCCTAGACTCAGACTTCCTGCACGCACTCTGGAACTGCGCCCACCTCGCCTCGTACTGGTCAGCGGTCACTGACACGCTGATGGCGGCCTCGGGCGAAACTCTCCCCAAGACGTGGGAAGTATGCCTACTGGGGCTCTACAGGAGAACCAAGCAGACCAAGCTGCGGACACGCTTTTGGGATTTAGGCCTCATAACGGCTAAACGCCTCATTACGAAACGGTGGAAAAACGCCAACCCACCGCGCCCTGCAGACTGGCGTCGCTCTTTTGGCAACTGGGCCAGTGCGGAGAGTGTGTCACTACACAGAGAGGAGACCACTGGCCTACGGAAATACCCGATCGCCCAAGACTGGGACGCTACCCTGATCGCATACCACAGGGCATGCGCCCGGGCCGGTATAGAATGCCAACCTGACGCGGAATAGAAGGGGCCCTGTCGCTTGCTGTCCATATAGGTCACGGAATTTGCCCCCCCCCCACTGCCGCGTCCCCCCCCTCCCCCCCACCGCTGCTGCGCCCCCCCCTCCCCCCCTCACTCCCCCCCCACCGCCAGCCCCGACTACCGGGCTTTTGCACACCGAGCGATGTCCCCTGCCGCCCCACCGCCGCTGCCCTTCCCCCCCCCGCTGCCTCCTCCCCCCCCGCCTCCACCCCCGCGGCCGCAGCGACACCACATCCTCGATCACCCCCGCCCCTGCGCAGCCCGTACAGGGTGCACCACACACGGCTAGGATTCAAGACACACTACCATACGCACATGCACTAGTCCAGCAGTTGTTGAAATGTTTCTCCCTCCCCCTCCTCTTTTAATTCCCAGTTATACCTTTTGGTTGACACAGAGACTGTTGATTTTGTACACGCGCTAATGCTCGACACCCCCCTCCCTGTTTCCGTATCATACAATGGCAACTGGGTGTTTTCATGTACCGGCAGCGGAAGCCCAGCGATCCATGTGACAACGGGGGATATGATCCTGCTCCAGCCCGCTACTGTACTGAACAGGGAACATAACTCAATGCAATGACTGTCGGATTTCTTACAGCACCCTGGTCCTAGCGCAGTGCCATGAGCCGCAGGCACTGCGGCACGAGACATTTCCTAGCACCGCTGCTTGTGAACTAATGCATTACTACTGGCTACTGTTTATTTTCACTCGTATTTAATTGCCATGTCATTCTGTACTGACAGCCGAGTACCGCTTGTAGTAGTGGTTTATTGTTATGACACTGTGTGACTGCTGTTTAACTCATCTGTGAAACTAAATAAAGTTTGGGACCATTGGTCTTTAAAGGAAAAAAATCAAGTATCTTACCCTGATACTCACAATAGAGGACAATCCCACAACATGTGGTAGAAGTGATCAGGTGTCAACGAACAGCGCCAGCATGCAGGCGACTCTAGTACGTTCGGCTCTGTTATAATTGACTTGTGTCTTTCCTTACTCTGGATATGACTTTTCTGTTGCTCAGCTAGTGTGAGTGTTAGAATGCCTGATGACCTCATTGAATGTTTGAGTGCTTGGCTTATGTGTGGAGTGGCAATTGATGGCAGGCAGGCTGAGCATCAGCGAGACTGCACCTGGTGGGGCTTTGCTATATTCTAACTGACTACCTGAAACTTAACCTGGAAGTAAGCTCAAAGAAACTTATCATGTTTTGTCTAACTGGCTCAAGGATCTTCCATTTGCAACATTTTTGGCGACGATTCGAAAAGAACCTACGCGTTGAGGAAGGAAATCTGTGAATACCATACTGAAGATACTTGAACTAAAGAGCATACTAAAGAGATGGACATAAGAACTGAAACTTTAAGAAAAAGGAAATGCAACTAGGAAGCAACGCCCTAGTCAGCCCCACCTGTGTCTCTCATCACCTGGACAGCCTGCAGCCTAGGGCGTTTGACTTTCTACTACCAGTCTACTAACAGGTTACTGTGGAGCCTGCTGTCACCCTTCAGCCTTGGGACAGTTGTCCCTGACCTGTTGCCTTGGGAAAGGGGAGTCACTCTCCTGTTGCCTTGGAAAAGTGTCTCCAGTGAGAGTGAACAGTCCAGAGCTTTAAGGTTGAAGTGCCACTGGCAAGCACTTCTTTACTTAAGGACTGTCGTGTGAGGGAAGTCCGCTTTTCCTGTGTGTCAGTCTGACATAAAGAGGAGCAACAATCAATTGCTTGGGAGGTGTGTCAGCACTTGA
The DNA here is from genome assembly GCF_964263255.1 of Lissotriton vulgaris. Taxonomy (NCBI): domain Eukaryota; kingdom Metazoa; phylum Chordata; class Amphibia; order Caudata; family Salamandridae; genus Lissotriton; species Lissotriton vulgaris. The sequence goes on from NC_141691.1 coordinate 1,463,755,538, forward strand.
CTTTCCTGTGTCCAGCTCGGTGTACAACATGGGGGAGCAGTCAACGGAGTTGATGCTTCCGACGGAATTGGGTAATGAGATGGAGCCAACTTGTCATTGTGAAAAGTGTAAACTTTGGGCACACTGTTGTTTTTGAAGTGTACGATTTGGGAAATGTGGCTGTATAATATCTTGAGGAGATGTTGGCGGTTGAAGTGCGTGACTTTGAAAAGGTTGAGACATTTCATTTGCAGTTGCGCACCCTTTACCTTATCTGTGGTGTTGGGTGCCTTTGCGCTGATAATTGATGTCGCACGGAGAGGCACTGGAATCCTTCATGACGTCTTTCCTTCTTCATTTCCCATTGCTGCTGACAGACGCTCTGCTGCATAGACGTGCTTTGAACCATCCGGCTCAACGTCACAAAAACGGGCCACCGTCTTGTGGCTGTAAGCACCAATGTTACCATGTGCGTTTCACTTTGCTGGAACACCTGCCAACCAAGATGTCTGTTTAAAATAAAGTTTTCCGCTTCATAGACGTGACCGGGGATTTCGATGGACGCGAGCGGACTGAGCATTTATGCATCATTTACCACTTTTACTACAATTACTGCTTGCTCCCTGTTTTTATCTCTCCTCTTGCAATTGACTTGCTCGCCTGTCATTTTTTAAATGCTGCATTCCTCAATGACAGGCACACCTGTTATTCTTTTGTCCCACAATTACTATAATGCTGTTTTTTTTCTTTCATGCTTCCTCCTGCCACAAGCAATATATAGCCATTTTTCAGACACTTTACGGATCTACATTTATATTATATTTGTTCCTGGAAACTTGGAGGGTGTTCAATGCTTTGCTCTTCTATAATGCTGTAGTTTCTCATGTTTTCTGTGATTTCGTTTGCTGTGCTTATCTACCATTTATCCTTCCTACTTCTACCTTTTCGTCACATTTGGCTTCTTAGAGAGGTCTGTTCCCTGTTGCGGGGAGGTTGTGGAGTGGTGTGGCTAAGTGCCCCAGTTTAGTTTTTGGGAGTGGTGTGTGAAGTTGTGGGTCATGGGGAGGTGTGTTTTCCTACTCTTTTTAGGTGGAAGTTGTGGGAGCTGTATGTCCCAGTTTAATTTTAAGAGGTCTTTGGAGCTATGGGCCCCAGTTCAATTTTAAGATGTGTTGGGAGCTTAGGGCCCCAGTTTAATTTTAAGAGGTGTTGGGAGCTTAGGGCCCCACTTTAATTATAAGAGGTGTTGGGAGCTAAGTAACACAGTTCTGTTCCTATGGTGGTGAGTACCCTTTTGCGGCGAGGTTGTGGGAGCTAAGTGCCCCAGTTATGGTACACAGGGTGGACTGTACCCTGTTACGTGTTGGTGGTGGGTAGATAAGTGCTCAAGTTGTTCTCCACAGGGTTCCACAAGCTGGTGTGAGCCCATGTGGGCTATGGGGCTGTGAGTGTCCCAGTGCAGTTCCACAGGGTGGTATGTACCCAGTTACACGTTGCTTATGGGGTGGTGCATGTCCCAATTCTGTTTCACGTGTTTCAGGGTGGCCCAGTTCTGTTTCACCGCTGTGTTCGGTTGTGTTGTGGGTTTTTCCCAAGGGAGAGGGATGGGGTTAATATCTAAATGCTTTCCTTTGCAATGTAAATGCCTTTCTTTCAGAATGTATTCTATATATTGATGTTTATATTCTTTCCTTCATTTCTTTATTATTGTTTCCCTAAGGAAGGGGGCTAATTTATAATTGACTTGTGTTTTTCCTTACTCTGGATGTGAATTTCCTGTTGCTCAGCTAGTGTGAGTGTTAGAATGCCTGATGACCTCATGGATTGTTTTAGTGACTGGCTTGTGTGTGGAGTGGCAGTTGATGGCAGGCAGGCTGAGAAGCAGGAAGGGTGCTCCTGTTGGGGCTTTGCTATATTGTACCTGACTACCTGAAACTTAACCTGGAAGCAAGCTCAAATAAACGTATCATGTTTTGTATACCTGGCTCAAGGATCTTCTATTTACAACAGGCACCAAAGCTGCTTGTGCCTTATAGGTCATGTACAGGCAGTTGAGTAGTGTGAGCCGGAGCCTTGAAGAAATGATTTATCCTCTAGGTGTCATATGTGCATCCCTCCAGTCAGAATCATCTAGCGACCCTAACCACTGTTCCCATTTGGCCTTAAGCAGCATAAATAAATTCAGGAAATGAACTATGAGGGATTTAGAAGTCTGTGAAATGCTCTTCTCTTCAATGAGTCCCATTAGGATCTGCAACTCCAGGGGGCGGCATTCAGGAACATTTCCCAGGGAACCGCAGCATTACTCCAGGACATGGCACAACTGCATGTATCTAAAAAACTAAGATCTGCACAGGTTAAATTCTTCCTGCAACATCTGATAGGCCTACATCACCCACTGTGGAGATTCCTATCATATCCCAGAACCCCCTAGGGAGAAGGTCTGATGCAACGAACCACCCACCCAGAGGGAGGCTGTTGAAAACTGGACTGTTTGCAGATGACCCCGACTTTCCACCTATATTTGAACTGCCGGATGCTGTTTTTTTGACTCTGACAGTCCACTGAAGTCTGCTAACTAGGGTCCAGTGCCAGTGTTCCTTCCCCTAAAGTGACATATGTAACTGGCATCCCAAATTGACAACAGCTTATCTCCCTTAAAAGTCCCTGGTAAGTGGTACCTTTGGTACCCAGGGTATGGTTGGTAAAGGGGTACTCAGGGCTTGCAGCACTGGTTGTGCTACTCTGAGTGACTCAAGTAAACTAATGACAGCAGACTTGCCATTGCAGACTGCAGGAACAGTGTTCATTGCACCAATTCGACGTTATCCTCACCATGTGTGACAAACTCTCAGCACTGCTCTTAGTATCAGTCAGACACCCCTAGAGTGGGCCTTTTGAGTCGAGGAGGCAGGGAGCAGTATATTAGAAGTGTAGACATGTGAGTGCCATCTTACATGTCTCTATAGTGACTTTACTATTAAAGTGCACTACAAGTATAGGATAACATAGGCCTAGTACCCAGGCATACCCGGGCTACTAGCTACCTTATGGTACCACTTAATATGTCCAGTTTAGTGTTAAACAACTTACAGTCTCTCCCCTGACATGAATCTCAAGTCAAGCGATGGCTGGCATGCGCTCAGGGGGCTACCTTAGAAGTTGAGTACCTGGTTAGCCCTGCAAAAACAACAGTTGATGGACAGAATGCAGAACAATGTCATACATTCACCCCAGTACAGTGATCTGGGCCTAAATCCATCGTTTTGTTGCTCACTATGCCATTCCAGTTTGAACCCAGTCATATGCAAATCAGTTTTGACCCTGAGACCCATGGGAACAGTCAAGCCCGAATTGCCAAGCCAGGTCCTGATTGGACTGAAAACAAGCATCCTAGGACCGTTTCGGGTTTTCAGCCCTCATCAGCCAGAATAGCTTGATTCCAGTGACATGGATAGCACGGGACTCACATCTGAGCATACCGGTCCCACTCGGGGTGACAAATGCAAAAACAGTTGATGGGCAGAATGCAGAACAATGTCCTACATTCACCCCGGTACAGAGATCTGGGCCTAAATTCATAGTTTTTTTGCTCACCATGCCATTCAAGTTTGAATCCAGCCATATGCAAATCCGTCTTGACCCTGTGCCCCATGGGAACAGTCCACCCCGAACTGCCAAGCCAGGTCCTCCCTAGACTGGAAACAAGCATCCTAGGACCGGTTTCAGGCTTTCAGCCCTCATCAGCCAGGATAGCTTGATTCCAGTGGCATGGAGAGCACAGGACTCATGTCTGAGCATACCCGTCCCACTCGGGTGACAAATGCAAAAACAACAGTTGATGGCCAGAATGCAGAACAATGTCATACATTCACCCCAGTACAGAGATCTAGGCCTAAATCCATCATTTTTTTGCTCGCCATTCCAGTTTGAACCTAGCCATATACAAATCAGTCTTGACCCTGTGTCCCATGAGAACAGTCCAGCCTGAACTTCCAATCCAGGTCCTCCCTGGACTGGAAACAAGCATCCTAGGACCTATTTAGGGCTATCAGCCCTCATCAGCCTGATTGGCTTGATTCCAGTGGCATGTAGAGCATGGGACTCACGTCTTAGCATACCCTTCCCACTCGGGGTGACAAATGCAAAAAACAACAGTTGAGGGACAGAATGTAGAACAATGTCATACATTCACCCCAGTACAGAGATCTGGGCCTAAATCCATCATTTTTTTGCTCGCCATTCCAGTTTGAACCTAGTCATATACAAATCAGTCTTGACCCTGTGCCCCATGGGAACAGTCCAGCCCGAACTGCCAAGCCAGGTCCTCCCTGGACTGGAAACAAGCATCCTAGGACCGATTTAGGGCTATCAGCCCTCATCAGCCTGGTTAGCTTGATTCCAGTGGCATGTAGAGCATGGGACTCACGTCTTAGCATACCCGTCCCACTCGGGGTGACAAATGCAAAAACAACAGTTGATGGACAGAATGTAGAACAATGTCATACATTTACCCCAGTACAGAGATCTGGACCTAAATCCATAGTTTTTTTGCTCACCATGCCATTCAGTTTGAACCCAGCCATATGCAAATCAGTCTTGACCCTGTTCCCCATGGGAACAGTCCAGCCCGAACCACCAAGCCAGGACCACGCTGGACTGGAAACAAGTATCCTAGGACCGGTTTCGGGCTTTCAGCCCTCATCAGCCAGGATAGCTTGATTCCAGTGGCATGGAGAGCACGAGACTCACGTCTGAGCATACCCGTCCCACTCGGGGTGACAAATGCAAAAACAACAGTTGATGGACAGAATGCAGAACAATGTCATACATTCATCCCAGTACAGAGATCTGGGCCTAAATCCATCGTTTTTTTTGCTCACCATGCCATTCCAGTTTGAACCCAGCCATATGCAAATCAGTCTTGACCCTGTGCCCCATGTCAACAGTCGAGCTGGAACTGCCAAGCCAGGTCCTCCCTGGACTGGAAAAAAGCATCCTAGGACCGGTTTCGGGATTTCAGCCCTCATCAGCCAGGAAAGCATAATTCCAGTGGCATGTAGAGCACGTACGCCAGCTGACGTACTTTGGTTGGCAGGCTCAGGTTTTCCCACCCCAGCTGCCACCAAGACAGAGTTCTGACCTCCCACCAGGAGGTAGAGAAAATGCTTAAGCAGGAAGGAAGTCACACTTCCTACCCCCTGAGAGGGCTTGTGAAGTGAGACATCAGAGCGGAGAGATTCAAAGGCTCTTACCACCTCTGATATGCAAGAAGGCTGTTTACCCATGGAAGACAAAGCTGCACCTTGCCCCCAGGTGTGCTGGACCCGGGCAAGGAGAGAAACTAGATATGCAGGAGGTGTGCACGTCCATGAAGGCTGGCTACACCCTTAAGGGTGAGCAGATAATTTACACACCTAAATAGGACTTCTGCCATCTTTAGAAGGGCAGAAATAGTGGGTTCTGGGTAGGTAAAGTGACCCACACCACAGGATGTGGTCACCTCAGTGGTGGTCTAGCTGTAGGGAGTAGCTGCCCATTGGCTAAAAGCTCACAAACCCCTACCTCTCCTAAATCCAGGATTTAAGGGACACCCCTGAAACCAGAATCTCAGACCTGATCTACATACTTCAAGGAAGAACAGCAAGAAGACCGTTTTCACCATCAACAAGACCTTGCACTGCCACAAAGGAAGAGAGGGATACTGGATCCCTGTGGCACCATTGCTTGGAACTGCATGAGCAAATTTTGGACGTGGCCTAAACTCAACACTCCTTGGCAGTGGGGTCCCTGTGGGAGCCAGAAGCCGTCTTAGACTCCCCAGGACTGATGGCACCAGTCCCCTGCAAACTGCAGGTAAACTGATATGCTGAAATCAAAGAAGTTCTGTCCACTGGGCCCACTGAGAGATCGCCCAAAGAAAATTGGTGCAGTGCACTCTGTGAGTTGTAGTCCAGCTCTCCCCTCTCGAGCCGTTACCTCACTCCCATGTACCTCCAGAAGCTGAAGTTCCTTTGGATTACCGTTACCTCACCTAAGGCTTGTTGGTCACTGGGCTGGTGACTGACCTCGTAATTCGACTCTGCACTAAGACAGCAGCTCCCAGGAACATTAACCGACATCAGCAATGACTCTGCTCTGGTGTTCCTGCGTCTTTGTCTTGGCAGCGTTGACCCTATGGAATAAGCAGCCTGGCACAACTGGATTCAAGCTGATTTTCAGCCCGAAATTACCTCTGTACCCGGACTCACTGAGCAAGGCAAAGTGAACCAGCTGTTGAACCTTGGTCCTAGGACACCAAAGACCTCTGCTCTGCGAGGGTAGAAAGTTACTTGAGCACAAAGTGGCCGTTTGTCACTAAGCTGCTTTTCGCATTGACCACAATGTTTAAAGCCCCATTTTAAAGCCCACTGACAGCTCAGAAGTTACCCCAGCACCTTGATCCCCTGAGCACACTAAAACTACTCTGACGGTTGAAACATGGTCTTCGGCCCCAAATAGCTCTACCTTGTGAGGGTGGAAAGGAACTCGACCCCATGACTGTTTGTCACAACCAGAATTTCACATTGACTGTAATGTTCCATGTCTGCAGTATCTAATGCATTTATTTTCTATTGCTTTAAAAAATACAATCGCCGGTTATATGTGTGATACAAAGTTTGTTTTGGTGTCTAAATTCATATAAAGATAAGCTTGATTTTTATAAATTGGTGTCAGATTTCTTTCAAGTCATGTTCATTGCTTATGCGCTATAATGGTACTATTAAATGCTCGACAAATGTTCCTCCAGTAATGCCTGACTGCTCTTTGCCACACTACCTGGACTGATCTAAGGATTATTGTTGTTGAATCCAAGGATCATCTTTGAGGCATTGTGATAATATTACATGGTAAGGTCTCACAACCGCACCACATAATAATCCGCTTTCCTACAGGGGTCAAGAGCATAACCCACCGATCCATACCAGTCCACCAAAGTGCCATACACCAGGTCCCAAGAAGCACCCTTGTGAGCTCGGGGAGATGGAAAGCAATAGGATTATCATACAACAACGCCTCAATCTTTTCCAGGCCTATGCCACCACCACCAGCCAAAATGCCGGATCCCTCATCCCCCACTCATCCCATCATTGACCACTAGCAGCTGCATCACCCAGTAGTAAAGGTGCATATCCACCATTCCCAGCCCCCCGTACCAGGTGGGCTGAGTGCATTTCCTGTAAGATATTCGGGGAGGCCGATTAAGCCATAAGAAGGCCTGGATTTTGGCCTGCAGCTGACGCCACCAAAGCAACATCAAAAACAGGGGTTAATTTTGTAATGTTTATAACAAGCTGGGGAGGGCGTTCATCTTTAACAGGGCAGTATGGCCTAGAACATTAAGAGGCAAATTAGTCCACCAGGTGAGGTCTGTTGTTAAATAAGATAATAAGAGTCGGATATTTAGGTTCCAGGTTAGACCCAAATCAAGAGCTACATACATTCACAAGTAACAAAAACTCAGTCTGCTTCCCGAAAGCCATGTTGACCATTCCGTGTCAACGGATGGCCCCTATAGGGGGACTAAGACTGATGTAGACCAGTTAATTGTAAGCCAGAGGAATCCGCATAGAGGCCAAGGATCTGCAGCACACGAGGAATCATAAGCGATGGATGGGAGATGTACAAAAGCATGTTCCGTCGCCACCACCCAGTCAAAGTTACTGATGTTAGCATAGTATCGAATCTATGCCACCAATAGCTTGGTCACCAGGATAAACAAAAGTGGTGACAGTGAGCAACCTTGGCGGGTGCCCCAACTGATTGAGAAGGGGCAGACAAGGTGCCATTGACCTGGACCTAGGCCTTAGGGCTAGAATAGAGCATCCAAACAAAAGCCTGGAATTGAGGCCCCCGGACCCACCCTAATCAACACCTCCTCCAAGAAGGCCCAACTAACAGAATCAAAGGCCTTCTCAAAATTCAAATGAAGAAGAGGCATTGGGTCTCCCAGCAGAGAAAGTGCTAGTGCCATGTGTACCCTGTGGAGGCAGTGCCTAGTACCACTACTGGGCATATATCTGCACTGAGCCGGGTGGACCAGCTGTGGAAGGACCACACTGCAAAGCCCACAACCTATAGATTGCAGCCAGGCACGGTTTTCTGCATCCTCTGCACGTCACTCTAGGTGCAGTGTCACACCTACAAGCCTTGAGAACATGGCCTTCACCTCCACCAATGAAACTCACTCCTCCACTTCTATCATGCTCTCCGCTCCACCTTGCAAATCCTATCGCAAGAGGTATACCTCTACCTCGATCTCACTAGCCTTGGAATCCAATGCCAACCATTGGGCCTGAAATGCCAGCAAGATAGACTCAAAGTCTTCTACCGAGTAGAAGGGTCTAGTGGTGACCTCCTTCTCCTGAGCCCCACGTGTGCCAGATGAAGCAGCAGTAAAGTGATCAATTTTAGATTGGCCCTAGGCCCCCACCAGCCTCTAATGCCCTGTTAGAAATGGGGGGGCTCTAGTTGGCAAGGGTTTGCACCTTTGTCCAAGTAGGGACCCTTCCTTCTAGTCAGGATAAGGGAGTTACTCTCCTAAAATAACCCTTGCTCACTCTATTGGTACCTTGGCATGAGCAGTCAGGCTTATCTTGAAGGCAGTGTGTGAAGCATTTGCACATAAGAGCAACATCTGGTGGAAACCCCACTAGTATACCAAACGCACTACTGTTTTACAGTATTTCAATAGAAAACATTGTTATCCGTGCTTAATTCAAGGTATCTGAAATTCAATATTGTGCTGAGAAGAAATTAACCAATATACACATTTTGATATAATATTGTCAAATCATTTTATATATTCATTGATTCGAGATATGATCAACAAGTGATGATAAATACACTGTTAATTCATACAATAAACAAAGAAAAACAATTCTTGAGAAACTGTATAAACACTGTCACGATTTAACCAAATGGCCCAATGCATTTCGGGAACACTCCCTTCTTCAGGGGCACTATGGAGAAAATTGATATGAAAACATAATGTTAACTCTCTGTTATATAGACAAACAATGTATTTCACTTTCAAAATGTTGAACGTAAACACAAATACTCATATGGGATCTATTCTAATAGCAGTCCTGAACGCAATTGAAATTACATAATTAGGAATACAAAAACAGTTGCCTGACGGGTTTATGAATAGGTCAAGATAAGCCCCAATAAATAACCTGTTTGTAAAGTAAAGAAAACACCTCTAATTGAAACCTCTACCAAAAGAAGACATATTAAATAGACATTTGTGTGTGAATGAATCCAAGCTCTAGTTTTTGAAACAACAGTCGGTTATGCAAGATAAGAACCCATTAACAGGTGGAAATGTTCACTACCTCAAAGTTGAGTGACTTACTTACTACTGAAAAAGTTAAATCTTGATGGAAAGGCTGTCCTTAAGTTGTGTATGCAGATGCTCAATATTGCGACCTGAAGTATTAAAAAGTACCTCCAATTAGGAAAAAATCCCTTCACAGCATGTTATGTGCGCAACAGTGGCCTGTCTTGTGATTATCTATTTATATTTATTGGAACTCATCCCTCCAGGTATTAAGCTAGTTACTCAAATTTGTAATCCACTGCCACTATGAAGGTGATCTTCAAAAATTAACTATCTACCCTAATCGAAACAAACAGATGACTATCTCTCTCCTAACAACACTGCAACCAAAGCAAAAGAGAACTGTTGCCACGTAAACCACAAGAAACTATGACTCTTGCTTTTTGCTGAACTTACCAAAATACTGAGCACAGAGCAGCTTCTGTGTTAACTTCTATTGTTAAAGCCAATAAAGACGCCCTTAGCCGTCACTCTCGCAAATCTTTCACTGCGCTCTGAAACCAGAGAAACGCAATCATTAACTGAAATATTTTAATGGAGAAACCTCTTATCACGTAGATACCCCACACAGTCTGCACTCACCGTCAACTGCCCAACAAGCTCCTGAGTGTCTATATTGAACAAGCAAGCTGGTGGAAAACACATGAACCCGTCTGACAGTCACGCTCTGGAACAAAGAACGCAATGAATTACTAAACTCTGTGACTGGCGTGCGTAAAATTACCCGCTAGCTCCCCGTGAAAAAACCTCACCTTCGAGCGAACGTGAGACTAATCTACTCCACCTCAGCTACGAACGACCGTGAAACTGCTAATCTGCTCCGCTGTACAAACGAGATACACACGAGAAATCACCGAACCATTTTAAACCCGCGCGGGCTCCCGATCATGTTAGTGAACAGTAAAAGAGGACTACTAGGTTGCGCCATCTTGAAGTGGTGTAAGTAAAATACTCTGATAACCATGCATCTATTAGTGTATCCGAGTGAAAACAACGCATGTGAAATGTTAAGGCAGCCAGAGTCCATTAGTATTGCGATTCACTCTAAATGAGTTAAATGCCAGATTGTTTATTATTAATGGCAGGAGTTAAATAGTCACAAATAACTGTAAGAAAGCGCTCAGGGCAATGAATCGTGTCTTGCTTCTAAGAAACAATCTAATTGATCTGACAGAGAATACTTTCACTGGAAATAAATGCAAAACAATACATGTTGAAGGATGTTACCTACAACTAGAGACCTAACGCATCCGTGTATGATTATTAGTAAGTGTGGATAAAGGAAGAAATTAAAGAGTGAAAAAAGGGGTTGAGATGAAAGAAAAAAATAAGAAATTAATTGAAAAACATGATAATGTCATGCATGAATAACGTGGGAACAGGAGAATATGCCGGAAGACCATAACCTGAAGAGAATTATTATCTAACTTAAAAAACACCCAGTGCCTTTACTTAAGTATTGACCTAAAAATAACCCCATGTACATACGAAAATGAGCATATGCAAACAGTCATTGGCCAGATGCAATCACTCTCATAGAAAACATTGTAGCTCAATTCTATCATTGAGCCCATCGGGTGCCAGAGTTCGCAAGAATTTTATCCACCACCCTTCTCTTTGTGCTGAACGTGTTGTGTGATTAAACCCAGGTTGAATTGTAACTATTTCAAGAATAGTGAAACGCAACTGCGCGATGTTATGGTGATGTTCCAACCAGTGTGTTGTGAAATGAGATTTTGCTGACTTGGTGCGGAATGTACTTTTGTGTTCCGTGATACGCATTTTGATCTTTCTCAATGTTTTGCCCACATAGAAAGAACCACATGGACACTTGATAGTATAGATGACGTTAGTACTATTGCAGTCCCCATTATATTTCAATGCAATAGCTTTACCTGTGTGCGGGTGGTGTATTGTGTTGCCTTCCATTACATTATTACAATGCACACAATTGTAACATTTACGCATGCCTCGATAGTGCTCTTCTGCGACTGTCATCTTAGATGAAAGGATGTCCTTGATATTTTTACTGCGTGTGTACGCGAAAAGAGGTTCCTCGTCAAATAGTCCTTTGAAGTCAGGCTCTTGTTTCAATAGCTCCCATCTTGTTTTGATGATTTTTTTAATCTTTTGGGATTTGGATGAATATTTGGAGACAAAGACTTGTCGATTAGACTTTTCTTTTGACTTGAACGACAGCAAGGTTTTGCGATCTTTGGATTCAGTCTTGCTCAGTGCTGTTTCTAAAATCTCCAATGGGTAACCACGTGCATCAAATTTCACCTGTTGTTCTCCAAGAGCGATTCCTAACTTGTCTGTGTTAGAAATAATTCGTTTCACCCTCAACATTTGTGAGTAAGGAAGATTTCTTATCAAAGATGGAGGATGGAAACTTGTATATAACAGCAAGTTATTTCTGTCTGTTGGTTTAGTGTATACCAGGGTCTCCAGATTATTGTTGTGTTGGCTAATCAGTACGTCCAGGTAATGGATTATTTCTTTATTGATCTCATGTGTGAATTTGATTCTCTCATGTTTATGATTCAGATCTTCAATTGCTTGTTCCAATAGTCTTGTTGAATTCTTCCATACTAGGAATATGTCGTCAATGAACCTAGTGTAAAACACTAGATTATTGGACCAGAGATCATTGTTGAAGATATGAATGTCTTCAAACTGTGCCATAAATGTATTGGCGTAAGCAGGGGCTCCGGAGAAGCCCATGGAAGTTCCACTGACTTGTAAAAAATAGTTATCCTGCCATGTCAAGTAACTGTGTTGAAGACAGAAGATTAGCAATTCCAGCAAAAAAACTTTGTTAACTGATAATTCTGGTAACTGTAGTAACGCCCATTCACAAGCCTCTACTCCTTCTTTGAGAGGGATAGATGTATATAATGAGGTGACATCAATGGTACACATCAGCCAGTCTGGATCGTAGTCCATTTGCACTGATTGCAACAAGTTTAAGAAATGTGTAGTGTCCTTCACGTAGCTTCGCCAAGACTGTACAAATTTTTGTAGGAAATGATCTATCAGTTGCCCTGCTGGTGCAAAGATTGAGTCGCAACCAGACACGATTGGTCGAAAGGGTGGATTGTTGAGATTTTTATGTACCTTCGGTAGCATATAAAGTCTAGGTCTTCTCGGGTACTGGTTGGTTAAGAAATTCCGTAATGATGATGTAATCGAGGACATGTTTTCTGCTTTCTCCAAGATCTGATTCAAGACCTCTGCAAAGTTATTTGTAGGATCTTCATCCAGTTTGATATACGTTGTGATATCTTCTAGATGTTCATTCACTTTGTCAACATAGAAGCTTGTGTCCATGATTACCAATGCTCCTCCCTTATCTGCCATCTGTATAGTTATCTGTTCATCCATTCGTAATCTTTGTAAGATGTCCATTTCATCCTTCCTCATATTGGGTTTGACCCGTGATCGTATGTTGAGTTTAGACAAGTCGTGTCGTACCAGTGACTCAAAGGTGTCTATGATTTTATGTGACACTGGTGGTATAAAAGTGCTTTTGGTTTTGAATTTCCTCAGTTCTGAGTCATCTAGCTCAACATCTAATGCTGGTGTATCCAATGTTGGTACTAAGTTTGTAAAAAAATGTTTCAACCTCAAATTACGAAGAAACCGAAAAACTGAAACTTCTAGTTCTAGTTGGTTAGTGTAGTAAGTTGGCACAAAAGAGGTGCCTTTATTTAAGACAAGCTCTTGTGCGCGTGTCAGTTGTTTGGAAGAGATGTTTATCATAAGGGTTTGCCTTTGCTCCTCAAACTCCTGGCTTCCGCTTCTCGTTCCTTGGCTTCTTTGTCTTTGGCTTCCTTTTCCTTGTCTTTTGGCCCTCCTTGTTTTTTTGAGACTTCTGCTGGTCTGCCTCCTCCCTGGCCCTTGTCTAAAAAAGCCGGTGTAATATTTGAAGTACTTGCTCCATCTTTAGAAGCTGATTGTGTGGTCTCTTGTCCTATGGATACTGGTTGTCTAGATGGATCCAAGTCAGTCTCTGAAACTATAGACTCTTGAGATGAAGAAGTTGGTTTCTGAAAGGGACGACGTCTCGGTACACCTCCGCCCAGGTGTACACTTCATTCAATTTATAGTCAATAGTGTCCCTGCGAAATTTTCGCAGTTTCCTTTCTTGTATATCCTTACCATAGGCATCTAGTTTAAAATTGAGGTAATCTAGTGTAATCCTCCAGAAATCAGTTTCACATCGAGTTGACAAGTCAGCCTTGATGATATTGATTTCTTCTTCCAATTCTTTGATCATCTTTGACAGTTCTTCGATTAGTAGTAAAATTAAATCCAAGGAACATTTATTAAGTACAGCTTGCCACTTCTCCATAAACCTTTTGTTGTATTGAAATTTGTACAGTAGGGGTTTGATAGGCAAGCGTAAACCACGTGGTATTCTTTGCACCTTGTGGTACTGTATTAATGTTGAAGCGTGTAAGCGTTGGCTTAACGCTCTCTTAGCTGTAAATTCCAGTTGTTTGAGTTGTTGCGGAATCGAACTGCCTTGTGCATTGAATGATGGTGTGTCTTCAATTAGTGAATAAATCCCTTGAAATTGTGAATCAGAATATGTTCTAGTGTCTGCTCGATTTTCTTTTTAATTTGAAATGAAATCAAAAGACATGATTGTATCTGAGGGTGCCGCGTGCAAATATGTTGGCAAAATATAGACAAAGTGAAAATTGCCTGCGCACTCCTTGTTTTGTATTAATTAATTCTACAGTAAAACTGTTTAAAATAGTGTGTGTGCTGTTTGGTCTAAGGCAGCCAGCCTATTGAAAGAGCAACATCTGGTGGAAACCCCACTAGTATACCAAACGCACTACTGTTTTACAGTATTTCAATAAAAAACATTGTTATCCGTGCTTAATTCAAGGTATCTGAAATTCAATATTGTGCTGAGAAGAAATTAACCAATATACACATTTTGATATAAAATTGTCAAATCATTTTATATATTCATTGATTCGAGATATGATCAACAAGTGATGATAAATACACTGTTAATTCATACAATAAACGAAGAAAAACAATTCTTGAGAAACTTTATAAACACTGTCACGATTTAACCAAATGGCCCAATGCATTTCAGGAACACTCCCTTCTTCAGGGGCACTATGGAGAAAATTGATATGAAAACATAATGTTAACTGTCTGTTATCTAGACAAACAATGTATTTCACTTTCAAAATGTTGAACGTAAACACAAATACTCATATGGGATCTATTCTAATAGCAGTCCTGAACGCAATTGAAATTACATAATTAGGAATACAAAAACAGTTGCCTGATGGGTTTATGAATAGGTCAAGATAAGCCCCAATAAATAACCTGTTTGTAAAGTTAAGAAAACACCTCTAATTGAAACCTCCACCAAAAGAAGACATATTAAATAGACATTTGTGTGTGAATGAATCCAAGCTCTAGTTTTTGAAACAACAGTCGGTTATGCAAGATAAGAACCCATTAACAGGTGGAAATGTTCACTACCTCAAAGTTGAGTGACTTACTTACTACTGAAAAAGGTAAATCTTGATGGAAAGGCTGTCCTTAAGTTGTGTATGCAGATGTTCAATATTGCGACCTGAAGTATTAAAAAGTACCTCCAATTAGGAAAAAATCCCTTCACAGCATGTTATGTGCGCAACAGTGGCCTGTCTTGTGATTATCAATTTATATTTATTGGAACTCATCCCTCCAGGTATTAAGCTAGTTACTCAAATTTGTAATCCACTGCCACTATGAAGGTGATCTTCAAAAATTAATTGATAACAACTATCTACCCTAATCGAAACAAACAGATGACTATCTCTCTCCTAACAACACTGCAACCAAAGCAAAAGAGAACCGTTGCCACGTAAACCACAAGAAACTATGACTCTTGCTTTTTGCTGAACTTAGCAAAATACTGAGCACAGAGCAGCTTCTGTGTTAACTTCTATTGTTAAAGCCAATAAAGACGCCCTTAGCCGTCACTCTCGTAAATCTTTCACTGCGCTCTGAAACCAGAGAAATGCAATCATTAACTGAAATATTTTAATGGAGAAACCTCTTATCACGTAGATACCCCGCACAGTCTGCACTCACCGTCAACTGGCCAACAAGCTCCTGAGTGTCTATATTGAACAAGCAAGCTGGTGGAAAACACATGAACACGTCTGACAGTCACGCTCTGGAACAAAGAACGCAATGAATTACTAAACTCTGTGACTGACGTGCGTAAAATTACCCGTTAGCTCCCCGCGAAAAAAGCTCACCTTTGAGCGAACATGAGACTAATCTACTCCACCTCAGCTACGAACGACCGTGAAACTGCTAATCTGCTCCGCTGGACAAACGAGATACACACGAGAAATAACCGGACCATTTTAAACCCGCGCGGGCTCCCGATCATGTTAGTCAACAGTAAAAGAGTACTACTAGGTTGCGCCATCTTGAAGTGGTGTAAGTAAAATACTCTGATAACCATGCATCTATTAGTGTATCCGAGTGAAAACAACACATGTGAAATGTTAAGGCAGCCAGAGTCTATTAGTATTGCGATTCACTCTAAATGAGTTAAATGCCAGATTGTTTATTAACAAAGGCAGGAGTTAAATAGTAACAAATAACTGTAAGAAAGCGCTCAGTGCAATGAATCGTGTCTTGCTTCTAAGAAACAATGTAATTGATCTGACAGAGAATACTTTCACTGGGAATAAATGCGAAACAATACATGTTGAAAGATGATACCTACAACTAGAGACCTAACGCATCCGTGTATGATTATTAGTAAGTGTGGATAAAGGAAGAAATTAAAGAGTGAAAAAAGGTGTTGAGATGAAAGGAAAAAATAAGAAATGAATTGAAAAACATGATAATGTCATGCATGAATAACGTGGGAACAGGAGAATATGCCGGAAGACCATAACCTGAAGAGAATTATTATCTAACTTAAAAAACACCCAGTGCCTTTACTTAAGTATTGACCTAAAAATAACCCCATGTACATACGAAAATGAGCATATGCAAACAGTCATTGGCCAGATGCAATCACTCTCATAGAAAACATTGTAGCTCAATTCTATCATTGAGCCCATCGGGTGCCAGAGTTCGCAAGAATTTTATCCACCACGCTTCTCTTTGTGCTGAACGTGTTGTGTGATTAAACCCAGGTTGAATTGTAACTATTTCAAGAATAGTGAAACGCAACTGCGCGATGTTATGGTGATGTTCCAACCAGTGTGTTGTGAAATGAGATTTTGCTGACTTGGTGCGGAATGTACTTTTGTGTTCCGTGATACGCATTTTGATCTTTCTCGATGTTTTGCCCACATAGAAAGAACCACATGGACACTTGATAGTATAGATGACGTTAGTACTATTGCAGTCCCCATTATATTTCAATGCAATAGCTTTACCTGTGTGCGGGTGGTGTATTGTGTTGCCTTCCATTACATTATTACAATGCACACAATTGTAACATTTACGCATGCCTCGATAGTGCTCTTCTGCGACTGTCATCTTAGATGAAAGGATGTCCTTGATATTTTTACTGCGTGTTTACGCGAAAAGAGGTTCCTCGTCAAATAGTCCTTTGAAGTCAGGCTCTTGTTTCAATAGCTCCCATCTTGTTTTGATGATTTTTTTAATCTTTTGGGATTTGGATGAATATTTGGAGACAAAGACTTGTCGATTAGACTTTTCTTTTGACTTGAACGACAGCAAGGTTTTGCGATCTTTGGATTCAGTCTTGCTCAGTGCTGTTTCTAAAATCTCCAATGGGTAACCACGTGCATCAAATTTCACCTGTTGTTCTCCAAGAGCGATTCCTAACTTGTCTGTGTTAGAGATAATTCGTTTCACCCTCAACATTTGTGAGTAAGGAAGATTTCTTATCAAAGATGGAGGATGGAAACTTGTATATAACAGCAAGGTTTTTCTGTCTGTTGGTTTAGTGTATACCAGGGTCTCCAGATTATTGTTGTGTTGGCTAATCAGTACGTCCAGGTAATGGATTATTTCTTTATTGATCTCATGTGTGAATTTGATTCTCTCATGTTTATGATTCAGATCTTCAATTGCTTGTTCCAATAGTCTTGTTGAATTCTTCCATACTAGGAATATGTCGTCAATGAACCTAGTGTAAAACACTAGATTATTGGACCAGAGATCATTGTTGAAGATATGAATGTCTTCAAACTGTGCCATAAATGTATTGGCGTAAGCCGGGGCTCCGGAGAAGCCCATGGAAGTTCCACTGACTTGTAAAAAATAGTTATCCTGCCATGTCAAGTAACTGTGTTGAAGACAGAAGATTAGCAATTCCAGCAAAAAAACTTTGTTAACTGATAATTCTGGTAACTGTAGTAACGCCCATTCACAAGCCTCTACTCCTTCTTTGAGAGGGATAGATGTATATAATGAGGTGACATCAATGGTACACATCAGCCAGTCTGGATCGTAGTCCTTTTGCACTGATTGCAACAAGTTTAAGAAATGTGTAGTGTCCTTCACGTAGCTTCGCCAAGACTGTACAAATTTTTGTAGGAAATGATCTATCAGTTGCCCTGCTGGTGCAAAGATTGAGTCGCAACCAGACACGATTGGTCGAAAGGGTGGATTGTTGAGATTTTTATGTACCTTCGGTAGCATATAAAGTCTAGGTCTTCTCGGGTACTGGTTGGTTAAGAAATTCCGTAATGATGATGTAATCCAGGACATGTTTTCTGCTTTCTCCAAGATCTGATTCAAGACCTCTGCAAAGTTATTTGTAGGATCTTCATCCAGTTTGATATATGTTGTGATATCTTCTAGATATTCATTCACTTTGTCAACATAGAAGCTTGTGTCCATGATTACCAATGCTCCTCCCTTATCTGCCATCTGTATAGTTATCTGTTCATCCATTCGTAATCTTTGTAAGATGTCCATTTCATCCTTCCTCATATTGGGTTTGACCCGTGATCGTAAGTTGAGTTTAGACAAGTCGTGTCGTACCAGTGACTCAAAGGTGTCTATGATTTTATGTGACACTGGTGGTATAAAAGTGCTTTTGGTTTTGAATTTCCTCAGTTCTGAGTCATCTAGCTCAACATCTAATGCTGGTGTATCCAATGTTGGTACTACGTTTGTAAAAAAATGTTTCAACCTCAAATTACGAAGAAACCGAAAAACAGAAACTTCTAGTTCTAGTTGGTTAGTGTAGTAAGTTGGCACAAAAGAGGTGCCTTTATTTAAGACAAGCTCTTGTGCGCGTGTCAGTTATTTGGAAGAGATGTTTATCACGAGGGTTTGCCTTTGCTCCTCAAACTCCTGACTTCCGCTTCTCGTTCCTTGGCTTCTTTGTCTTTGGCTTCCTTTTCCTTGTCTTTTGGCCCTCCTTGTTTTTTTGAGACTTCTGCTGGTCTGCCTCCTCCCTGGCCCTTGTCTAAAAAAGCCGGTGTAATATTTGAAGTACTTGCTCCATCTTTAGAAGCTGATTGTGTGGTCTCTTGTCCTATGGATACTGGTTGTCTAGATGGATCCAAGTCAGTCTCTGAAACTATAGACTCTTGAGATGAAGAAGTTGGTTTCTGAAAGGGACGACGTCTCGCGTACACCTCCGCCCAGGTGTACACTTTATTCAATTTATAGTCAATAGAGTCCCTGCGAAATTTTCGCAGTTTCCTTTCTTGTATATCCTTACCATAGGCATCTAGTTTAAAATTGAGGTAATCTAGTGTAATCCTCCAGAAATCAGTTTCACATCGAGTTGACAAGTCAGCCTTGATGATATTGATTTCTTCTTCCAATTCTTTGATCGTCTTTGACAGTTGTTCGATTAGTAGTAAAATTAAATCCAAGGAACATTTATTAAGTACAGCTTGCCACTTCTCCATAAACCTTTTGTTGTATTGAAATTTGTACAGTAGGGGTTTGATAGGCAAGCGTAAACCACGTGGTATTCTTTGCACCTTGTGGTACTGTATTTATGTTGAAGCGTGTAAGCGTTGGCTTAACGCTCTCTTAGCTGTAAATTCCAGTTGTTTGAGTTGTTGCGGAATCGAACTGCCTTGTGCATTGAATGATGGTGTGTCTTCAATTAGTGAATAAATCCCTTGAAATTGTGAATCAGAATATGTTCTAGTGTCTGCTCGATTTTCTGTTAAATTTGAAATGCTATCAAAAGACATGATTGTATCTGAGGGTGCCGCGTGCAAATATGTTGGCAAAATATAGACAAAGTGAAAATTGCCTGCGCACTCCTTGTTTTGTATTAATTAATTCTACAGTTAAACTGTTTAAAATAGTGTGTGTGCTGTTTGGTCTAAGGCAGCCAGCCTATTGAAAGAGCAACATCTGGTGGAAAACCCACTAGTATACCAAACGCACTACTGTTTTACAGTATTTCAATAGAAAACATTGTTATCCGTGCTTAATTCAAGGTATCTGAAATTCAATATTGTGCTGAGAAGAAATTAACCAATATACACATTTTGATATAAAATTGTCAAATCATTTTATATATTCATTGATTCGAGATATGATCAACAAGTGATGATAAATACACTGTTAATTAATACAATAAACGAAGAAAAACAATTCTTGAGAAACTTTATAAACACCGTCACGATTTAACCAAATGGCCCAATGCATTTCGGGAACACTCCCTTCTTCAGGGGCACTATGGAGAAAATTGATATGAAAACATAATGTTAACACTCTGTTATCTAGACAAACAATGTATTTCACTTTCAAAATGTTGAACGTAAACACAAATACTCATATGGGATCTATTCTAATAGCAGTCCTGAACGCAATTGAAATTACATAATTAGGAATACAAAAACAGTTGCCTGATGGGTTTATGAATAGGTCAAGATAAGCCCCAATAAATAACCTGTTTGTAAAGTGAAGAAAACACCTCTAATTGAAACCTCCACCAAAAGAAGACATATTAAATAGACATTTGTGTGTGAATGAATCCAAGCTCTAGTTTTCGAAACAACAGTCGGTTATGCAAGATAAGAACCCATTAACAGGTGGAAATGTTCACTACCTCAAAGTTGAGTGACTTACTTACTACTGAAAAAGGTAAATCTTGATGGAAAGGCTGTCCTTAAGTTGTGTATGCAGATGTTCAATATTGCGACCTGAAGTATTAAAAAGTACCTCCAATTAGGAAAAAATCCCTTCACAGCATGTTATGTGCGCAACAGTGGCCTGTCTTGTGATTATCTATTTATATTTATTGGAACTCATCCCTCCAGGTATTAAGCTAGTTACTCAAATTTGTAATCCACTGCCACTATGAAGGTGATCTTCAAAAATTAATTGATAACAACTATCTACCCTAATCGAAACAAACAGATGACTATCTCTCTCCTAACAACACTGCAACCAAAGCAAAAGAGAACCGTTGCCACGTAAACCACAAGAAACTATGACTCTTGCTTTTTGCTGAACTTAGCAAAATACTGAGCACAGAGCAGCTTCTGTGCTAACTTCTATTGTTAAAGCCAATAAAGACGCCCTTAGCCGTCACTCTCGTAAATCTTTCACTGCGCTCTGAAACCAGAGAAACGCAATCATTAACTGAAATATTTTAATGGAGAAACCTCTTATCACGTAGATACCCCGCACAGTCTGCACTCACCGCCAACTGGCCAACAAGCTCCTGAGTGTCTATATTGAACAAGCAAGCAGGTGGAAAACACATGAACCCGTCTGACAGTCACGCTCTGGAACAAAGAACGCAATGAATTACTAAACTCTGTGACTGGCGTTCGTAAAATTACCCGTTAGCTCCCCGCGAAAAAAGCTCACCGTCGAGCGAACGTGAGACTAATCTACTCCACCTCAGCTACGAACGACCGTAAAACTGCTAATCTGCTCCGCTGGACAAACGAGATACACAGAGAAATAACCGAACCATTTTAAACCAGCGCAGGCTCCCGATCATGTTAGTCAACAGTAAAAGAGTACTACTAGGTTGCGCCATCTTGAAGTGGTGTAAGTAAAATACTCCGATAACCATGCATCTATTAGTGTATCCGAGTGAAAACAACGCATGTGAAATGTTAAGGCAGCCAGAGTCTATTAGTATTGCGATTCACTCTAAATGAGTTAAATGCCGGATTGTTTATTAACAAAGGCAGGAGTTAAATAGTCACAAATAACTGTAAGAAAGCGCTCAGTGCAATGAATCGTGTCTTGCTTCTAAGAAACAATGTAATTGATCTAACAGAGAATACTTTCACTGGGAATAAATGCGAAACAATACATGTTGAAAGATGATACCTACAACTAGAGACCTAACGCATCCGTGTATGATTATTAGTAAGTGTGGATAAAGGAAGAAACTAAAGAGTGAAAAAAGGTGTTGAGATGAAAGAAAAAAATAAGAAATGAATTGAAAAACATGATAATGTCATGCATGAATAACGTGGGAACAGGAGAATATGCCGGAAGACCATAACCTGAAGAGAATTATTATCTAACTTAAACAAGCACTGGCGTTGCCAATAGGTCTCGCAGTAGGAAAGTTGGAGCGATTGGTTTTGTAAATGACAAAGCCCTTTATGTATTTAAAATGATAACCAAAATGAAAGGCATTGTTATTTGCAATTGTAATGGCTCCAACTTTCGTACTGCGAGACCTATTGGCAACGTGAGTGGTTTTTCGTGTGTGAGTGGCGTTGTGTGTGTGAGTGGCGTTGTGTGTGTGGCGTTGCATGTGTGAGTGGCGTTGCCTGTGTGAGCGGCGTTGCGTGTGTGAGTGGCGTTGCGTGTGTGAGTGGCGTTGCGTGTGTGAGTTGCGTTGCGTGTGTGAGTTGCGTTGCATGTGTGAGTGGCGTTGCATGTGTGAGTGGCGTTGCATGTGTGAGTGGCGTTGCGTGTGTGAGTGGCGTTGCGTGTGTGAGTGGCATTGCATGTGTGAGTGGCGTTGCGTGTGTGAGTGGCGTTGCGTGTGTGAGTAGCGTTGCATGTGTGAGTGGCGTTGCATGTGTGAGTGACGTTGCGTTGTTGATTTGCGTTGCGTTGTTGAGTGACGTTGCGTTGTTGAGTGACGTTGCGTTGTTGAGTGACGTTGCGTGGTTGAGTGGCGTTGCATGTGTGAGTGGCGTTGCGTGGATGAGTGGTGTTGCGTGGATGAGTGGTGTTGCGTGGGTGAGTGGCGTTGCGTGTGTGAGTGGCTTTGTGTGTGTGAGTGGCGTTGCGTGTGATATTGGCGTTGCGTGTGTGAGTGGCGTTGTGTGTGTGTGGCGTTGCCTGTGTGAGTGGCGTTGCGTGTGTGAGTGGCGTTGTTTGTGTGAGTGGCGTTGCGTGTGATATTACATAATAAAAATAAAACACACTTTAAAAACATTCACTAAACACTTATAATCCCAATACAAATACACGAATACACACACACATTACATTAAAAATATAAATTAACACATGCAAAACACTCACATATGCCAATCACACATGCAACCCCACTCACACATGCAACGCCACTCACACATGCAACGCCACACACACATGCAACGCAACACACACATGCAACGCCACTCACACATGCAACGCCACTCACACATGCAACGCCACTCACACATGCAACGCAACACACACATGCAACGCCACACACACATGCAACGCCACACACACATGCAACGCCACTCACACATGCAACGCCACTCACACATGCAACGCCACTCAACCACGCAATGCCACTCAACCACGCAACGCCACTCAACCACGCAACGCCACTCAACCACGCAACGCCACTCAACCACGCAAGGCCACTCAACCACGCAACGCCACTCAACCACGCAACGCCACTCAACCACTCAACCACGCACCGCCACTCACACATGCAACGCCACTCAAACAACAACGCCACTCAAACAACAGCGCCACTCAAACAACAGCGCCACTCAAACAACAGTGCCACTCACACAGGCAACGCCACTCACACAGGCAACGCCACTCACACAAACAACGCCACTCACACAAACAACGCCACTCACACACGCAACGCCACTCACCCACGCAACGCCACTCAACCACGCAACGCCACTCACCCACGCAACGCCACTCTGCCACGCAACGCCACTCACCCACGCAACACCACTCACACACGCAATGCCAATCACACACGCAATGCCACTCACACACGCAATGCCACTCACACATGCAACGCCACTCACACAGGCAACGCCACTCATCCACGCAACACCACTCACACATGCAAGGCCACTCAACCATGCAACGCCACTCAACCACGCAACGCCACTCAACCACGCAACGCCACTCAACCATGCAACGCCACTCAACCACGCAACGCCACTCAACCACGCAACGCCACTCACACACGCAATGCCACTCACACACGCAACGCCACTCACACACGCAACGCCACTCACACACGCAACGCCACTCACACACGCAACACCACTCACACACGCAACACCACTCACACACGCAACGCCACTCACACATGCAACGCCACTCACACAAACAACGCCACTCACACACGCAACGCCACTCACACATGCAGCGCCACTCACACACGCAACGCCACTCACACACGCAACGCCACTCATACATGCAATGCCACTCACACACGCAACGCCACTCACACACGCAACGCCACTCACACACGCAACGCCACTCACACACGCAGCGCCACTCACACATGCAACGCCACTCACACATGCAACGCCACTCACACACGCAACTCCACTCACACACGCAACACCACTCACACACGCAACGCCACTCACACAAACAACGCCACTCACACAAACAACGCCACTCACACACGCAACGCCACTCACACAGGCAACGCCACACACACAACGCCACTCACACACGCAACGCCAATATCACACGCAACGCCACTCACACACACAACTCCACTCACACACGCAACGCCACTCACCCACGCAACACCACTCATCCACGCAACACCACTCATCCACACAACGCCACTCACACATGCAACGCCACTCAACCACGGAAACGTCACTCAACAACGCAACGTCACTCAACAACGCAACGTCACTCAACAACGCAACGCAAATCAACAACGCAACGTCACTCACACATGCAACGCCACTCACACACGCAACGCCACTCACACACGCAACGCCACTCACACACGCAACGCCACTCACACACGCTATGTATTCCCTTTACGTTTGTTACGTAAGGGAGATAAGCGTTCTAGTCTTTTTTTTATTTTGATGTAATGTTTAGTGTGACGTAATTTCTAGCCAATCGCAGCGCTACGTTTTGTGACGTAGCGTTGCGTTTGACGTGCGTCAACGGGGAAATTCCCAGATCTTTGAGAACAGTCACGTGTGAAAGGCGCGTTGTGTTTCTTGTGTTGTTGCTGCGTCGTTTGACAGGTAAGTTTGAATTTTAATATTATTAATGTTTTGTATTGTTTATGACGTTTGCGTATTCAGACTGTATTTGGTTTTGCGTATGTACTTAGTGTATAGTTATGTAACGTTTAAAAATGTTGATGTGCTATGTATAAACGTTGATTTTAATGAATATATTGCAAATGTCTTAATTTTATGGGACGTAGTTCCGACATATTCCAACTGAATTTGACTTTTTGTACGCTGTTTGTGTACAGCTATTGAACGTTTGCAAATTTTGATCTGCTATGTAGTAATGTTGTTTGTAATGAATATATGGCAATGTTGGAATTTTTTCTGATGTACGTACGACATATTCCGACTGAATTTGACTTTTCTTTTGCACATCGTGTCTAGCTATTGAACGTTTCAAAATGTTTATGTGCTATGTATAAATGTTGTTTTTAGTAAATATCTAGCGATGTAGTTATTTTATGTACTGTACTTCAGACATTTTTTGGGAAATATTTTTTGTTGACAATGTGCGATTGTGATTGTACTGTTGTATTGTAATCACAGTGTCTTTCTTTTGCAGTATTATTCTTTTGTGTTGTGAATGATTTTGATTAATATTTAAGGCTGAGATGAATTTAGACACTATTGGTATGCAACAACCTTCAACGTTTAAACTAGTGTTACTTGGTGTTTGCAGTACTTGCAGTTTATTTTAATTTAGCCTGTGATCGTTTGTGAAGTGTTTTGGCTCGTTTTTTTTTTCAAATAGTCTATGTTTTTTCCAATATGGCCGAAAATGTTTTCATGTGCATTGGTTTGATTTACAAAGGTGTTTTTAAGACTTATGCATTGCCAGATGAATCTTGAAAGTAATCGGCGGAAGAAACGCCGGAACGATATTTACGTGATCAGCTCGTGGATGATATGTTCACATGTGCTGTCAATGACGTCAATCATTACTTTCCATTTTATGTTATCACGTCGCAGCCCCACTTTTGAATTTCCCTATTAATAAAGCATATTCTTGTTTTAAGCCTCCCTTGCTTCGTTAGTTTTGCTGTTATATATAGCGCTGTTCGTAAAAGGTGTGTCTGTTGATCACTCAGTGGTACTCCGTGTATCCACCTCAGAAGGATGAAGGTCGGATTCAGTCCTGACGGGGTTTACATTTATGGCCTGAAGGTTGTACATCGATGTCAGAGCTCAGTACTTATCTAAAGAATTCTAACTAGTGTGTCAGTTACGGACTTACGGTTTCTTTTCATCTGAAAAATAGTTAATAACTTAATGGCCATATAATTCCAATCCTCATTTTTAAGAATACATTTTCAATGGCCATGTTTATTGTAAATTCATTGTTCCTTGATGGCAAAACGAGACTAACTTTCTGGCCTGGTTTGAGCATGGTTTTATTGGCAGTATGCCTATTGGGTGGTTTTGTGCCAAGTATCTTTGTTTGTGTTAATGAAGATTTAATAGTTGGAGTCACTTGAGGTTTGCATGTGAGTGAACCCAAGGAGTCCAATTGTAGTATATATTTTTTTGCGAATAAAGTCCAATTTGTTTTCTATATTGGAAAGCTGCATGCACATATTCGGCTTGTGTGTGAGTGGCGTTGCGTGTGTGAGTGGCGTTGCGTGTGTGAGTGGCGTTGCGTGTGTGAGTGGTGTTGCTTTGAGTGAGTGGCCTTGCGTGGGTGAGTGGCATTGCATGTGTGAGTGTTGTTGCGTGGGTGAGTGGCGTTGCGTGGGTGAGTGGCGTTGCGTGGGTGATAGTGGGCTTGCGTGGGTGTGAGTGGCGTTGCGTGTTAGTGGATGCTCTGATATTGTTGGTGTGACCTTAGAGGAAATGGCATGACATCCAGTGCTTGATTTTGCCAATGGATGAATCGTACAATCAACAGCAGCAAAGACGATGGATCCATTGCACAAAGAAGTTGCTCTGACTTACTCTTGCCGTACTTCTGGCTTGGAAGTCAGGTGTAAGCTAGGAGTACTCCAAGAGTGAGTCTCACATACAGCAACAATGTTTGGAATTGGGTTGAATGTATCGGAATTTTGTAAATGTGACTGCGAAAGCCAAAATACATTGCGTCACATACTGAATGATTTTGCAAGTACTGAAAGGACACGGATTTACCAATCCCATAAATGTACAGGGTAATGGTCAATGGGGGCAGGCACTTGGGTGGTGAAGAAGGGGCTCAACTGTCAAATAATGAAAGGGGCATGGTATTCCAGTAGCAAAACTGCATTGCACAGTGCTCTGGGTGACACACAGTAACTATTCCTGCTAGGCAAAATAAAATAAAACTGTAAGGAAACGTGAAGGTGCTGTGGTGGGTAAGGTGGAGCGGGCACAGCACTAGTTGTAACGGAGAGGGGGTATAGTACTGCAGAAGCAAACATTGAAGAGAATCCAGTACTCTGCTAGGAAGGTGAAACAGGCACTGAAGAGGGTAATGTGTGAGCCCATCCCTTTGCTAGCAAAGATGAGTAGGTACAGTAGTCTGGGAGAGAAGGTGAAGCTATTGGAGCAAAAGTGAAAATGGCAGACAACGTTGGTGGCAAAGATGGTACAATCGTGATTATCCACATCACTGTATAAGCACAGGTGGTGAGGCAAGGTCCACTGGGAGTAAAGGTGAATAAGGGATAATACTGTGTAAACAAGGTGATGGGCAGAAGATTCTAGAAGCAAAGACAGGGGTGTCACTGCCAGCGATGAAGGTGACTGTTTTTGGAAGAAGTGATGAACAGGTCACAGCGCTATGGTATCTAGTTAAACGGGGTACAGTACTAGAGTAAAGAAGGGGGGTGATGCACAGTGCTTGCCTTCATTCAGAAGACATTACACAGTACCTGATGGAACATGCAAAAGCAGTTCAGCTTTACTGAGATGTGATTATATTAGCTCCTTTCCTTAAGTGCTTCAAAATTGGAAATCTTTGTTAATGGCTATAAATGCTGTTTTACTTTTAGGATTCCTAATTTTCGTGACCGTTCTAGAAGCAAGTAACTATAGTTTAGAATGGGGCCTTTCATGCACCTAACTCTAAACAGTTGGGGCTCCCTGTGACTCTCTTGTCAAACATTGGGATGGGATGAGATGATATATCCTGATTCTTCAGCACTCTGGTAAGCTGAACACTAAATACTCGACATGTACACTTTGCAATATTCTGTTCTGAAGACTGCAGGGACTCCGTGCACTTTGACTAGGCCCCCCTCCCCCCGCTGATACCCAGCAGGGCAGGGGTGTAACTTGATCTGCGGAGGGGAAACGAAGACCAACCTTGCGACTTCATTTCCTTTGTGAGTTTCACCAGCTTGTCCCCTGCTGACGCCTGCTGCCTCTCCAGTCTGTGGATCGGTTTCTTGGGTCCGGTTTACAGCCCCCACATTCCTCTTTTGGCGACCCTCTCTTTGTCTCCTCCTGATCAGCTTGCCTTTAATTTCTCATCGAAACCTTTCCTCAACAAGTTTGTTTACAATTTAGCTAAAATGCCTGTGCTTTATGTATCCCCAATGACGCCTACGGCAAAACGAGAAACAAAAGAACATTTGCATTGGCTTTTTGCAAGTATTAAGTTTTGTTGTTGTCTTGCATGGTGACCTGAAACAAAGTCGCTCCTCTCCCAGCCCAATCTCCTTTCCAGAAGGAAAAAAAAAAACGTTGTCTGCATCTTTGTGATACTGCAGCAGCAACTGTATCAATGTGTGTAAAAACGCTAAACGTATCAGTAAAAGGGACAGGAACACAGCTTTGGCGCAAAATGTAATATACATTTGTAGTCACTTAAAAAACAAGCACTTCCTGATGATTCACCACAGAAGTAAACAAACTAACAAGAACATCGCTGAAGGAAGCTTTTAGGGGCGGGGAAGCCTGTTAATGATGGGAAAGAGAAGAGAATCCAGTACTCTGCTAGGAAGGTGAAACAGGCACTGAAGAGGGTAATGTGTGAGCCCATCCCTTTGCTAGCAAAGATGAGTAGGTACAGTAGTCTGGGAGAGAAGGTGAATCTATTGGAGCAAATTGAAAATGGCAGACAACGTTGGTGGCAAAGATGGTACAATCGTGATTATCCACATCACTGTATAAGCACAGGTGGTGAGGCAAGGTCCACTGGGAGTAAAGGTGAATAAGGGACAATACTGTGTAAACAAGGTGATGGGCAGAAGATTCTAGAAGCAAAGACAGGGGTGTCACTGCCAGCGGTGAAGGTGACTGTTTTTGGAAGAAGTGATGAACAGGTCACAGCGCTATGGTATCTAGTTAAACGGGGTACAGTACTAGAGTAAAGAAGGGGGGTGATGCACAGTGCTTGCCTTCATTCAGAAGACATTACACAGTACCTGATGGAACATGCAAAAGCAGCTCAGCTTGACTGAGATGTGATTATATTAGCTCCTTTCCTTAAGTGCTTCAAAATTGGAAATCTTTGTTAATGGCTATAAATGCTGTTTTACTATTAGGATTCCTAATTTTCGTGACCGTTCTAGAAGCAAGTAACTATAGTTTAGAATGGGGCCTTTCATGCACCTAACTCTAAACAGTTGGGGCTCCCTGTGACTCTCTTGTCAAACATTGGTATGGGATGAGATGATATATCCTGATTCTTCAGCACTCTGGTAAGCTGAACACTAAATACTCGACATGTACACGTTGCAATATTCTGTTCTGAAGACTGCAGGGACTCCGTGCACTTTGACTAGGCCCCCCTGCCCCCGCTGATACCAGCAGGGCAGGGGTGTAACTTGATCTGCGGAGGGGAAACGAAGACCAATCTTGCGACTTCATTTCCTTTGTGAGTTTCACCAGCTTGTCCCCTGCTGACGCCTGCTGCCTCTCCAGTCTGTGGATCGGTTTCTTGGGTCCGGTTTACAGCCCCCACATTCCTCTTTTGGCGACCCTCTCTTTGTCTCCTCCTGATCAGCTTGCCTTTAATTTCTCATCGAAACCTTTCCTCAACAAGTTTGTTTACAATTTAGCTAAAATGCCTGTGCTTTATGTATCCCCAATGACGCCTACGGCAAAACGAGAAACAAAAGAACATTTGCATTGGCTTTTTGCAAGTATTAAGTTTTGTTGTTGTCTTGCATGGTGACCTGAAACAAAGTCGCTCCTCTCCCAGCCCAATCTCCTTTCCAGAAGGAAAAAAAAACGTTGTCTGCATCTTTGTGATACTGCAGCAGCAACTGTATCAATGTGTGTAAAAACGCTAAACGTATCAGTAAAAGGGACAGGAACACAGCTTTGGCGCAAAATGATATATACATTTGTAGTCACTTAAAAAACAAGCACTTCCTGATGATTCACCACAGAAGTAAACAAACTAACAAGAACATCGCTGAAGGAAGCTTTTAGGGGCGGGGAAGCCTGTTAATGATGGGAAAGAGAAGGTCTGATGCTCCGATGCGAGGCACAGCAAATGGTGGTGTGTGACATGGCTGGTAAGCAATTAGGGGGGAGAAGTGAGGCCAGCGCTGTGTGCAGCAGGGGGCGGAGCGGATCGCTTTGAAGCAGCTCACGGCCTGGCGACCGTGAAAAAAAAGCATTTAGGGGGGAGGAGAAGGGAGCTGGGGGAACCTGTGGGAGGGAGGCTTACTGGGAGGTGCTGGTGTGGGAGGAGTGCTGCTACGGCAAGGCTGTGTGAGAGGGGAGGTGCTGGTGTGGGAGGGGGGAGTTGCTGGTGAGGGAGGAGTGCTGCTACGGCAAGGCTGTGTTTTTTGGAGAGAGAGGGGAGGTGCTGGTGTGGGAGGGGGGAGTTGCTGGTGTGGGAGGAGTGCTGCTACGGCAAGGCTGTGTTTGTTTGGAGAGAGAGGGGAGGTGCTGGTGTGGGAGGGGGGAGTTGCTGGTGTGGGAGGAGTGCTGCTACGGCAAGGCTGTGTTTGTTTGGAGAGAGAGGGGAGGTGCTGGTGTGGGAGGGGGGAGTTGCTGGTGTGGGAGGAGTGCTGCTACGGCAAGGCTGTGTTTGTTTGGAGAGAGAGGGGAGGTGCTGATGTGGGAGGGAGGAGTTGCTGGTGTGGGAGGAGTGCTGCTACGGCAAGGCTGTGTTTGTTTGGAGAGAGAGGGGAGGTGCTGGTGTGGGAGGGGGGAGTTGCTGGTGTGGGAGGAGTGCTGCTAGGGTAG
Source organism: Lissotriton vulgaris (assembly GCF_964263255.1). Taxonomy (NCBI): domain Eukaryota; kingdom Metazoa; phylum Chordata; class Amphibia; order Caudata; family Salamandridae; genus Lissotriton; species Lissotriton vulgaris. The sequence continues at coordinate 1,463,786,390 of NC_141691.1, forward strand.
GAGAAGCCCTGGCCGTGAATGCTCGTGCATGTTTGCTCACGTGATTCACGTGAACTGCAAGAAAACCGCGGCTGAAAGCCCTTAGTTTGAAGAGAAAATTGCCGACTTGAATTCTCCCCATTTCCCATTCCTTCAGAATGGTAAAGGCGAGACCTAAAAACACCCAGTGCCTTTACTTAAGTATTGACCTAAAAATAACCCCAAGTACATACGAAAATGAGCATATGCAAACAGTCATTGGCGAGATGCAATCACTCTCATAGAAAACATTGTAGCTCAATTCTATCATTGAGCCCATCGGGTGCCAGAGTTCGCAAGAATTTTATCCACCACGCTTCTCTTTGTGCTAAACGTGTTGTGTGATTAAACCCAGGTTGAATTGTAACTATTTCAAGAATAGTGAAACGCAACTGCACGATATTATGGTGATGTTCCAACCAGTGTGTTGTGAAATGAGATTTTGCTGACTTGGTGCGGAATGTACTTTTGTGTTCCGTGATATGTATTTTGATCTTTCTCGATGTTTTGCCCACATAGAAAGAACCACATGGACACTTGATAGTATAGATGACGTTAGTACTATTGCAGTCCCCATTATATTTCAAGGCAATAGCTTTACCTGTGTGCAGGTGGTGTATTGTGTTGCCTTCCATTACATTATTACAATGCACACAATTGTAACATTTACGCATGCCTCGATAGTGCTCTTCTGCGACTGTCATCTTAGATGAAAGGATGTCATTGATATTTTTACTGCGTGTGTACGCGAAAATAGGTTCCGCGTCAAATAGTCCTTTGAAGTCAGGCTCTTGTTTCAATAGCTCCCATCTTGTTTTGATGATTTTTTTAATCGCTTGGGATTTGGATGAATATTTGGAGACAAAGACTTGTCGATTAGACTTTTCTTTTGACTTGAACGACAGCAAAGTTTTGCGATCTTTGGATTCAGTCTTGCTCAGTGCTGTTTCTAAAATCTCCAATGGGTAACCACGTGCATCAAATTTCAATAAAGAAAGAATCCATTACCTGGACGTACTGATTAGCCAACACAACAATAATCTGGAGACCCTGGTGTACACTAAACCAACAGACAGAAATAACTTGCTGTTATATACAAGTTTCCATCCTTCATCTTTGATAAGAAATCTTCCTTACTCACAAATGTTGAGGGTGAAACGAATTATCTCTAACACAGACAAGTTACGAATCGCTCTTGGAGAAAAACAGGTGAAATTTGATGTACGTGGTTACCCATTGGAGATTTTAGAAACAGCCCTGAGCAAGACTGAATCCAAAGATCGCAAAACCTTGCTGTCGCTCAAGTCAAAATAAAAGTCTAATCGACAAGTCTTTGTCTCCAAATATTCATCCAAATCCCAAGCGATTAAAAAAATCATCAAAACAAGATGGGAGCTATTGAAACAAGAGCCTGACTTCAAAGGACTATTTGACGAGGAACCTCTTTTCGCGTACACACGCAGTAAAAATATCAAGGACATCCTTTCATCTAAGATGACAGTCACAGAAGAGCACTATCGAGGCATGCGTAAATGTTACAATTGTGTGCATTGTAATAATGTAATGGAAGGCAACACAATACACCACCCGCACACAGGTAAAGCTATTGCTTTGAAATATAATGGGGACTGCAATAGTACTATCGTCATCTATACTATCAAGTGTCCATGTGGTTCTTTCTATGTGGGCAAAACATCGAGAAAGATCAAAATACGTATCACGGAACACAAAAGTACATTCCGCACCAAGTCAGCAAAATCTCATTTCACAACACACTGGTTGGAACATCACCATAACATCGCGCAGTTGCATTTCACTATTCTTGAAATAGTTACAATTCAACCTGGGTTTAATCACACAACACGTTTAGCACAAAGAGAAGCGTGGTGGATAAAATTCTTGCGAACTCTGGCACCCGATGGGCTCAATGATAGAATTGAGCTACAATAATTTCTATGAGAGTGATTGCATCTCGCCAATGACTGTTTGCATATGCTCATTTTCGTATGTACATGGGGTTATTTTTAGGTCAATACTCAAGTAAAGGCACTGGGCGCTTTTTAAGTTAGATAATAATTCTCTTCAGGTTATGGTCTTCCGGCATATTCTCCTGTTCTCACGTTATTCATGCATGACATTATCATGTTTTTCAATTCATTTCTAATTTTTTTCTTTCATCTCAACACCTTTTTTCACTCTTTAGTTTCTTCCTTTATCCACACTTACTAATAATCATACACGGATGCGTTAGGTCTCTAGTTGTAGGTATCATCTTTCAACATGTATTGTTTCGCATTTATTCCCAGTGAAAGTATTCTCTGTCAGATCAATTACATTGTTTCTTAGAAGCAAGACACGATTCATTGCCCTGAGCGCTTTCTTACAGTTATTTGTGACTATTTAACTCCTGCCTTTGTTGAAAACAATCCGGCATTTAACTCATTTAGAGTGAATCTTAATACTAATAGACCTTGGCTGCCTTAACATTTCACATGCGTTGTTTTCACTCGGATACACTAATAGATGCATGGTTATCAGAGTATTTTACTTACACCACTTCAAGATGGCGCAACCTAGTAGTCCTCTTTTACTGTTGACTAACATGATCGGGAGCCCGCGCGGGTTTAAAATGGTTTGGTGATTTCTCGTGTGTATCTCGTTTGTCCAGCGGAGCAGATTAGCAGTTTCACGGTCGTTCGTAGCTGAGGTGGAGTAGATTAGTCTCACGTTCGCTCGAAGGTGACCTTTTTTCGCGGGGAGCTAACGGGTAATTTTACGCACGCCAGTCACAGTGTTTAGTAATTCATTGCGTTCTTTGTTCCAGAGCGTGACTGTCAGACGGGTTCATGTGTTTTCCACCAGCTTGCTTGTTCAATATAGACACTCAGGAGCTTGTTGGCAAGTTGACGGTGAGTGCAGACTGTGCGGGGTATCTACGTGATAAGAGGTTTCTCCATTAAAATATTTCAGTTAATGATTGCGTTTCTCTGGTTTCAGAGCGCAGTGAAAGATTTACGAGAGTGACGGCTAAGGGCGTCTTTATTGGCTTTAACAATAGAAGTTAACACAGAAGCTGCTCTGTGCTCAGTATTTTGGTAAGTTCAGCAAAAAGCAAGAGTCATAGTTTATTGTGGTTTACGTGGCAACGGTTCTCTTTTGCTTTGGTTGCAGTGTTGTTAGGAGAGAGATAGTCATCTATTTGTTTCGATTAGGGTAGATAGTTGTTATCAATTAATTTTTGAAGATCACCTTCATAGTGGCAGTGGATTACAAATTTGAGTAACTAGCTTAATACCTGGAGGGATGAGTTCAAATAAATATAAATAGATAATCACAAGACAGGCCACTGTTGCGCACATAACATGCTGTGAAGGGATTTTTTCCTAATTGGAGGTACTTTTTAATACTTCAGGTCGCAATATTGAGCATCTGCATACACAACTTAAGGACAGCCTTTCCATCAAGATTTAACTTTTTCAGTAGTAAGTAAGTCACTCAACTTTGAGGTAGTGAACATATCCACCTGTTAATGGGTTCTTATCTTGCATAACCGACTGTTGTTTCAAAAACTAGAGCTTGGATTCATTCACACACAATTGTCTATTTAATATGTCTTCTTTTGGTGGAGGTTTCAATTAGAGGTGTTTTCTTCACTTTACAAACAGGTTATTTATTGGGGCTTATCTTGACCTATTCATAAACCCATCAGGCAACTGTTTTTGTATTCCTAATTATGTAATTTCAATTGCGTTCAGGACTGCTATTAGAATAGATCCCATATGAGTATTTGTGTTTACGTTCAACATTTTGAAAGTGAAATACATTGTTTGTCTAGATAACAGAGAGTTAACATTATGTTTTCATATCAATTTTCTCCATAGTGCCCCTGAAGAAGGGAGTGTTCCCGAAATGCATTGGGCCATTTGGTTAAATCATGACAGTGTTTATACAGTTTCTCAAGAATTGTTTTTCTTCGTTTATTGTATGAATTAACAGTGTATTTATCATCACTTGTTGATCATATCTCGAATCAATGAATATATTAAATGATTTGACAATTTTATATCAAAATGTGTATATTGGTTAATATCTTCTCAGCACAATATTGAATTTCAGATACCTTGAATTAAGCACGGATACCAATGTTTTCTATTGAAATACTGTAAAACAGTAGTGCGTTTGGTATACTAGTGGGGCTTCCACCAGATGTTGCTCTTTCAATAGGCTGGCTGCCTTAGACCAAACAGCACACACACTATTTTAAACAGTTTAACTGTAGAATTAATTAATACAAAACAAGGAGTGTGCAGGCAATTTTCACTTTGCATTTGCACATAACCAAGAGTAATACAGTGAATATATTACAAAAGGACACCACACCAGTTTAGAAAAATATCCAATATTTTTAGATATCCTAAACAATACCAAAAATGATAAAAATCCACCATGCAGTTCTAAGAATTCTTCAGTAATAAAACAGACTTGAAGTACATTTCCTTGAAGTTGATAGTTCCGTCTGGGGCTATCACAGCATCGTGAACAACAAAACCATACAGTTCTGGCTGACTGCATCGTCGCGAGCCAGCTACGGTGTCAGGAAGACCCGCAAAACACCACCTTTAGAAATGTAGGGCATTGCCGACCTCTCAATGTGACCCAAAGTTTGGCATCTGCAAGCATCGGTTCCAGGGGTTGGTGAAGGAGTCATCGGGCCCTTGAAGTCACACGAGATGCAGATCGAACTCCTCGCGGTTGATGTCGGGAGAGCCGGCAGGTGTCGGGGCTGCGGCGTGAAGTTTTTCAGGTTGGCGTGTGGTGCCCTCAGGTCACGGTGCAGACAGCGGCTCAGTGATGGTCATACAGTGGTGTTGATGAAATCAGGGCTGAGGTACGAAGTGATGCGCTGCTCGTTGTGGTGCCGGCAGGTCATGGTGCAAGCAGCTGCGTCGTCGTTGCTGAAGCCCTGTCATCGGCTAACGAAGTGGAGTCGGTGGCACCAGAGTAGGTAGGCCAAGGATGCAGTGCGGGGTGAGGATGGTGCGTTGTGTAACTTACGAGCAGTGCCCTCCAACCACGGTGCAAGCAGTGGGGTCGATGTCGGCGTGGAGCGTAGTCGTTGGGGATACCAAGGCGGCATGATGAAGCGAGGCGGTGCACGGTGCATTGCCCACAGGTCGCGGTGCAAGGATTAGCTCGTGGTGGCGTCAGGAGGCGGCATCGGTATGACCAGGGTTGCGGTGCCCTCTGTGGTACCTTCAGAAAATGGATTGGGCAGCGGCATCATAGACAGTGTTGGGTTGCTTTTTGTTCTGTTGCAGCACAAAACACACAGTCCCCAGTGCTGATGGCAGAAGAACTTGAAGTCTTTGCTGTTCCAGAGACTTCTTGAACAGGGGGCAAGCTCTACATCAAGCCCTTGGAGAAACACAAAAGAGAAGTTGTAGAAAGTTTAGTCCAGTCCTTTCAGTGCCCAAGACTGAAGCAGCCACTGCAGGCCAACACAGCAAAGCACTCATCAAAGTGGTAGGTCCTCCTCACAGCTTCTCCAGCTCTTCTTCTTGGCAGTCTTCTTGGTCGAAAAGCGTTCTAAAGTTCTGGGGTCTGGGCCCCAATATTTATACTTCAAATTCCTTTGTCCTCTTAGGCAGAGAGTGTCTATGCTTAGTCCAAACCAGTTTGGTCCTCTCTGGCCCAGCTTCCCAGCAGGAGGCAGAGACACCATTGTCCAAGGCAGACAGGGCCTATTCAGTCGCAGGGGAAAGCTCCTCCCACTATTCTAAATGTAGACCGGGCCTATTCAGGTGCTAGTGAAAACTCCTCCCACTACTTTGAATGCAGCCCAGGTCTATTCAGCCCAGCCCTGACTAATCCAGACTCTCTGGAGCCACTGCACATCCCCATTTTATTTCACTCCAAAGCCAGACAGTCAATACACATCCTAGCAGAGGCACACTGGATGGCTAAGCAAGAAAATACCTAGTATCTAAATGTGGTATTTTCAAACACAGAATGTAAAAAACACCTTCACTAAAAGATGCATTTTAACATTCTGAGTCCAGCCATACTAAACTTTCTATCTGGTCCCACTGGAAAGTTATATTTATAAGATGTTATAGCTGAATATAAGGAATATTTGACACAGGCCAAAATCAACAAATTCCAAAGAGACCTAAAAAGATTTGCCTATGACAAAGTGTACCCATATGCGGATGACAACTATACCGTTCTAAGCCGGCAAGACACTTTTTCTGACACAAGTGGGGATGACAGCTCACACTCAAGCAGCTTCACATCTGGCAGCACATACAAACAAAAAGGCAGGGGTCGAGCACCTAAATGGCAGCACCAACCCTGGGGTAACTACCAATACCCAAACCTCAATATTGCCCACCAGTGTTCAATCATCCCTAACAAAACCCCTTCTTGGGATGGCCACTATTGTACCCCCCTGTACAACAAGCCTTCGTTCAACCTAACCAAAGGATGCCTTTTTTAGGATGAGGCAGCCCTGCACGAGGAAGGAGACAGAACAATCAACAGGTGCACTTGTCAGATGACAAGGGACTAGTAGGCACCCACACGAGGAGCAAAACCAGGGAACCCTTACCAGGAACAAGTGGAATGAGACAATCAGCAACAACCATAATGCACAGTCACTGGTTTTCAACCTATCCAACATCACTTTATCTCCCACAGAAGAAGATGTCCTCAACAAAGGCCTTTCCTTCATATTGACTACACGCCTGGACAAATTCCAACTACATGTGGAATTAGCTGAATTCTTCCGTAAGTAGAAACTTGAGACGTTTATTGAAAAACAACTGCCAATGGAATCCAATGTACACACCAATGAAACAGGACTGAAAGTGAAATCCTCATTTTGCCCACAGCCCTCCTGCATCCCTGTGGAAATCACAACCTTCGAACAGGCAGTCTATCACCAAATTAAAAACCTTGCCCCTCCTAAGCCCTTCAACAATCTGACCACCAAAGAAACAAAGGCCATAAGCGGCCTCAAAGAAAACACCCTCATTGTCATAAAACGAGCTGAAAAAGGTGGAGGGATAGTCTTCCAGAACAAGACTGACTACACTACTGAGTGTAGGAGGCTCCTAAATGACCCACGGAACTACAAACGCCTGAAAGAAGCCCCAAATACCACCCTGAAGGACACCATCATCTCTCTGGTAGAAACTGCGGACACCAACAACCGGATTTCCAAACAAGAGGCTGATTACATCTGTGCTAAGAAGGCAAAGGTACTGTATTTTTATGCGGTCCCTAAAATTCATAAGGAGACAAGACCACCACTTGGACGCCCGATAGTATCAAGGATCAATTCCCTCCTTGAACCGCTATCTAGGTTTTGTGATTTTTTCTTAAACCCTCTGGTCCAAGCGTCCTCCACCTACATAAAGGACACAAAAAATCTCCTGAACCTCATCAAGGATACTGATTTTGACCCTACTATCCAACTCCTAGTAGGATTGGATATCGAGAGTCTATATATAAGCCTTGCACAGGACGATACCTTACAAATGCTCTGGAACATGCTCTATGAAATCTCGGAGCACACGACATCCGAGAAAATGCACTCTGCAGTGTGCCACCCTAGCAGTTAAACATAATTATTTCAAATTTGAAGGAGAGTTATACTTGCAGACGAATGGGACGTCTATGGGCGGTGTTTTGGCCCCCAGCGTAGCTGACTTCTATGTATACCAGTTTGAGAAACAACATATCCTGGCAGCTACCAACTCATACAGCACCAATATCCAATTTTGGCAATGCCACATTGACAATATCCTTATGATATGGACAGGCCGATCGACATCCTCGACAATTTCCTAACGTGGCTAAACCAGAGGGACCCCTTCCTAAGGTTCACTAGTAATGCCAGCAACTCTACGATAGCCTTTCTGGACCTAAACATTGAGGCAACAGAGGGTAAACTACAGACTACCACATATCACAAACCTAAAATGCGCAATTCCTTACTGCACTTCAGTAGTTTCCACCCAAGGTCCCTCAGAGAAAACCTGCCATACGGCTGATTTCTACAGATACACCATAACTGCAGTCTCACCAGAGACTACAAACAGCAATCCTCTGAACTAGAGGACAAACTATGAGCACACGGGCACCCTGAGAAGATAATTAACACCACCAAGAAGAAGGCCTGCAACCAACAAAGGGATGCCCTCCTAGAGGACACCACACGGGACAACACCATGACACGCTTGACCTGCGTCACCACCTACAACGTGGCCTCTATTCAAGTAGCCAAGATACTTAACAAGTACTGGCACATAATAAACAGTGGCACCATGAAATGGGAACGGCCACTATTGGCATTCAAAAACGTAGGCAGCCTTCAAGACCATCTGGTCTCCACCAGACCACCCATACCCAGAACTCCAGCACCTAAAACTGTTCATAATGCGTGGGCCCCACCCCGGCATCATAGGTCACTACCCCTGCATGACTGCAGTGTCTGCCACCCTATAAAATCAACCGGAAACTTGAATCTAGAGACAGGTAAAACATGGCAACAGTTTCACCACACTAACTGCAACTCCAACAATGTCATCTACCTTGATACCTGCAAATGCGGCCTACGTTATGTAGACATGACAAGCCTCAAAGTCAAAACCCGCATTGTGGAACATTGAAGCACCATCCGATGTTGAAAAAGCATAAGCAAACTAACAGACCACTTCATCCAAGCAAACCATACCCCAAATGACCTACACTGGACTGTAATAGAACATATTGACAGCCAGACCCAGCCAAACAACAGGACTCTACTACTTAAGGAGCAGTGTTGGATCTATCGCCTTTCTACGAACATCACAGGGTTAAATGACAACATACCCTGGAATAGCCTGAATCCTACCTGAAACCACAGCATCATGAGCATTGGAACTTCCTACTTCCAAAGAGACTAAATCTGGACATCACACTATCACTACTGTGAGAATAACACTATAAAACCCCTTGTATTTTTCTCGCAATTGGCCATCAGGAACCACATTAACACCTGAGTGCCAAGAGCACCACTTGACCTATAGACTGAAATATCCTCTTTCCACACTACAGTGTGATTTCAAGTGTACGTCTACACTACACCCAACTTTTCTTCTCTTTTTTGTGATAGGTTCCAAATTAACATACATTTTATCACCAGCCATACTAAGAAGGCACACTCGAACTGATAATAACACCTGCTGACTTTAGCGGTGCCTCTGGGTCTTTTATAAATGTACATTTAATTTTTATTTTTTTCTGCACTCACATGCTCTCGACATTTGCACAGAGGCATGTCTTTTCTCTATGTCTACACTCCAAGAGGGGCGTGTATTTCCTCTATGTCTATTCTCTCCTGCAGACTCACGGAAGACAGCTTAAACCAGCACCTGAAACCCATTGAACCAGTCAGAACGGTTCCCAATTAACCGAACTCACTGACACCTGTTGAACCCAGCAGAGTATTTAAACCACTGCTCAGCTCCACTCATTCTACCATAGAGCTCCATGGCAGCTGAAGCAGGTATTGAGGAGGGTCCTAGACCTTGACAAAGTAAGTGGGAAGTTCCTTAGGTGGGTACTCTCTAACACTGTCCTTCCACCCCACTGCTGGCAGACTCTCACAGTCTAGCATGCGGGTCAGTTTTTAAATCGCTTTCGTCTTCTCTTTTAACTTTAGTCACAAAAAGTGTGCCTACAGGTTGGAACTCATGGGACATTTTCTGGATATTGTCTGAGTAAGATATTTTGCTCATCTTGCCTTTGGTTCAAGTCACACGATGCACCACACTATGCGCATCCTTGATTATCAATCAGTACCGCATAAATTACCAAGCATCTACTTTAACCATTTACATCACACTCCATCCTCACTGTGCCTTTGACAGGATAAGAGCATGGACACTCCGCACCCAAAACAACTATACCAGCATTTTAAATGTTTCTCTTTATGTTTGTTTGTCCTTTTCCTTCCCCACAGGAAAGCGCCATTAGAGGAAATCCTCCTCTTCCACATACCACATCTTTGCGCGTGTGTGACATTTATGGTCTTCCAATAACACATTTTTAGGCTGTTCACTCTGCACTACACATAGGTCCTGAAGAAAGCCATACCACTAAGAGAGCATGGCTTAAACATATTGACCGACTAGGATATTGGATTACCTAACATCTCCTTAAATATACGCCTCTTGTTTTTATCAACCGCCAAGGGCCCATGGATTAAAATAGTCTTTATCATCCCAGGGATCCTTAGGACAGCTTATTTAACATTCACTCACTCCTTCTCACTGCACTCTCACCGCACTCTCACCGCACTCTCACTGCACAACACCAGCTCCGCTTTAGCAAGGCGTTGTAGCTCAACCAAGGTGCACTCAGTGCCTTGGGTGGGGCCCAATGATGAAGCATGTCACCAACTAGGTTGGTGAGTGAGGGCTTTATTATAAACATAATGTGTTTTCTTTCCAAAACAAACATACATAGGAGAGCCACTCCAGAGCTGGTTCTCTTTGATAAAACATAAATAAACTCCCATTCTATTCTATGGGACAGACAGGCTTTCATAGTGAAAAACAAAAATCACTACCAGAACATGTCACACATATCAGGGCATGGCCTAACTTTCACACACACTGCAACCTGCCGACAGGGGTAACTTGGGCCTAGCTTAGGTGTGACTCTCATGTAAGAAAAGGGAAGGTTAGGGCCTGGAAAGTGGGTGCAGTTGCCAGGTCGACATGGCAGTTACAAACTATGCGCAGACTCTGCATTGGCAGGTCTGAATTACCTTAATAGGGCTACTTCTGTGGGTGGCACAATCAGTGCTGCAGGCCCACTCGTAGCATTTGATTTACAGGCTCTGGCACACTCAGTGCACTTTACTGGGGACTTACCAATAAATCAAATATGCCAATCATGGAAACACCAATCCATAATACAATTTATCCAGAGAGCATATGCGCTTTAGCACTGAATAGCAGTGGTAAAGTGCCCAGAGTCCTAAAACAGCAGGTCAGGAAAACATCGGAGGAAGAAGCTAAATGTTTGGTGATAACCCTGCAAAAAGGGCCCTTTCCAACCCCCCATGGCGAAGAAGGCTGCTGCAGGCCCCCAATCAGCAACAAGGCCCCGTAAGAATATTCAGCAGAGAGAGGAGATTGGGCGAAGGACCATTCTCAGCTCTATAACCTGCTTGCAACAACAGGCTGCTAGGTGGGCAGCACAAGTAGCTGGAGCCTGCCTACACCATCACACACCTTCACCGTGCCCAGACCGGGCCATGTCTCTAAAGGGCTTTGACCGCCCCACGTTGGGAGGGACCCTGCCGTCCAATTATCTTCTATGTCCTATTAGGGCCCCCGCTAACACCCTCACATCAAACAGTTCACCTCACCTTATCCCAGCTCCCCAGCCTCTCCTCCAGGGCTTCTGTAACTCTTCTAATCCCTTGGTAGGGGGAAAGCACCCCCCCACAGCCCTATGGGCCTCTCCTGAAGACTCTGGGCATTCCCTAGTAAGCGGAATTTGCTATGCCCAGCAAGCATGACCTGGGAGCCAGTGCCAATGAGTGCTTCACACAGCTCTTCAAAGGAGCTGACCGTTCCATTCCCAGGACATGCAAGGCCCGTCATCAAGCTTCTGTGGATGGAAAAGAAAAAAAGCTGGGGAAAAGGGAGCACGACCTCCGGTCCCACATCCACCAACATGCCCCATCCCCTGGGCTCCACGTCACTTGTGGCCTTAAACCGCCGCCATCTTGGGCTCGAGCAAAGCAATCGCAGCACCATGGGCAGCTCAGCTGGTAGGCTCTCGCCAACCCATGAGGCTTGTCAGCACCAGGATACGGACAGATTTGGTGTGGCCAGCTGGAGCTCTGGCAGTGAGAGACCACTATCTTGGCCCATCAGGCCATAACCCTATTAATAATATTGTTATTATTATTATTGTAATTATTATTATTATTATTATTATTGTTAATAGTACTACTTAATAAATGGTATTGAATTTCTCCAACCGCCGGACATGACCACTGTCTGTTTGTTCATAACTGCGAGAAAGAAGACCAGTGAAGCCCCTCATGCATTCATACAAACAAGATAGTTCAACAATCGCTCAGTCATTCCGCAAGGGTTAGGAAAGAAGGTCGTACTCGTACACCAAGAGCACAATGCAGCATGCATGGAAAGTCTGAAAAGAAAAGAGAAATCAAATAAATTATCCTATTAACGGCTCTTTTGAAGTGGCATTAACTTTGGGTGCTAAACCTTGTCTACGATTGTTTGTGGATAGGCTTTTCCAACAAAAGGCATGGGTGGTAGCATAGAAATGCCCATGTACCAGCCATATAATAACCTGTAATGAACCCCAATGTACCCCAATATAGGCCTAGGTAGTTACATGATCTTTCACCTACATCTGCCCTACCATTGTTCTACATAACGAGTTTTTGCGCTTACCTTGTAACTCGTTAGGTGATACACGACTGCCCTGTGGTTTTCTCTAAAAAATAGCCTAGTGTATTATGCATGAGAATTCTCAGTATCACAGCAGGATTACCATCTTCTGCATAATAGCTCTGTATAAAGGTCACCTATGTCGTCATCCTTGCCAGGCATGCCCACAGTACACTTTTAGGTAGAACCCTTGAGGCTACCTTTTGGGTATATAAGCACTACATCTTCACTGGGCAAACCAGAGGAGAAAGACTTCCATGTTGACAAGTTGACGCGAGACACTGAGGTCCCTGCACATGGATACTCCAGCACGCAGTGGTCTGACATCCCTTGCGGGGGTCCATCTCGAGAACAAGATGGGGTCCTTCGCTCTCCCACATCAGGTAATGGGGTTGGCTCTATCCTAAGGGGAGTCTTGGCTATACACCTACATACATGCTAAGTACATTTAGGTACATATATTTAGGGGTTGCATTGTAGGAGTTCGCATTATTACTGTTATGTGTATATATGCCAGCATATATTCATTGTTTTAGCACTATGGTAGAATACTACCTTTTCTTTACTCTATTTGTGCTCATAACCGTATATCTCTGTTTATGTCTAAGGGTTGTTGCAACACGCACATTTTATACTAGAATGATGCTGAACAGGCCCGGCCCGTGCAGGGCATTATACCTGGGCGGTGACATCAGGCGGGGGAGGGGCAGGGTGGGGGGTTTTAAAATGCGGAATATGGACCATTACAGGTAAGTAACGAAAAAAATGAATAAAACGAATTTCGGTGCCCGCGCTGCATCGTCAAATGTGATGCAGCGTAACTTACCTGTAATGGTCCATATTCCGCATTTTAAAACCCCCCACCCTGCCCCTCCCCCACCCGACGTCACCGCCCCGGTATAACGCCCTGCACGGGCCGGGCCTGATGCTGAATCAATAAATACTTATTGAAAACGTCCCCACCGTTTATTCTGTGTATCTTGCTGAGACAAAGTAAGCACGAGTGACTGAGTGAAAAGTACTGTACTGTTTCCACAATCCCTGAGGGGTCAGGGTTGTTATGTTCTATAGTTGCCAGAAACTTTTCGCTCCTTGTAAGAGGGGGCCATAGTGGCAGAGACTAACATATCCTTCAGGGGTGCCTGGAATCAGTGTGGACACCAATCCCTTAGTTTATGTTGTCCAAATGCAGATTATATATAGATTTGTAGGAACTACACAACATTGTACACAACATGGCACTGCCAATGTTGGCTTCATTCTTATTTAGCAGTCAAATCTGAGTAGTTCAGTAGTGCTTTCTCAGAGACCCCTTACTCACATGTATCCAGAGAGGTCTTCACACCAGCAATAAAGCAAGACTCGTCCGCTCAGCAGAGATGGAGCGACTTGGCCGGTACTGGTCGCTTACACGCCGCATTCAGACGTTTACACATTGCCAATACCAGACTTACATCCATTTCACAAAGAAATATTAAAACTACAGAAATCTGACACAGTTCATTATGAGAACACTCACTCTTCAACCAACTAAAATTAACCCAGTAGGTCAACTACAAGGAACTGCAACTAAAATGTAACCCTGGGTGGGTAACTTCGCTCTGCCAGCGGAGTTTCCGAAGTTTTGCCTACTCCGTGTTCCGTTGTGAACACAGAGTTTAGGCAAAAGTCAGACTCCATGGTAGAGCAGTGTAAAATAAAAGCATACGCAGTTATGGGAAGAATGCCCACAAAACATGAGTAAATGCCATTCTGGATAGCACAGAAAGTAGCCCACTTAGAGGCAGTTTTTCACACACAGGCCCACAAGAAAAACACAGAATACTGACAATCTGCTTGCTAATTGGGATAGCTTCCCCGATAGAGGATTGTACCATTTGGGGTACAGTTTTCGCTGCCATCTATACTAGAACTCATGGTATCCCTTCAATAGCAGCGATACCAGAAGTATTAAGACAAATACAGAATAAGTATTGAGCAGAACCTGCTCTGAACTTGGTGATGAAATTATTAGGCCGTTTTTCCCAGGTAACTATAATTATGTTAGCAGACATAAAAGGGGAGGCAACAGCAGTGGCTATAAGCCAATGCATGAGGGAATGCACTCCTGCACAACAGGAGCAAGAAGTACCAAAAATGATCAAAGATACATAGCCCAAATTAATTTGCGAGCCAGAGCTATGAAACCACAAGTGATGGGTAGTCCTGAAAAGGATAACACCAAGCAAGCACCTGATTCTTCAAAAAAGAAATGGGATAATAAAAAACCCCAAAATAGACAGAATAGATCACAATCAAGGGTTGGGTCTCCTCAGCAGTAGCCCTGCAAAAGAAGGTATAACCTTAGAAATCGTGATAACATTAAAAAACCTGACAGGTATCAGGATACTGATACACGTTCCTCTCGTTCCTTCAGGGTTCATCAAAAACTCAGAGAGTGAAGGACGGTCAGAACACAGTCAAACAAAGTCAAGAGACAAACAAAGTCAAGAGACACGCTTGACACTCTTGACAAAGTCAAGAGACACGCTTCACAGTTCAGACTTTAAGATCAAAAAAGAAGATAAACCAAAATCAAAACCTCAATTTAAGAAAAAAAAGCAGCAGGCCTTAAAATAGGAACTGCCCAGACTACTGAGGACTCAGCTTCTGAACGGGGAATGGGCTAGGACGATGCTAGACAGGGCAGCAGAAGTAACAATAGCTCACCAGAACCTGATGGAATTTCTGGTGACAGCGGTGTTGAATGAACATATCATGGTGGAAACACCTGATACTAGGGTAAGTGTCCATATGGAGGAGGACATACCTAGGAAGGTTAAAGGTCTCTTTTGAGGCAACCTGTCCTTTTGATACAAAATTATTTTTGCAGAAAAGGATTTGCCACCTGAGTTTGTTATGGATTGCAAAAAAGGAGAAACAGTAATTTTACTAGCATTCTCCAACCTCGTTCTAGAATCACTGAAATATTCATCCACGCAGGAGTGGGTGGTAGCACCTGCATTATATCGCAATCATGCAGGATGGGATGCTGAGTCTCCTCACCATGTAATTCCAGTAAAAACTACTCCGACTCCACAGAGACAGTGCCCAATAAAACATGACGTGAAAAAATAAGTCAGGGAGATCTTGGATCAACTTGAATAGCAAGGTGTAATAGACAACTGCACCTCTTCCATGAATAATCCTGTGTTTCTGTTATGAGACCCGATCATTCAAATCATCTAAGTTTGGACTACAGGCATTTGAACACATGCACAAAGACATTTGCAGTATAAAATGCACACAGTGCCACATTAATGAATAACATTGTGCGGAAAAAATAAAAAAAAACACTACATATCTAGAAATTGATTCTTCTGCCAGAAAATAGCACCTGAAAGCAGATATTTGGCAGCATTTTCAGCCCTAGGCTCTCAAATTCAACTCTGCTGACTGCCCCAAGGGTATAAGAATAGACTTGGGCTGTTCTCTGCAAGAGTAACAGAGTTGCTTCAAAATTTTGATGAGGAAGCATTGTCCTATGTGGATGATATCTATCTGACAGATGAATTATTGTATCATTTGAACAGAGTGAACAACATAATTCTGGGGTTCGCCTCTGAGGGCTACAAATGTAACTTTAAAAAATCAAAAATTGCCCACCTTAATGTCTTATTTTTGGGATATGAACTCTCAAGTGAAGGAAAACGCCTTACAGCTAACCTTTTAGAAAAGTGTACGGTGCTCCAACCTCCACAGACTCAGCAAAACGTACAATCCATTTTCAGATTTCTAAATTTTGGCAGGACATACATTTTAGATTACACAGAAAGAGTAAAACTTTTCTACAATTTATGCAGGCCTGATTTTTCAGTCCGACACTGGACACAGTAACACAGAAATACTACGTTCCCTCCAAGCTGACATGATAGCTTTGAAAAACTTACACATATGTGTAAATGCAACGATTTTGGTGATCTTTGTAATCACTGGTCAATCCAGGTACACATACCTTTAATGAAGGCAAAACAGTACTGATTGCATACAAATCTTATTTGTACACAAACATTGAAATGCGTTTTGCATTAACTGAAAAGGTTTTAACAGCAGTACAGACTGCTGTAGTGAGAGAAAGAGCACAGGCTCAGGGGAAACAAATAGTTGTCGTAACTTCAGTACCAACCTTAGAGGCTGTTACAAAAGCAAGCATTCTAAATGCAAAAGCACTACATCTAAGATGGATACAGTCGGCTTATTTTCTCACTGCAACAGATGTAGACTAAAGGTTTGACATTGAAAACAAAAGCATTTCTGCTGTACAAACAAGAATATCCTCTCCCAAATGAAATAATGCCTCTAGATCAGTATGAATGCATTATTTACACTGACGGTTCTGCTCCGCCTGCCATAGGAAGTAAACAGCAATACAGCGCAACTTGTGTGATTATAAAAGGACATATGTGAGATGGTAAGTTTCATCCCAACAATATGCAGACACAGTCCCTAGGGCATTGCACAACTGAACTGGCAGATCTAGAAGCCCTAGTACTGGCACTAAAAATATGGATTGAGAATTCCCCACACTCAATGTATGCAATACGTTTTACTGTTTCTAGTCATACAATGAATATCTTCACTATTGGGGCCAGAATGGGTTTAAAGATTCAAAGGGTTGCGCAATAAAGCACAAGTTGCTTTGGGAACAAGTGGCAGAGCTGAAGAGCTGCTGCCGTTGCTGCAATCATTTATTCATGCACGAGAGTAGATGGAGACATAATGGTAGCTGTCATCGCCTCACTCAAAAAACAGCTCAGCTGAGCTGAAAAGTTTTCCACTCAAGTACTCTACAAGTTAGATGCACAAAATATTCCATATGCTCAGTGGGGGATAGAGTAATACCAAACATGGATCGCAGTTTAGGCTTAATTCTAGCTGCCCACGTGGGTCTGGTCTCAGTGCATGCCGGTATCACTCAACAGTTTATTTACTGAAACAACGTTATTGGTTGCCAGGTCTTACTAAACAGACCAAGGGTTTTGTACTTAAGTGCAACATCTGCCAGCAGATGAAGGGTCCACCATAGCACGTCCACCACAGGCACCTTTACTAATATCAGACAGACCTCTTGCAAGTGTGGAACTGTGAATAGTATGCTGTCTGATTTAGAACAAAACACTACTTTTTCAAACAATTTATTGTATGATGATGCATCTGATTTTGACACCATGTATTGCTATCAACATTACGGTCATCAATGTTTACACAAAGCAAGCATCCCTTGTAATGTGTTTACTTAACATCAATGAGAACATTGCCCGACACCACCAAAAGGTAGTTCAACAGTGTTTGCACATAAATTTGATTATTTATCTGAGTTTAACACTTCAGACCCGACCTTATATTTTTACAAAGTTGCACCTACACCTGCAATGAAAAATATACTTACTAACATGAAACAGATATACTCTGCTTCCTTTATTTTCCAGCTGCCTTTACAAGGGTTCAACTTTTAAAAGGACACAATAGACACGAAATCAGTCTGGCGGACGAAAGATTGGCAGGTTCAGGGAAGTGAGGCATTATTTAGAGCATGTCTCATACCTCAACAGATTGTCTTCCTGAAACTAGCCAAGATCAAGGAATTAAACTCACCTCGGATTCCTTCGCTTTCACACTTTGAGGGATGCCAACATTATACACAGCATAGTGAGGATGAGCTGAATGACATTATACATGATGGTTCATACAATTCATCAGACTCCAATTGGAAGGGATGATTGGTTTGGCCTATAGACACAAATAGGTGTCAGTCAAGATTCAGGGGTACCACCGAAGGGTTTAGTATCCATAGGTCTGACCAACGCTATATACAACAGGAACATCCGTAATGGTGACATAATACATGGTTGGTGAGTTATGCCTTATTTGGCTAAAAACCTCAACAATGTCCCGGGTGAAACAACACTTGTCCTTACTTTCAGATCACATGGATCTAAGGGATTTTTTGTTAGGTCCCCGAAAGCCACGTCAAAAACACTTCTTATACGCTATTTACAACGAAGTATGGAAGATCTCTCAACAGAAGGCTGGAGAGGGATTACTTGAAATTGATAGGGCTAACCTAGGAAAGGTTGGCAGTGGTCGACAATGGCATGACCACACTAACATCAAGGATTAATTCACTGGGTAACATTGTCTCTTCTGCTATATATATCATGGAACAGAATTTGTCCATTCTTCAACATGGGCAATCACAGCAACGCTCAATTCTGTTCCTAAGCTGGACGCTACAATCATTATGCTCCAGTCATGTGCCTAAGCAATATATCAATGGTACGTCTCTGTTTTCTGCTTATAATTTAATGAGAAGGCAGACTACAATGACCGGAAGAGATGCAAAGTTTACAATGTTGCACATTGAAAAATTAGACCAATTACCTTTCACCGTGGCTGAATCATCTTCCACGGAATGGGTAATCCATAGCCATATAACATTGCCAGTGACAACATTTTAACTTTAATGTTGTCCACAGTACCACCAGGTAGTCAGGTATGAAGCATTGGGTGAGTAATACATCCATGAATCTTGGGAGTTACCGTACAAATAGAGAGGCAGAAATAGTGAAACTGATGTCCTTTCGGCAGTTCAGACTGCGAGAATTCATTAAGTGGATCTTTAATTTGTCAGGATATTATGCTTCACAGAGCTTTGGTTGCAAACCTATCTTGTCACTTGAAAGGGTCCTCAGCTGCCGTGATTCGTCCGATGTTCAAACAACTCTCGAACAGGAGTTATTTGATGTTGAATGATCAAGGTTGTTGTGGGATGCTGCCAGACATCGCATATCTGGTCATAGTAAGTTCCAGGGTTACTTGTTGTATGCAAGTATGTTTCCACCGACCCACACAGTCCGGGAGGCATCGCTATGGCCTTCGGTGAATGTTTCCCTAATACACTTTTGATACTCTGAGCAGACTGAAAGCCATACTTTTACAGAAAGAGGTGGCCTTAACCTTGTACTGCAAGACTTTTGATCTACAGGTTGCACGTCTTCAGCTGAGATATAGGCCCTAGTCAGAACTAACTTCCCACTCCATTTTGGGGAAATGGTACATCGTATCTTTAACATGTCTGATTCGAGTGGGATAGTGCACCTATTTAAGACCATAGGCTCTGGGCTATTAAGGACCTTTCAGACAGTTTTCGTAGTTATTCTATTTTTGATACACTCTATATTTGGAAGCAATTTTGGTGGTCTTCCTCTGATCCTGCTACTTGTAGTGGGTATCCTGGTTTTCATTTTTCTTCTTCACAATGGGCGTCCCAAATACCAAGAAGATGGAAAACGCACTCTTGGAGCGATGTTGCCATGAACGCATGGTACTCCATTTGGGCACAACTCTGCTTCGGGAACTAAGTGAGCGCTGGTTTCTATCATTCAGATCAGTCTGGGTAGACTGCATCCTGCCTGTACTCCGCTGCTTATTCTGTGTACAAGAATGCATGCTGGACATCTGTCTAACACTTCCATCGGTTGTGCCTCCGGATGTGGATGTACTACTGGACCTGTTAAAGGCCCATGTAGTGCAGTGTCCCCAGTGTATTCCAATCTTGATTTTGGCATTCTTAGAGCTACCACAGGAATGGAATGGACACCGGCTCTGCTGCAAGCTTATAGGCATCGAAAGCTTCCTCAGCATTGGCTGTGAGAACCGTAGAAGATCACCTTGGCTCCATTGAGGCCAAGATGTATTACAGGGACCATCATCTGCAAAGTCAGGCAACAGTGATGTTGCGTCTCCAGCACAGGACACATAAACATATGTCTCTGCATGTGCTGGGAACAATTTGGCTTTTTTTCTAAAACAACTACAAATGGAATTCGAAAACATATTTTTTGTTTTATTTTTAGTCTTCTGCTCTCACTGAGCACTGTGGCTTTTGGTATGCTTTTTAGACTATGTTTTAGACTATGTTTTTATGCTTTTAAACAGGCATATTTTAGCATTTAGTATTATGTTGTCCAGTTGGATGAGGAGTGGGTGTAATGAATCTCAGTGTACCCCAATATAGGCCTAGGTAGTTACACAACCTTTTCACCTACATCTGTCCTGCCATTACTCTACATACCTGTTTTTTGCACTGACATTTTTACCTGGCTTGGTGCTACAAGACTGTCCTTTGGTTGCCTCTGAAAACTAGCCTTATGTATTATGCATGAGGATTCTCAGTATCACAGCAGAATTACCATCTTCTGCAAACTTTGTATAAGGGTCACCTCTGTCGTCATCCTTGCCCGACATGCCCACAGTACACTTTTAGGTAGAACCCCTGAGGGTACCTTTTGAGTATATAAGCACTACATCATCAAGGGGGAAACCAGAGGAGAAAGACTTCCATGCTGACATGTTGACGCGAGACGCTGAGGTCCCTGCACGCAGATATCGCAGCACGTAGTGGTCTGACATCCCTTGCGGGGTGTCTATCTTGAGACTAAGATGGGGTCCTTTGCTCCCCCACATCAGGTATTGAGGTTGGCTCTATCTAAGGGGATTCTTGGCTATACTTCTACATACATGCTAGGTATATTTAGGTACATCTAGTTAGGGTTTGCATCGCAGTAGTCCACATTATTACTGGTATGTATATATATGCCAGCATATATTCATTGTTTTAGCACTATGGTAGAATTCTACCCTTTCTTTACTTTATTGGTGCACCTAACCGTATATATCTGTTTATGTCTAATGGTTGTTGCAGCACACGTATTTTATACTAGAATGACGCTGGTTCAATTAATACTTATTGAAAATGTCCCCACCGTTTATTCTGTGTATCTCTCTGAGACAAAGTAAGCAAGAGTGACTGAGCGAAAAGTACTGTACTGTTTCCACGATCCCTAAGGGGTCAGGGTTGTCACGTTTGATAGTTGCCAGAACCTATTCGCTCCTTGTAGGAGGGGCTCATAGTGGCACTGTGAGCTAGCTGGTCTACAGACTAACATATCCTTCGGGGGTGCCTGGAATCAGTCTGGACACCAATCCCTTAGTTCATGTTGTATAAACACGCAGATCCTATATAGATTTGTAGGAACTGCATGATAGACCCCTTGGCGCTAAGCAACACAAAGCAGGGCTTTGTGTTGCTTTGTTTTGCACTGGAAAATAAAGTAGGAAAAAACATTTTGTGCTGGTTATCTTCACTTTTGTGATGCTAACCCAGCACAAAACATGTGCTAATCTACCCCTAAAGCTCATGGTCAAAAAGTTATTTAACGACACGAGTTGTAGTTTATAGTTTCTTCAGAAACATGAATTTATGAGTTCTTTTTACCTACAGTAAGATCTTTTTGCCATTCCTAAAAATAACTTCACTTTCACATGTTTTTTCAGTGAATTTCTAGGTTTTTTCAAAGTGAAAAAAGATCTTATTACTATACTTGACTATAATGTCATTGTAACCTTTTAATTTTTGAGAGAATCGCTGAGGTTTTTTTAACAATAAAGTGAGAAATTATTACCGCACCTAACTATAATGTCACTTTAACCTTTTTTTTTTTTTGCAGCAAATTTCTAGGGTCTTTGTAACGTAAAGTAAAACCTTAGTACGAAACCTAAATATAACGGTACTTCAACTATGTAAGATTTGTTGGATCTCGGAAAATCTTAACAAGAGAACTGAAGAAACAAGAAGCTATTAGACTATAAGAGAACAGAGTACCTAATAAAGATAATGGATATAATTTTGAAATTGAAATAAAATGTATACATATACATGAAGGAAATCAATAGTGAGTGAAGCAAGATAGAATCTGGATAATTTTAATTAATACATCATTTAGAAGCAAATGTTTCAAAACGTAAAGGGAAGTTAGTTCAGTATGTTAACACTATTTGCTTCCACCAATTGCCTTCTGCAGGTAGTGAATTTGATTCCAGGTAAAATCAACTAAGTCTTCCATCCTTACATGGTAAGAAAATAAATACCATAAAATTGGGTAGTAGTGGCATTCAATACTTACACTACTGAGAAGAGTCAGAAGTATTACGTTCAATATGAAAAAAGTTATTATTTTCATAATAGCAAAGGATTTGACCGATTATAGCAGAAAAACATTGGTTCATGTAAAATGTGAATTTGTATTGTATACTATGGCTCAAAACCATTTTAGCGCATTATTTACAAAGTCAGGAACATTTTAAAATTATATATAGCTCTCAGTCATGGTTCACTGGCAAGAATTTTAAAACCGTTGCATATACAGAAGAACAAGCAATGCAGGCCATTGTCTCTGTTGCCTCCTTAGTCGAGCAAAGGCTATTGAAGATAGGGACTCGGGAAGGATTCATAACATCATAACAAAAGACAAAAGGCACAGAGGTAAGGCTTTTGTAGACGTCATACCCATATCATTCCAGAACTTGAGGCAGCAGGTATCAAATGAAAGAGTGAACCCTCGGAATTAGACAAAATCCAATAAATTAATAAACCATCCACAAATCAACACATTTCAGGGGGCGTGGCTTGACACCCGACGGACATGGCAGTGCATCCGTGAGGCTCCGGTATTGTCGCAGGAGAAACGCATTTGCAGCAGCCCCAATGTGAGAATAACTGGCCAGGAACCTTTGGGAACTGAAGCTTAAATAGATGGGAGTAAGTTCGCTACCTCCGATTTGGCTTGCTGCAGTTTTTGCTACGATAACGCGAGCAAACGAGGATATGCAGCGGCGGCCGCCATTTTGTTTTCGGAACTTTACCGCGACTGAACGCCTTCACTGAAAAGCCCTGAGGTAAATGTTTTCCTGTTCATTTTCGAAGCTCCTGCGGCTTAGATAATTCCAGCGCTCGCCTTTTAATACCCATGGCACTTCAATATTAAAAATACACCTCTTCAATTCCGAATTCAATTCTGAAGGAATTACAATTCCTCACTGCTTCTTCTGCAATGTACCTACGCCCGATTTTTTACTAAACCACATAGCCTAAAAGAATGCACATTTTACATGCAGTTTTCATTCTTTTGATGTGACTTGGGCCACCTATAACAATCTTCTTTACTTTCACAAGAGACTTAAATAAAGGATTAAATATTGAACAACTACCTAACTCCTCATAGTTCTGCTGTATGTTGGTTCTTCCTCTAAGAGATTCATGGCAACGCAATGACCCAGCTCTAATTCCACTTTTCATTGGTGCTGAGGGGGTGTGGGTAGGAACCCATTCTCTTTTTTGCCTCAAAATCACCTCATGGAAGCTCTCTAGCATTAACAGAAGCCACATTAGCTAGAGTATTAGCTAGAATATGCTGTTTTATATCACCCTGCAGTCTCCATCCCTCTTGTGTAAAGACTTCCTTTGTTCAGCACATTTGTAGCAAATGCCTCACTGTGCCTTCTGGAATAATACAACAACTTATTTTGGGATGTGAATAAATAGCTGCCTGGCATTTATGGACCCTTACTAACTTTTTGCTTGCATTTCCAAGGCGCCAGCTTGTTTTATTAAACTGTACATCTTGTCCCACATCCAGCCTCTCAAATTTGTAATTTGGGTTGGCTTCTGAACTTTTGCTACTTCAATTTCATGGGACGGACAAAAGGTACTCTCTCTGGCACCTCTAAACTTAAACACACTTTAATTAAAAACTCTAAAGTTTTTTCAGAATTCTCTAACTTGGAAAGTATAGGTCTCCTCGAACTCGACCATTGTGACGCAAATATGGACCCAGCACAGTTAACAACGGAGAAGTCTAAAGTAAAATGTTTGAAAAAGGATCCCCCTTCACCTCCCAAATTGACTTCTCCAGTCTCAATGGAACTATTGTTACAGGAAATAAGAACCCTCAGACCGTTTATGGAAGAAACAAACACCAAGTTGCAAATCTTGTTTGACAATTGGTCACAAATGTATGCTAGGCTCACAAAAGTAGAACATAACATCTCCCCCTTCCAGGATACCACTAAATGTGTCACCTCCTTGCATTCTCAAGTATCAACGCTACAAAAACAAGTTGAGGACAATGAAAACCGCAATAGAAGAAACAATATACGCATTTACAACTTGGCAGAGGGACTTGAAGGTGCAGATCCAATTGCTTTCTTCAAATCCTTTCTTACTAAGATACTTCATTTGCCTGAAGACACTATGCTGAATATACAACGTGCTCATAGACTGGGTCGTATTTCCATTACTACTTCATTTTCGCAAAGACTGAGAGGAGTCATTTTATATTTTCTGGAGTACACAGATTTTTTCAAAGTTCTAAATGCTGCCAGACACCTTCAAAAAATGTCATGGTCTGGTGCTACCTTATTTTTTGCACATGATTACTCTAGAACTACTGCCTCAAGACGTAAACCCTTCCTCGACATGAGACCAACGCGTTCCATGGGTGCCAGATACGGTCTATTTAATCCATGTTTAATCAGAGTCACCTATAATAACAAAACGACTTCATATGATGATCCAGTATGCTTACAGAGTTTCATGAATGCACATAAGACAGATCTTATGGATTCTTCGAGACCTTCCTCTTCACATGGATCTTGACTTGCCTATGTCATTCTTATTTGAGTCATTTTGTTCTTGTTGATTACAGGATTTATGCTGTTTCATGTTTTTGATTATTTTACATATTACTCTTATCTTAGAAGTAGCTAACTCGCATGACTAGTTCTTGCTTCATTATGAGTTTGCCCTTGGTATAAAAGTTTAAGATGATCTTACCATTTTACTTCTTCTTTTTGTCTCCACAGTTACGTCCACGGTATGGCGTGTTTCCTCTGTAGTTCGATCTGGTCCTCATTGGATGCTCCGTTTGTCCTATGTGTTCTCACCTTTCCCCACATTCGTGTTCCCTTAATGTAGGTATGTTTTTTGTTTTGTCCGTTGTCTTTTGTTTTCGTCTCCAATATTCCTCTTTCTTCATTCTTGGTGTCTTTTATATCCTTTTCAAATCTCATTTTCTTTTCTGCACTTTCTTCACTAATACTCACATTTACTCACATTTGCTCATCATTTCCTCATTCTATTACCACTAATTCTATATCTTACCTCCTTTATACTCTAATCTCCTATTCATGGTCTATACTATGTACATTACTTACTTCTCTCTTATATGAGTTTTTCTTCGCACTCAAACTCTTTCGATTTATTCCTATTCTCATACATTGTTCCTATAAAAAATTGGGTTTTTGTCTTAAAGTTTTGTTATATTTTGTTCTTGATTGCTAATGTCACTGAAACTTATCTCATGGAATGTTAGGGGTTTAAACTCCCCCATTAAGAGACAGAGAGTTCTTACTCACCTAACTAAATTGAATGCTGATTTGGTGTTTTTACAAGAAACCCATCTTACTGATAATGAATCTTTAAAATTAAAAAAGGTTGGATAGGAGATATTTTTTCATCTCCAGGATATGGGAAACGCAACGGAGTGATCATACTCTGTCGTAGGTCACTTCCAATCTCACTCCGGTCGCAAAATTCTGATAACAATGGCAGATGGGTGAATGTCAAATTGGTATTAAAGGGTGTTCCAGTTTCTTTTCTTAACGTTTATGCCCCCACAGGTGGTGAACCCTCTTTCTGGTCCACGTTAGCCAAACAAATTGCAAGTTCCATGGAAGATAATTTTGTATTAGCTGGCGACTGTAATCAGGTTTTTGACCCATTTGTTGACAGAAATTCTACATTTCCCTTTGTCCCCAACAAACCACACAAATCTTTTGTCCATACTATCAATCAATATAAACTTCTAGATGCCTGCCGCTTATGCAACCCAACTACCAGAGAATATACTTTTTACTCCCCTACTCACCATACTCAGTCTAGAAATGATTATATTTTTGTCTCTTACAATATTTCACAAACACTTACATATGCAGAAATTGGCCTGATTTTCCTCCATTAGCATTGATCTTTTACCTAAGTCCTCAGCTCCTAAAAAACGGCGTTTTAATAATGCTCTTCTTTTAAACCCAGAGTTTATAGCTTCCTTCACCATTTTTTCAAATGAATATTTTGAAGTTAATAATTCTGAACACTTGCCTTTCTCAACCATTTGGGATGCCTATAAAGCCTTGGCTAGGGACTTCATCATTAGTTTTGTTGCTAAACAGCGTAGAATTGCTCGTCTACACATTACAACTCTTCTTCAAGATATTGAGAAGTTAGAACATTCCTATTACACGTCACATTCCAGAGACTCCTTAACGGCTCTTACAAATGCTAAATTGGAAGTTAATAAAAAATCGACTGATGATGCCCCACTATATTTGCTAAAATCCAGTGCAAAGTTTATGGAGGTAAAAATAAAGCTGGAAATATATTGGCTAATTACTTAAAAATCAGACAAAATAAATTAAACATAGAATCGATATACGACAACGACTCAAACCTAAAATTTAAAGATGCTGACATTTTAAGTGTATTCTCTCTTTTTTACAAATCTTTATACTCATCTGAAACACAACCTACTCAACATTCCTTATCATATTTTTTTTCTAACATACCAAAACCTCACCTCTCCTCTCTAGATCTGTCCACTTTAGAATCGGATATTACAAAACAGTGACTTTTATCCGCACTCCAACGTTTTAAAAAAGGCAAAGCACCAGGTCCAGATGGTTTTACCATGGAATTCTATCTCCATTTTTCCAAAATCCTTTTACCTAAATTGTACTCTCTAACAATTTATTTGTACCTCTTTAAATAAATCCTCTGGTTCTTTCTCAGAGGCACACATTTGTCTTATCCCTAAGGAGGGTAAAGAGCCCAAATTCTGTAAGAATTATAGGCCTATCTCCCTGGTTCACATTGATATAAAATATTTTCAAAAGCATTAGCAATTCGGTTAGCTCCCTATTTACCAAATTTATTGGGAAAGGAACATTCTGGCTTCGTTAAGGGATGGTTTATTACAGATAATACTTGACTTCTTTTTAACATTTTATTTAAATCATCCCACCTAAAACATTCCCTAGATGCAATCGCACTAGACGCAGATTAAGCATTGATAGAGTTGAGTGGACTTATCTATTTTACGCTCTTCAATGGTTTGGTTTTGTCCCAACATTTATATCCTTGATTTCTCTTCTCTATTCCAACCCTCGGGCTGCAGTTTGTGCTAATGGTTTGATCACCTAATTTTTTGATTTAGGCAGAGGAATTCGTCAAGCCTGCCCACTATCTCCCTTTTTATTGAATCTAACTCTGGAAACTTTTATCTCCAAATTGCGTATAAACCCACATTTACATGGTTTCCAAGCAACTAATTATCATATTAAACTTGCAGCGTACACAGATGATATTCTACTCTTTATATCTAATCCTAGCGAATTGATACCTGCCTTTATAGATGAAGTCCAAGCATACTCCCTTATTCTGGTTATAAATTGAATAATGATAAACACGAAATTCTGCCACTAACCAAATATGCTTTTAAACCGGATTTCAATGCCTCAAACTTTACATGGAAATCTAATCATATTAAATATCTAGGGCTATACATTACACCTAACATTTCAAACACAGTAGCATTATGTATGAGCAAGTGCACTCAAAAGCTTTCCGACTTAACCAATAAATGTCACCATTAAAATGATGCTGACGCCCATAGTCTTATATGCTATATCCAATATACCAGTTCCAATTCCTGTTAAAGCACTTAATAAGATTACTTCTATTCTCTCTTCCTTTTTCTGGAATAAAAAAACAGATTGTTCCTGAAGAGATTAATTTGCTCCAAAAGCGAAGGCAGAGTTAACTTTCCAGACTTTCGGACGTATCAGAAAGCATTTCTTTTACGTCAGGCATCTTATTGGTTACTTGAGTCTACAGATGATTGCCCTTTGTGGACCTCAATTGAAAGCCTCTTTCTCTCTCCCTTTTTTGTTCAAGAATATCTTTCATTTACACGCAAACCACAGATTCTTTCTGCCCCCATTATCAAATTGACCTCTAAACTCCTCCATCCATTATCTCCTCTTACACAACACACCACAGATTCTTTTCTCAGCTCGACCATATGGCACAATAAAAACCTACTAATCCATAACAAAGCCTTCTATTGGAAAACATGGCGGCAGAAAGGATTACTTTGGATCCACCAGTTATTTTCGCAGTCAAGCTTTTTATCTTTCTCTTCACTTAGTCAATCGTTTCATTTCCCTACTTCAATTACTACTAAATATAATCTCTTAAAAGAAGCTGTGATGACTACTTATACCCAAATACTCAACACACCTATTATTTTTAACAACCCTGATTCCTTCTCACAACTGCACACTTTGTTAAAAAGCACACCCAAAGCTTCCACTATATACAATTTTTTACATAACAATGCCACTATTAGACAGAAATCTAAAATAGAGGTGGCTTGGCCATCATCTTTATGGGAAAATATATGGATTAAATTAGGCAAATCTTCCAGAGCAGTAAACACAACGCAAACGCTGTTTTATGTATATAATAGAAATGTATTATCACCACACGTCCTAAACAAAAGCTTTCCAACTTTATCAGACGCTGGTTGGACATGTTCGTCTCCTGAAGCGGATTTATTTCACATGTGATGCTCTTGTCATTCCGTTTGTCACTTCTAAAAACAAGTATGGACTCAAATCAACTTAATTTTCGACACTACATGTCCCTTTTCCTTCACCAACATCTTCTTAGGAAGCTTCTCAACTTTTGGGGAAACATGATGTTCAATGTTAAAATTATTAATGTATTATTAGTTGTTGCCTTTCAACAAATTACTATAAATTGGAAAGAATTTACCAAAAAATCCTACAGAGCTTGGTGGTATGCTGTTTGTCATAATCATAGGTTAGATACTGCCTTTGTTTTCTCTATAAATTTGGCAACGAAACGCTTGGATTTATGGTCACCTGTTACATTATTTCTTGATACAAATGCCAAAAAGTTTTCCCAGCCAAAGCCTTCACAACAGGAAGTTCTTAAACCCCCTAGATCCCCTAATTGTTCCATTTTTCTTCTACAATTTATTGGTATTCAGATTTTCCATGTATGGGCTGTATTTCATATATTGTCATTCGTAACCTGATTCGTATATTCGCAATTATGCTTTCTCTGTACATTTTTTATATGAAATTACTGTTATGAACTCTTTATAGACACCTTTACACTTGTCAATAAAACTTACTTTCTTGAACTTAAATCAACACATTTCATAAGTACTATGTGAATTTTCTGGACATGGTATTTTCCACAGACCTGGATACTATTGTTCTACTAAACCATCAAGCTTGTCTGAATTAAACTCTGAGGCTGTTCGAAATTACAAACAGCAAAAAAACAGAAGGTTGGGACCCCGGGGCTGTAAACTGCAACACAGGAGAATTAATATCCATAGAATTTGATTCTTAATATTGCCAAAAAGCTGTATTGAAACCAACTCTCTATGAATATTAGTATGAATATAGTTGATTTCCGGACAATGCCATAAAACCTTACAAAATTATTAGGCAGCATATAAACATAGTAAAATCCAGTAAAACAAATGTTATAAAAACATACAGAAGAGCTGAGGAAGAAATTGCTGCAAACATAGAATGCACAGCTATTGTTTTTCAGTGTTGTTTAATTATAGATTTAAATGTAGCTCCCAGATATTCTTTTAAAATGTTAGGCCCAAGAAACTTGAGCAATCAATAAAATATTGATAGAAAGAGAGGCAATGTCAGGCCTGAGCCGATAAGGCCACTTTTGCTAAGTTCTTTGAAGCCTTTTTGCTCTGTGACCTTTGTACATCCCCTGACATGGAGAGGACTGGTGAAGCAGAGGGGCTACCAACGTGCTAATTTAGGCAAGGAGAGAGATCAGAAGTCACTCTTCAGTATCACCCTGCTGTAGCCCAGCCTCTCTTTTCCATCTCACTGATATAGCTTACATTGAATGGGGCTTAGAACAGTGCTGCAAGCTGATAGCTGCACTGGATTGAGGTAAAGGTGGTGGAGGGAGGCCTCTGCTGTCACTACCTCTGACAATTCGTGGGGATCACAGCCCACTGCCCTGCCCTAGCAGATGCTGCATACTGGGCTTGTGCCCAGTCTGTGTGGCAGTATTCAGCTGAACAGACATGGCAGCATCAAACAGAGATGACGGACTGTGCTCCGCCAACCATATAGAGTACCTACTCTTCTTCAGAGGACCACTATCCTTTCCTCCGGACATGAGGCTCTGAATCCCTTGGATTTGGGAATTGGAGGCTGGTAAAAGACATAGGAAGAGGGCTCAAAAGAATTAATGCACTACATTGGCAGGCCTTGTGGTAGAAAACCTTCCCAGCTACATATTTCTACAGTAGGAATGCCCATGTGAGATCTGTAATTAACTTGAACTTCTCCATGGATCTTTCCATGCTCACATTTGATCTTAAAACATCTCTCTGATGCCTCTAAATATTAGCACATTATCACATATTACAAGTGGTGAGATCTGTTATGGGCAGTGAAGCTTTTCCTCAAATACCATTCTTTGTCCTAGCGCTAACATAGATAACTTTATCTTGTTGTCTTAGCATCAATGAAGACAACCTTTTGGGAGATCTCCAATGATACATGATATTTTACTAAGTTCTACTCTCCACGGCAATCCTACTCCTTCTGGAGACAGACTCTTGGTAAGTGTAAAAATCTATCCTGATTTTCTCTGTCATCACACCACCCATCTAGGCAGTTGCTATTTCCCGGGGCCATTTCTGGTAACAAGAGTAGAGTAGCTTCTCTGACCCCTTGTCAACCCACTAATGAGATGCCTGATGTGCCACTACACTCTCAGAAAGAATACCATAAGTAAAATAAAACCTAAAGCGCTACAGGTAACAAAACACCAAATGGAATCTCACAAGAAATTTTCTTTCTTCCACATGTGGCTACAATTCAAAGTGAAATGATTGGTCAAAGTAGTGAGTGCGTTGGCTCCTGCCCAATTGCACTTTTGAATTGGAACATAGATGTCTTCTAGAAAATATTTGTTTATACAGAATACCAAAAAACACTGAAAAGAAAGATATGATACCCCTGATGGTGCTTCTCTCTAATTTACTTGGCATACCTTTTTCTCCACCTCTTGAATTCCGAAAAGTCCTTACAATATGTTATGTTGTATTAATAGTACTTGATATAGCGCATTCGAATCACACACTAAGGTGTATTTTGATGCTTTCCTGATATAGAGCAAGACAACCCAATTAAAACAGCCAGGTCTGCAAAGGTTTTCTAAATCTTAGAAAGTCCATACAGGAGTGAATCGTTTTTTCCAGTAAAAAGGGGCAAGGTAAGTAAAAGACAGGCTGCCAAATCTCAAGGTGTGGACACATCGTGCATTGAGAAAGGCTTTATCATTGGACCTAAGGTGTCTAGTGGGGCAATAGAGGATGAGTTTCCTTTATAGATACATTTAACACTTGCCAGCCAGTGACTTATGGAGAGACAATAAAGTTTACACAAGGAGCACTTCCTGACCAGAAGCCACTGCAAGGTTCTTAGAGTAGGAGCAGATGGATTACCAGGAGGAAAATTACAGATCAGACATGAGGCTGTGTTCTGCACCACCTCTAGTTTGGAAAGAAGTGCCTCATTAGCTGCAGCCATCAGGGCATTGCAACCGTCAATACGGCTCATGATCAAAGCTTGAAAAAGAGTTTTCCTGGAACTTAAGGGAGCCACTGAAACACTCTCTTGAGTGAGTGCATGGTAGCAAAACAAGTGCCATCAATTAAGTGTACATGATCTTTCATGGAGACGTTCTATGCAAGCATAATACTGAGATTTGTAACTGTTCGCCTGGAACACAGGGCAGGACCCAAGTCGGATGGCCAACAGTCTGTGGACCAAAGGGTCTTTTCCTTCCCAAACAACAAAATCGATATGTCTCAGAACTTCAGATCAACCTAACTCCCTGAGCTTACTGACATTAGCTGGTCCAGCAAGTTTTCATGGCTGCAAAACATGGAGGTCTGTTCAAACATGAGTCACACTATGTGGATCTTTGTTGCCTTTTCCTCTGAGACTAATATGAAATGTAAACAACTCTTAAAGCTTTGACCACAACTTAAGTGTTGGGAACATCTAATATGGTCTTTTAGAGCCTGCAATCATGATCATCACTTTGATGGGAAAAGCAAGTAGTTTAATTACTCTAGGGATCTAGCTAGTTTTTCAAAAAGACTGGAGTCAAAGAGAGTGGATACCATCAATCCACTGTGTTAGCCTCAAATGATACTAAATAATCTTACCACTCTAGGACCTGTGGAACTAAGGTCATCCACTTCTTTAAGTGCTCTAAGTACTAAGGGGGTCATTATGATGGCGGAAGGACCGCCACCGCCTGGGAGGTGGTGTCATCAAGCTTATTACCCACCGCCAAATTAGGATGGTGGTGTGTATCGCGGTGGATGCAAATTCCGTCTGCTGCTTTTCCGCCAAAGGCAATCTCACCAATTGCCTGGGGAACGGTGCAGGGCCCATGAAATGGGGGCGGTGCCTAGCAAGCACAGACCACCAGATCAGGATGTGGGTTTGGGAAGGCCTTTCCATGGCGGCGATGGGTTTGGGGGCCTCTTGCAGGCCCACCTTGTGGGGGTGGTGTCGTTGCACTGGGGGGTACCCATGGTACCCCCCTCATCTCCATGTACCAAGTGGCAGGCACCACGTGGTGCCTGCCACGTAGTGCAGATAAATGCTGTGCACATACTTTTCACATTTCACACGGTGCTGCAGCCAGCAGCTCAGCCAACAATGTGAAGAAGCCCAGGATGCGCCCACCAGTATGGCGGGTGCATCCTAATCACAGTGGTGGGACTGCCGCATGTCTGGCGGATGGTCCCAAACACCTCTACGATGGCGGGCGGTACCGATTCTGTACATTATTGAAGTTCAGGCCGTAATATACATTGCCGTTTAGACTAGTACCCTGTTTTTATAGCCCCATACATATGCTTTTTCTTACCTTTGTGATACATGAACATAGCATGACTACTAGGAGCCCACTTCTCATTATTTCTCTATTTCCTCTGTATCTGATCCCTAAGCAAAGAAATTTGGAGACATCTAAGAGGGCTGGCCTATCAAAGCATTAGTACAGCCCAGTGTGTGTCTTCTGATATTCAGTCAGACTGTTGGCTTACATATGTCCAAAATCTACGCCACAAACCCAAAGATTTTTTACACTGTACACCAATGATGCATGGCCAGCAAGCTGTGACCGGACACAGTTCTCCCCTGCCAGCATCCAAAACTCCAATCATCACTGATTTTGATGTTTTGCACATCAGCTAGACAGCTTCATTTGTTCAATGTCCTTTATTTATTCACATGGCCCACAGCACTCTTCACCCATATAGATTACTTATAGACAGAAATTGCTGGAATTTTCAGTTCATATCAGACAAAAGAAAATATTAAATTTCCCTGCCTCTAAATCCATAGATATTGCATTGCTATAAGAGACCCACTTTTCACACACAGAATTTAAGAAATTGAATATAGATTGGGTGGGGGCGCTGTTGTGTTGGAGCCAGATGATAACCCACTCATTACATTTGATATCCACTTTGTCAAATTCAAAGAAATATGGGTTTCAATGCTAATTAAGAGGTCATTGCAACTAAATGTGTTCAAGACTTGGAGTAATGGAAATGGTCACTATGTGTACCATATCCAAGACACTAATTGTAGGCTCCATATACACTGGAATCTTGCTCCAGATCATCTAGTGGACACGCCTGGGGTTCCAGATATATCCAATGATGCAAACTTAAAAGCTCAATGAGACTTGTCGGAGGACTTTGAATTCCTTGTCTCTTACAGCCAGATTCATCATCTTCCCGTTTTGCGAGTCCTTAATAGCGATTATTAAGGAATCGCTATTAAGGACTTGCAAAACGGGATTCATGTAGGAATCGCTAAATAAATTGCGATTCCTACAGCTTCCTTATTTGCGATTAGCAAATTGCTAATCGCAAATAAGGAATAACTCCCCATTTATTCCTATGAGCCTAAGGCCTAAAGGCCCATAGGAATGAATGGGGAGTTATTTCTTATTTGCGATTAGCAATTTGCTAATTGCAAATAAGGATGCGATTTCAAGGGTGCCAGGGGTGTCCAAAGGACACCCTGTAGCACCCCTGAAATGTAATCTACATTGGTGTTGCGCACACACATGTCCAAAGGACATGTGTGTGTGTAACATGCAACTTAGAAAAATGCATTTAAATGCATTTTTCTAAGTTTTCGCTATTTACCACGAGGTTTGACCTCGCGGTAAATAGCGGCCCAAAATTGCGAATTCGCAATTTTAAAATAGTCCATGAATTGCATTTAAGGAATCTCAAATAGAGATTCCTTAAATGCAATTCCTCGCAAATGTGCGAATTCTTTAATAGCGATTTTTGCATTTGGGATGATGAATCCCAAATGCAAAAATTGCACTCGCAAAGGGCCAGATTCTCAGAATCTGGCCCTTTGCGAACCCATTTTTCGTTGAGGAATCTAGCTGTTAGACCTAGAGAGACTATTTCCTTGTTAGGGAGCACAATGTCCCTGACCATTTCCATTGTTCTTAATTAGAGAGTGTATGTCAAATTATGCACCAGTTTTACTTTCCTTAGACCTTTGTAACATAACTCCTTCCCGGTCTAAAAAATGGAGAGGGATCACTATTTACTGGAAATCATTGGTAGAAAATCTGTCCCTTCAGGACCACTTTAGAGTCTATTCAGGCTCCAACAAGGTATCCACCTGTTCTGCACAGACACTCTGGGAGGCAGCAAAAGCCTCAATAAAAGTTATAATCATGAGAGGTTAAGATGTATTGCCTTCCGGAAAAGATGAACATGGGAATAGCAGTCCTGATTAGAAATTAAAATCAAGGGCATTACCAGGGACTACAACATACATCCTACTGATTCATTTCCGAGAGACTTAAAGAAAGCCAAATATGATTTGAATTCACTTTTCACCACACAAGCAGAATAGTTTGAACAAATGAAAATGGAAACTTTACAAACATGGCGAGAAGGCTAGCACTGTTGCCATCTCATCTACAACAAAGAGAATTTTCTTCTACCATATTAGCCACCTATAATGATACAATCGATTCACTCTCTCATCTGGTAAATATAGTTGACTTTTGCAACTTTTGATAGGGGCTCAGGGGCATATTATCAAGACAGACGATATAATTATCGCCGTTTTAGTGGCAGAAAACTGCAGCTAAAACGGCAATAATGGGCTTGATAATATGCTCTATGGAATTCCAATTGAAGCCCATGTTAGATGTCCTTCGAATTTAACATGGGCTTCTATTGGAATTCCATAGAGCATATTATCAAGCCCATTATCGCCGTTTTAGCGGCAGTTTTCTGCCGCTAAAATGGCGATAATTTTGACACCTGTCTTGATAATATGCCCCTGTATTCTCCTGAACGAAGAGAAACTAGCTAACGATACATGTCTGGATGGTATACCACTCCCATAGCTTATTGCTGCCACCAGCTCTAGTTTAGACTTTGAAACCGCTTAATTTGAGATTGCTGCATCAGTCACAGAGTTGTCCTCTGGGAAATCCCCATTGGAGGATGGATTACTGATTAAATTTTACAAAATGAATAAACACTTCATAGCTTCTCTTTAACCCAAGGTTTTTTTAGCACCGCCATGTAAAAGCTGGTTGTGGGAAAACAAAGGGGTCCTCCAGGCCAACCCTGCCCCTTGCAGGTAGATGCATGCAGGGGGCATGTTGTGCCCCCCTGTTTGCAAGCACCCCACCCAGTTCCAGCACGGCATGAACTCCACAGTCCATGCTGTACTAGAACGTGCTGTGGTGGTTCTGCGGTTGGGCAGTGTTAAAGGCTCATTGAGCCTTTTTAATGCACCAATCTGGGACCGCCATGCTGCCCCCCAGACAACGATGTATATCACAATTTGGTAGGCAGGCAGCATTCCGGTTTGGCAGTGCGTGAGCTGGGCGGTGGTAAACTGCCCTGACTCCCGCACCGACAAACTCATAATGAGGCCCTTAGGCTTCAAGTCTAAACTTAGACTTCAGGTGGAAAGTTAGACTTCAGGGGGAAAGTTACATTTTAGGTCTAAGTTTACCTTTGCGAATCAGACCCTTAGACCAAAAGTCTAACTTTACTACTTTTCCATATTCACATAGGTAAGTTACTACTAGTAACTTTACTAGTAGTAGCTTACCTTTGCGAACATCAATTAGTAGTTAAGTTAGACTTTTGGACTGAGTTAGACTTTTGGTCTAACTTTACCTTTGTGAATCTGGCCCTAATTCTTTTTTCAATGTGACAATCTTAAGCAATTCGGCCAGATTCATCAAGCTTAATTGCGCTCGCAAAGGGCCAGATTCTGAGAATCTGGCCCTTTGTGAGTGCAATTTCTGCATTTGGAATTCATCATCCCAAATGCAAAATTCGCTAATAAAGAATTCGCACATTTGCGAGGAATTGCATTTAAGGAATCTCTATTTGAGATTCCTTAAATGCAATTCATGAACCATTTTAAAATTGCGAAATCGCAATTTTGGGCCGCTATTTACCGCGAGGTCAAACCACTGATGCCTTATGAAGTGCTATTTGGTTTAATGCAATCGTATTTTAAGTTGTCTATTCGAAAGTTAGAAGTAATTATAATACATATATGCAGTATCATTCTTCATTTTGAGTTCTGAAATGTCATGGATAAGTGATTGAATGTGAGTTGAGGTAGCAACTAGTAGGGATTTACTTTTAGGGAAGCAATGTACTTATGCTGTTGATGTCGGGCAGCCATGGCTGATCTATTGATTGTTGAGCTCATTGATGATTGTGGATATTTTATGTTGATTGTTGTATTTACATTCCATATTCAGTACTGCCCGGATACTGATCTGTTTATATTGTAACTTTGTAACAAAAAGTTCCTGCACAAAAAAATTAAAGGTACATATGCACATGTATATTTACTCACATGTATATTTACTGCTGCACCTAGGTGTAACTCTCCACTTTTTTGGTATTCACCATTTCTGAGTGCAGATTTTCACCTAGGTTTGATACTGAACTGTGAATAATGAATGTCCATCTAATATATAGATCCTTACAAGATTTATTACATTAAGGGCCTTATTATGATAAGGTCAGAGGCTTTCCGAGCCTCATCGCGCTTTCAGTTTCGACCACCGCATTACAATGTAGGCGGTTGAAATTGAAACCAGACGGTTATTTCGGCTGGATTCCGAAGGGTGACCAGCATGAAATACCAATGGACTATGTTTCCGCCGTTGGGATTAAAGTGCTCCGTTTCCGACAGGCTTTCCATGCCAAGCTTTCTGACCTGGAAAGCCTGTCAGTATAGACCTTTGGGGGCCCCTAGCAGGGCCTCCTTCTGCCTGCGGCCTCTGGTTGGGGACGAGGGGACACCTATGACGCCCTCATGTTAATCCCTGCACCGTGGGCAGGCACCTTGACTTGTTATTAAATAGAAGGCAATGGGTGGATTAAAGAGGGGCTTAGGGAGGGCTAAAGAGGGGTTTAGCAACCAGCACCACACATGGCCTCTCATAGGTACTGCAACACACTCCCATAGAAAACTAGAGAGAAGGGGAATAAAATTGCACATCATAGAGAATATTGGGAAATAAAACAATTTATGTCAAAATGTTGACTTATAATCTATATGTATTTTTTATATTAACTGCACACAATATAACTTTTCAATAAACCATTTAAAAGAATAAAACAAGTAATCAAGCATTTTTTAAACAATTAACTAGATAATAGTAATTAAATA
Organism: Lissotriton vulgaris; assembly: GCF_964263255.1. Lineage (NCBI taxonomy): Eukaryota > Metazoa > Chordata > Amphibia > Caudata > Salamandridae > Lissotriton > Lissotriton vulgaris. Next base: position 1,463,824,687 of record NC_141691.1, read on the forward strand.
TGAACATGATAAGGAGGGTGGGATTTATTTTAAAAATGATTTAAAATCATAATATTTATACATTACATGAATGTGTTTAATTATTTATAAAACATTTAATTTACTGAATCAATTCATTTACATTATTATTTCATATCAAAATATTAGTTTTTTTTAAAGTATTTATTAAACTGTATTATTTATCCATATATTTTACCATTGGGAGACCTCTGCCCTGGTGGCAGAGACCTCTACCTATGTTAGAAAACTTACTATTAGCCTAGTAAATTCAACTTGGAGGTATTGAGACATAAATCTGGGGTGCCTAGTCAAACATTTACACTGTAAAATGGTGAATAGCAAAAACGTGTAAAGGTACTGCCAGAAACAGTAGTAAATGTACACATGAGTACATTTACACAGATACATTTACCTTTGTGTATAGGCCATCAGTTATGTGACAAATTATCCATGATGGAAAGTTAATTGAGGAATGGAAAGAAATGTTTTAATATAGCTTGAAAAACAGAATAGTCTCAGATTGATGAATATTTCATTTTGTTACATTAATAACTGTAATACATTTTAAAAGTATACTTATATTCATTACATATATTAATGGTATTAATTATAAAAAATAAAAATGTATTTATGAACATGTTTTAAAAATGTTAAATATATTACAAAATAGTTTAATAGTTTCAGTTTTTTTTATAAATGTTTCAAATGCGAACAATAAATTTTAATAGTACAAATATTTTGTTTGTTTTTAGTTATAATTTAATACTAAAAACATATTTTTAATTTTTTTTCATTTGGAAATTGGTTTTATATCGTTTTCTTTTTTATGAATCTGAATTTTGAATTATGATTTTATTTTTTATTTTATGGTTTAGAGTTGAGGGATGGTAGTAAATATTTTAAAAAAACTATGGGCCATATTAGCAACAAACTGCAATAAATATTGCAGAGCGCACTTAGCGCGACATTTTTTATCGCCAGCTATCGCTAGAATATATTGCCACGCTAATGCTGTATTAGCAACAATTAGCGCTATGGCGATAAATATTCCAGCGATAGCAGGAGGGAAGGGCCAACATCGCGACAGGTCCAGCGATGTTGCATGCGGAAGGGGGAAAACCTTGCTGATACGACCCTGTGGTCGTATCAGCATTATCCACCCCCATGTTAGGTATGGTAAAGTCAGGAAAATTGCAGGTGTCAAAAAACCAGGGCCTCCTTGCTAATAGGCGCTAGGCCTGTTAGCTGCTGTTTACCATGAGTGTTGGTCGGAAACACCTACATTGCATGTCATTAGCAATGAATATCACTGACATGCAAAGCGGCACCCAAAACGGTCACTTTCTTCAGAAAGCTGTCGCTAACTGCTGTTGCGACAGCTTGCTGATAGGGCGATAGAATTATCAACGCTTTAGCAGGAAAAGGTCTCGCTAAAGCGGAGATATTGCCCTTGTTAATATGCCCATATATTTATAGTAGGAAAACATGATTTATATGTTCATGTTTAAATATGAATATATAGGTTTGTAGTTTTTGTTAGTGTGTTTTTAGATTAGATTTTGTTTATATTTATAGATATTAACACCGTTTGAGTGGCCAACACCTTCCCCAAATTGGTTCAGATTGGAGTGGGAACAGTAAATGCTGCTCTTTTAGTGACCAACACCTTCTTAGAAATGAATGACGTTGAAGAGTGATTATTTAATTTTATATTCTTTTTGTTTTAATTTTATTTGCATGTAGCAGAAATAGTTTGTGCTTTGAAATAAATGTTCTAGATGTTTAGAAATAGAATAGAAAAATAGTTTGTTGTATGTTAGGCAATAATATAATTAATTACATTTGTATTTACTAAAGACATATTTTTCTCTTTTTATTTGTTTTTTGAGTTTATTTAATGTATATTTTTACATTTTTAGGTATATATATTTCAACCTAAAACAAACATTTATATATAGCTCTATAATTAAATAAAAATGCTAATTATATTCAAATAGTACTGTACAATAAAAATGTTTTATATTTATTAAAATGTTTACCTACATATTTTCAATATCATTTTAACATACATTTTTTTCAGTATATATTACATAATTGTATATCTTTTATATTATTATTAAATTTATACTTTTTAAAATTTTTACATTTTGTGACATGTTTGACATGTTTAATAATTGTTTACGTTTTTCATACATTTATTCAGCATTTTTACATTATTTTCCATTAACTCAGTCGGTCAAGATAATATTTATTCAGTTAATATTTCAAAACTATAAAAAAACATTATACTATAACTAAATGAAGATAAAATATAGTCTGCATCCATATCTGGTAGTGATTTCCTAATCCTCACAACACTATTTGCAAAACTTGTGAGCAAATTAGAATAGAGTGCAAAGATTCCAAATAGAGAAGGGCATGACTACACTGCTTAAATTGTATTTGAAATTGTTTCAAAACACAGGCTGTAGGAGACTCATAAAACGTACAGAAAAAAACAAAGTGATTTGTGCCGACATTTCATCACATGGGCATAATCTATTATCTATAAACCAACGGTCAAGCTTAGGATGTGCAATCATAAAAGTTTATGTACCCACACGACAACAGATTCCAGTCCGACATTGATGAGTATTTAAAACACACCGAAAGATAAAACTGCAAGACAGGGCTCCAGGGAATTAAACCATACCAAAGCTGAAGAGGTTGTGATTTAATAATATTTTCAATATATGATATTCCCAGTTCCTTATGACAAATTAAGCCTGGGGTAGCTTGGGAAACAACAAAAAATATTCTAAGAATTGTATTCCCTACTGGTTGTTAGACCTGGCACTCAGAGTAGTACCACATACTAGAGCCGTAGGTGGCTGCCGAGATACTTTTAGAATTATATATTGTAAGCATTCCTTGAATTGGTCTGGACCCTAATTTTGAGACAAACCAAATGATTGATATAGCTGTTTTCCTCAGATGTTGGGAATATAGCCGCATTTGAGCTGTCCACATCCCTTTGTTGGTGAAATAAGACCCCTAAATAACAGAATGTCAGTACTATAAAGATCGCAGTATTTTCAACAATGAATTTCCTCACTTTAGTAATACCCTCCCCACAGATCATAACAACAGTCTTGGACAGATTGGCTTTTAGATTGAGCGATTCTATAAACACAGTACGCTAGTCTAACAACTTCTGTAGCACATTTGCACGTCGGGTAAGAAGAACTGCATTATCTGCACACTGTAGGGTAGGTAAGACAGTGGTGGATTGCATAAAGGGCCTGTTCAAGGCCATTTAAATACAATGCAATAATGTCAATAAGAAGAGGGCTGGAACACTCCCTTGTCTGACTCCCTTCTCTGTATTAAATGGACCAGTACATTCTCCACTAGGACCAAATTTAACCTTAGCAGAAATGATTTTATAGAGTATATTTAACAGGTGAATAATATCAGGGTCAACACCCTCAAGAGACAAAATCTGCTGCAATTTAATGTGGTTAACACAGTCGAAGGCGCTACTCAAGTCCATCAAAAGCCAGGAAGAAGCAACCCTTTCTAGCCGTCATACACTGGTCCATTAGTAGCTCCAGATTTAAACACTGTTGGGATAATGAAATGCTCTGCTGCACAATTTTCAAGCCTCTCCAACAATACCCGCCCCAGACTTTCTACTGAGCTATCAAGGAAAGACATTGGGTGATAACATTGAACATCACATCTATCCCCTTTCTTGAAAACTGGGACAATATCATTCTGGGCCAGGAGGAACGGAGCCCTTCCTTACTCATAGTGTTCAGTTAGTAAAGGATTCCACAATCCATTGCTTTCTTTAGGTAAGAGTAAGGGCCCTGCATATTTGGCGGACTTGGTCTCTCACTATGTGCCCACTAAGCAGCTGAGGTCCTGTGGATCGGGTCTGATGACTGTCCCTAAGATTTCGAAGTCCAGGATGGGTGGCAGATCTTTTCGTCGCCTGGCCCAACAAAACTGGAATAAACTGCCATTGAGTCTTAGGGTGGAGGCAGCGGAAACCAAGTTCAGGAAGGACTTGAAAACTCACCTTTTTCATGTGGATTTAGGGCATTCGTAATCAATGCTTCTACTCTCTAGCTCTGTGTGGTCGCCTCTCATCATAGCGTGGGGACACACTATAAATCTCTTTTATTATTATTATTATTATTATTATTATTATTATTATTATTATTATTATTATTATTATTATTATTATTAACCAAAAGGGATTAGATTAATAGCAGAACAAATAGTTCAAATTATTGAATGATCATACTGGGATTGCCATCCTCTGTTAAACAGAATCTAAAGTTACCCTTATTCTGAGAAATCAGGTCAGAGAGATATGTTGTAGGTGCAAACCACAACCATTTATTATGAACCCCATAAGGTGTAATAGCCTTTAAGTTACTAACTTTTGGGGTGTGGTCAACATTTTGGGTGATCCCTAAGTCAATATTTACTTCAATCATGTTATGGTAAGTCAGACATGTAGGGTAAAAAAGAAATGAATTAGAGAGTGGACAATGTTCTCTGAGATATAATAATATCTAATAAAATAGATATAGTCAATGGTACTCATGACTCCTCGCCAGTAAAGTTGGGCAAGATCTCCTGACAGCTAGATCAAAAACAGCTAGCAAATCTCACATTGAATTAACACAATAGGGTGTTTAGGTTCTCCTCATAAGGTGAGTGTGAAAAATGATTTTGTGCATTTCCCATATCATCTTCAAAACCACACAGAGCCTTGGAATCCTGTCTACATAAATGGGCATTAAAATTCCAACCCCAACCAAAGTAACTATGTGCTTTATTGCAATGATGTGTTCACAAAAGGCTAGGTCTAGGGCTACCAACACATCAGTATTATTTAAATTAAAGGAATTAATTCATTAATTTGAGATCAGTACCTGTTTAATTCCTAAACAAAACAGTTGAAAACAAGGATTACCATTAACAAACCACTTACATTTTACTGCAAGAAGGCTGGAGACTAAGACAGCTAGTCCCCCTTTAGCCTGCCCAGTTCTAGACAGTTGTGTAGGTGTTACACATGTCATGATCCCATATATATCAAAGGTATCTTGAGCCCACGTTTCCTGGAGACAAAGAATACCAAGGGCCTGATGTAGAGTTTGGTGGACCGGTTTACTCTGTCACAAACATGATGGATATCCCCTCCTCTGTATTACAAGTCCATTTTATCCTATGTATCTTGTAATATGACAGACGGATATCCATCACAATTGGGACACAGCAACATGGTCCGCCAAACTCTAACTCAGGCCTTAAAACTTCCAATGGCAATCATGAATATTTGATTTATTAGAAATACCTGCCAAATTCAAAATAACTATTCTGGGATTACCCCTAGATTTATTCTCTTTGCAGGTTTTCTACCAAGTTGGCCGATGGTTAAATTCCATGAACTTCCACTGATTAGTATCCTTATAATCCACACCCATGAGCTCAGGTAAGGGTATCTTAAGCTCCTGGCATGGTTCAGTAAGTCAATCTAAACTAATAATAGATCTTGAAAATTCAAAAGGTTATATGTTCGGAGATGATACATAACATCGTTTGAGCCTTCAATCACAGATTGTCCTGATATGCACTCCAGGTATTGCCGTCAACAGGTCTGTGGGTGCAACAGTGATGCTGCTAAATTTGCTTTAAAATGAAGTTCGCAAAACCTGGGTTCTTAAGATTGACTACAATGCAATCCCCAGTACATAGCTTTTTTGAGAGTCCAATTCAATTTACCCTGCAGTCATAAATCTCTCAATAGAGTTGATCAATGTTCCCCACCATATTTGACAGCAAGTTAACAGTTTTATTCTTCAAGGCAGCATAGGTCTCAACACAGAGAAGAGTATGAATTGTTTTAGCATTATGGGTTTGCCTCTGGTGGTAGGTGTAGATTGAACTGTTTAGTTAAGGAACCTTGAGATGAGCTCATGGTGTGTTGACACTGTGATCACAGGCACAAATATGGTGACAATCACAGAGATGCTGCAACATGCACCTCCAGACAATAAATGGCATCAGATTGCATGCAAAACATACAGGTCAGTCTTGGAGTGGAACAGCCACAACCATCACATGCCTTTTGGCTTCTGCGAAAGGTTCAGAATTTGCTGATGCTTATTATTAAAATTGCAAAACTTCATGTTGAGAGGACGCCGACTCCTCCTGTTACTCTTCTTGCTGCCAGGAATTACCTTACCTCTTGGAGAGCAATGCAGCCATATTCCAGATGGAAAATTCAAACCCTGCACCTTACCAGGACCTGTATACCTTTCCAGAAATATATTCGTTTTACCAACACACCTCTTTCCTTCAAAAGAAGTAGTATATACTTCTGAGCTGTAAGCTGATCCTGTTAACATATCAGAGACAGAAGTAGAGGGTGTCAGAATAGCACCAACCAATGTTTAGAGACGGGGGAACAGCAGAATTAATGGTCTGGTACCTTTTTACATTTATAGTTTTATTAGCAGAGATATGCATTTTCCAATGGTTTGATTTAGTTAATGATACATCAAAATGCGATTTTATAAGATGTTCTAATTTGAAGATGTAGTAACACCAGTTGTAAAATATATTTTGTCAGGTTATGGCAGGATCACATACCACTGGAATAACCCAGGCATTATTTATTACACTGGAGGCTTGAACCACAGAGCCACGATAACAATAATCCCCAGGACCGGACACTTTTTCAATCTTTCTTTCTCATTCACTTTCTCTTAGGTGGAGAGGAACTCATAACCACAGGTGATACAGGACTTGAGTCAATGATATCACAGGTTTCCTCTGCTAGAACACATGCATTCACCTTAGAAGCTACCAGCCTTTTGGTAGGCTGAAAACCTTTAAACAGCTCCAACATTGACTCATTAGCATCAGGAGGCTTTGATGTATTCAGCAGGCCCTCAATTGTTTCAGTTTCAGAGTTAATAATCACCATAGCATAGGTCAAATAGGGTGATATTGATGGCCCATGTGCCCCTCTTTTGCCACAACGTTTACAGAGGAGACTTATTTGCGCTTACCCATAACAAAGGAACAAAACATGAGAGCAGATTCCAACCTCCAAAATTCAGAATTTAGATGTAAAGGAGGTGACCGAGCCAAGCCTTTCGGGGTTGGACTCAAGCAGACAGGTCTGCTCTTGGCCTGGTTTTCACCTGGGAACGTGCCGTAGCACATCCTGTGCCACAGGCACCCTCCTCTACTTATAGCTGCTCAATGTTGGAGCCCGCCTCCTGGACTCTTGAATTTTGGAGGATGGAGTCTCCCAAATAGCAAACTGTCGTCCAGGCATGCCATTCATTTCTTTGGGGAAAAAGTATTTTTTTAGTTTCTTTTATAGCCCATTTTTTTACCGCTACCTTCTATTTTGTAATATATTTGTGTTCTTTTTATTCTATTTTCCAGGAATCAGGTCACAGTAAGGTACTGCTGTTCCTAGGAACAGGTGAGTCTTCTTTTAAGGATTTCTTAAGGGCTTTGAGGGTACAGGGTGTCTAGGGAGGTCTAAAAGTTAGTTATAGTGTTGTTTGTGGGCTCTTTGTACATTTAGTTATATTACTTTTAGGGGCCGAATATGATTTAATTCCGTTGGAAAGCCTCCAACCGCTGGCCAGAAGCTTTACAACCGCGGTCGGAGGCTTTTTGACTGATAAGGTACTTTATCAGTCCGGCCGCCCGATTACAATGTTGTCAGCTCGAACGTAAACCGGATCGTTATTCAGACTCAGTTCAGACCGGCTATCTGAGTCTTTCAGTGGGTCGGAACAGCACCGTAATCCCCTATGGACGGCGTTTCCGCCATCTGGATTACGATGTTGGCTTCCCACAGCCTTTCTGTCACGGAAAGGCTGTCTAAAAGTGACTTTGGAGGCCCTTAGCAGGGTCCCCTTGCCTCCGCAGTGTACGGTTGGCGGTCGAGAGGGTACCTAGATTACTCCCCTATAAAACCCTGCACTGTGTGGCAGACACCATGGGGTGCCTGCCACAGGGTTCAGGGTTTGAAACACACATCCATTTCACTATAGCAGCCTGTATTATGTCCGGTTTACAGTGGTGACACAAGTTCCCATAGAGAAAAGTGAGTATGTGACTAAACAGTGTTCAGCCACATCGTAACTAGGCGGTCGGAACCGCCGGCCAGAGGTTTGTCGGTTCCAAGTCCAAGGCGGTGTCAGTTGGAGGCAACTCTGACCGACATCGTAATACGCCCCTTAGTGTTTTTCACTAAGTTGTAGTTTGGGGGTTTTGTATACTGTTTTAGTAATGTATCATTATTAGGCATGGTAACAATTAGAATTCTGTCCATGGCGCTGGTGGAATTTGGGAACTTCTCGCTATGTGTGTAACAAAGAGTTCCCACTAAATTCTGCCTTCCAGCACGTGGCGTAATTATCATTCTGTTGCTGTGCATGAGAGTTGTTTTAGCATGCGTTGGCAAGAACAACGAGATTTGCCAGTTGCTAGCATGTCTTCTGGTCGCCAAAGAGCCTTCTGGCACCATTTTCATTATGATGGCAAGCGCGATCGGCTGCTTCCCGAGCAGGTTCTCAACTTGAGAAGACGTTAAATCAACTCAAAAAGATGTTTTCGATCGGATATTCTACTCCAACAGACGTTTTTTTTAATTTGAAAAGCATTATTTTTATTCAACTTTTTTTCACACAATAACGAAGTGCCCCAGACACTTCAAATTCCTATTCCTGTACAGCAGGCTCCTCCTAGTACTTTGTCCATCTCTTTGTCACTTTCATTTGGATTTCGAGGTGGAAGGATCACTCTCTTTGTCTGCAATCCCTGCTTCATATATACCATTGGATTTTGATATCCGAAGTAAGTTCAGAAGCTTTTGTATAAGGAGTTGTTTACTTCATAGACAGCAGGCACCAACATTTATTTGTATTTTTATTAACATTTGTTAATTTTGATTGTGGTTGCAGTGGCTGGCTTAGAGTTTCATTAGGGGTCTAGTTCTTTTTTGCATTTCCTTTTTTATCTTTTGAAAGGGAAACTGGTCGCATAGTGCAGTACATTTTCTCCACATTTGTTAAATTTACACTATTCATTTATTTTACTATGTGACCTAATCTGCCCATGGGCCATCCAGCTAGCACTAGTATACTGTTTTTCCATTTTTCGAAGCCATTTTCCAAGGAGATTGATAGGGAGGGCCTTGCCTTTTGTTTTTCTTCATTTTGTTTACTTTTCCCCGATATCAGTTTATTTATGAACAGTGTTTAACTTCATATGTATTTTTTCCCTATCTTTCCCACGCACCTTCTTGCTTCCCAATGAGTTTCTCATAGTCCACTAGCACACCAGGAATAATTTTGCTGCTAAATTTCTTTCTTTCTTTCCTTTTCTTAAAATTGTTCCTCCAACCCTGCCTGCTATAGGTGCCTGCTGCACAACAGCATTTACTTTTTAAGGATTGTCATTACTCATTTTCCCCTGGACCCCTTACCTGTCATAGGCGCACACCAACATTTATTTTTTAAGGATTATTCCATTTAACCTTGGACCAGCCTGCCTGCCATAGGAGCAGGCCAGCATTTATTTTTTAAAGATGATTCAATTTTTCCTTGGACCCCATGCTTATCACAGATGTCTCCCCTTGGATACACATAAAACAAACAGTTACATATGTACCCTGTTATCCTGATGAAATATTATGTTATGGTGGTGTGGTTTGACTTTTCAATGGATACACATTTGTTGTTAATTATTTGGGATAACCTCACTAAATTATATTGTTTTTACTATGAATAATTCAAACTGCAAAAACGCCACATTTCCTTAAATGTTATTCTTGCTTGTTTGCTTTTAGGTTCCTTAGTGAAGTTAGAAAAAAGACTCGAATGGTCTGTAATCACAAGTCTGTTGTAAGATACACTGCAATGAACCATGTGCTTTGAAAATATGATTAAAAAATATAATGGATTCAAATGAATGTTCATAATTAAAAAAGCAGAAGACAGGCGCAACTGCCAGAAAATTACAAATATATGCGGCTGATTTTACAGTCATATCTACCATATCTATTTTCGAATCATATTTTCGAATCACGTGGTTCATTGCAGTTTATTTTATTTATAGTGGTTTAGTACTGCTCCATAACGCCTTCCTGTGTATAGGTTCAAACGTTTTTTCACTAATTTCACCACAGTTGACTATATTGTGGTTATGAGTGTGCTCGACTATTGATGATTACTTTTTTTTAATTTTTAGTCATCTTTATATTGGCCTGGTTTTTACTATTTATGAACATGTCTTACAACAGACTTGTGATTACAGACCATTCAAGTCTTTTTTCTAACTTCACTATAGTGCACACCGTCACCCATTTTCCTTTTTTTACGGTGTTTACATCTTTGCTCGTATTTACGCTGGCTGAATTCCGGATGCGCTCGTACAACCGCCAGGAACGTGTTATGCACTTTCCTTCACAGTCCAGGTAAGATTATTCATCTTCAGCAGTTTGTTTTAGCATTCCCCGTTAAGATGCATATCTAGAGGACTTATGTTCTCACACTTCCTTTATTTTTAAGCATGAGGTCTGAGCAGCACTGATGTATGCGGATAGGCAATGTTGGCTCTGGGTGAGTGTCCCATTACTTTTTTCTCAACACGTTTTCTTTCCTCAAGACAGCAAATTCGTTGGGTATTCATACGCCGTTCATTCTTTCAGGAATACAAGCACATTTCCTCTCCATGCATTGAGGTCTGCACTGATTTTTTTCAGGTACGACCACTTGTGAGTCTCATAAACTCCATATTGCCATACGTATATCATTTCTATTTTTTACAAAGTATCCTTTGTTTTTATAGGATACAGTTCGACTCCTTTAAAATGAGTACGCCTTCTCATTGGTCATGACCTTGTAGTCTATTAAGCATTCCCTTTACATACTCGTGGTGACTTACCTGTAAGAGACGGACCACTTTCCAAATTCTCGATAGTTATTACCCCCATTCTTTACAACTCCATCTTGGTTTCTTATTACGATTATTTGTCACATCTTCTTTTAAATGTATTATTTCACTCTACCAACTTTTTGGCGTGCACACAATAACCTTCCATTTTAATTATTGACACAGGCTCAATCAATACCACGTATTACCATGTGTTTGAGGACTTCATTTGTTGGACTATAGGACTTTCTCCAAGTGCAAATATTGACAACTATATATGTATGTATAATTTGACATTTGTTTGTTCACAGAACTCGCCCCTGAGGAAGGGACCCCAGACTGCCGAAATGCATCGGGCTTCGTATTAAAAATATGGCAATTTGTTAATGTCATGTTTGCAATTCCTTGTATATAACTTTCTTTGGATTGTGAAAGCATAACAATATGACGTACAATTTTTTGCTTCTTTTTGTCAAGTATCTAATACAACACATGAAATGATGTGTCTCACATGATTTATTAATGAAAAACAATTTGCATAAGACATACAACCATGCAGTGTTTCTATTTATTACAATTGTCAGGGTTGCATTAAATTAAGACAAGAAGCAGAACGGTCAGTTCTACAGGAACAGTGTTAACTGCATTCAGGATCTTCATCCTGTTAGATTACCTGTTTTTTTCCATTAACACAGGCTACAATGTCCCTTTGAGAACCCTGAGTGTAGTCTAGTTAGCAATGTGAACTGTCATAAATCTCCTTATGGGTTGAGGTTTGGTAACAGGTCACTACAAAAGTGTGTATTAAGATATTGGCTTTGGTAAGCATGTGACAATGCACATGGTGTATGCTAACTTATGAGTTATACTAGTGATAGATGTAGACAATTTGTTACATCAATACAGACAAACAAAAAGTCACAAAACTATAGTTTTTTCTATCATTTCTTTTATCCATACATGTCAACACCCATCATAAGCAGGACATCCAGAAGGCATTGCCAGCATGGTGCAGACCCTGGGGGACTTCAAGCAGCGTAGCATCCACTGCCGGAAAAGGTGGGAGGACCTACGAAACCAGACCCAAAGTCAGCTGAAGTCCAGCTTGGCCAGTGTTCCCAACATGGGAGGTGTGTGCGCCACACCCTGACCCTCTAATGGCCCACATACTTGTAGTGCCCTATAGGGCGCTTGATGGGCAGTTGAGGGCCCAAAAGCACCAACAGAGTTTCACAGGTTACATGACTACTTTTTGTTACAGCCAGGTATTTTCCCATCAACATTAAGGGTGACCCATGTCCAATGCCCAAGAAGAATTCTTGAAGGTGTAAATTTTGCATAATGTGTATGATGATGTGCTTAGTCTTTTGATATGGTGGCAAGGATCCCACCTGTTTCCTGTTCACAACCAATGGACTGTTCTGGGCAGACCCATGGCACCCTAAACTCCACACATACATCATGTTGTTTGATATATTGAGAGACAGCTGTACCAAACTGGCCAATAGTGTTTATTGTGTCGGATGTGGTGCGCCTTCACTATTGCTGATGATCTAATGGTAGCCCTATTACATGTTACATAGTATATTAGGCATTTATGATACAGTGGATGTACCAAACTTCAAACTGGTAAGTTAGGTTTCTACACAAACACGAGTGAGCATATGATTCAAAATGACTAGTAACATCAGTATTAAGGGCTGCAGAAATTCAGTTTCATACATGTTCAGAGTGACAGATTAGCATGATGTTTCACTCCTTCACAAATATGTGTGTATAAGCCAGTCTGTTTTTTGCCAAATAATTATGTTAGGCATACAATGTTTGTGGAAACACAGACAGGAATGTGTACACATTGATGACAGAGTAACACATACCCTAAACATTCATCAATGTCCTTTGTCAGGTCCAGATGATTAAGCAATAATTCAGATAAATTGTAAACTTAAAATGGATTTAGCAAGGCGGAAATTTTCTTCACATATATATAGGAGTATCACATCAGGAAACTCAAAATCAGGCCCAAACGCATGCCTCAATAGGCTACTGTTGAAATGCAACAAGACGTTATGGGTTGCGTATTGTGCTTTTTACATGAGTGTTTGAAGTAAGCATTATATAGCAATAAGTGTATGTAAAAAGTACTGTAATGCTCCTAAAAAAAATTCACTACAGTGAAAAGCAGCAGTTTTTGGGAAACAATGTCACAAAGAAAGACAACAAACTTCAAATAACTATAGGTATTTAGGAGTGAAAATATTTTTGCTGAGTACTGAAGTGTATTAGAAATGTTTCAAGGGCTATGCTGTAGAAGTTATTTGTCAGTCCCCCAAATCTTTGTTTCTGACTGTCGTCAATAGCCTAGGTATCTACATTGTGTGTGATACATTGCTAAGCTACTTCAGCACAGAATTAGTGTTTACTTTTTGACTATTTACATATACTTCAGTGACTTGGATTAAGTGTTATCATTGTGAAATGCCCAAACATAGGTAACCTGCTTTCAATTTATGCTAATATTGGTACAACATTGCAGTATTTGTTGACACACATTTATTCCTTTTCTACTTTTTGAGAATGAACAGTACACAGATTTTAGGGCCAAGTGAACACACTGTACAAAGGTTGATATCCTTTTTGGTGACATCAGTTTACTATTTAAACAACAAAGGCCAACCATTCAGAGATGTGAAACAGTTCCTGGAGATACATAATGATGGATAAGAGACAAGACCATACATGATATAGGGGCTATCATGGTGAATGACAACTGTGACCAGATTCTTACTGATAATGTTACGTACATGCATGAGCTTATGCTTATGTTGAAGCGAAGTTTGAAAGCCTTGAAGCAGGTCAAATCTGAAAACTTTGTAACTGCTTTGTGATCAAAGGTCATGATCAGTTCTGTTTACACAGATTTAATAAAACTATTGTATGTTGGCCTGATTCACAGAATTTACGACAAAATCCTAAACTTACTACTTTTGGTATTCACAGAAGGCATTTAGTAGTCTTAAATTAGGAATTTGTCTTTGAATTAGGATTTTGTCTTAAGTTAGGATTATGTCTTAAGTTAGGATTTTGCCCTAAATTAGGATTTTGTCTCAAGTTAGGATTTTGTCCTAAATTAGTAGTTTGTCTTAAATTAGGATGTTATCTTAAGTTAAACTTAAGTTTATCTTAAGTTTAACTTAAGACATGTGTTATCTTAGGAAGTAAAGTGCAGTTGGACAGTGTTTTATGAATTATTTATTATTTAAAATTTTTAAGTTTATTAACAAGTATGTTTCAGTTTCAATATGTTACACTTACTTAGTTAGGTAGTTGTTGAGATGCATTTATTTCTTCTTTAATGGTTGGGCCTGAGAATCCGACAGAGTTTCCTTCTTGCAGTGTTTGTCATTTTTGAACTATTTAGTTGTTTAAATTAGTGTGCATTGTATATGGTTGATTTAATTCTTTGTCTGATGTTATGTCCAAAGGTGTTTAGACTTTGATTTTATTGGTTGGTTTAGTTTTCATTTGAATTTTTTTTATCATTTATGTCTTTCTATGGTAAACATTAAATTAGGTTCTATTTATGATTGCATAATATATAGTTTGAAAATTTTGAATATAATTTTATTTTTTATATATTTATTATCATTTAGGTTGTTGTCTAAATGTTTGCAGTTAATGCTAATATTTGAGTTGTATTGTTATGATTGTAATTATCTAATGTATTGGGGTGTAATATATATATTTTGGTTATGTAATATAGTTATAATTAATTTAAACATGATTAAAAAATGTTTTAGATTTATTTCAAATAAACTGTTTTATGTAAAAATCTTTAAAAAATCTTTATTTATGATAATGTCATTATGTTGGTGCTTTTATTATAGCCAATATGTTTATTTAAATATGACAATATTTTTATTGACAATATTTGTGTTTTTGATATAATTGCAACTCAATATTTTAATGATGTTTTGGATCTCAATACTTGTGGTTTTACTTTTGATTGGCTGCTCAGAGGCTGTTAGTCTGTGCACAGCAGGGAACTGATGTTACAGTTCTCGCTCTGGTTTTTAACTTTGCTGTTTTAATATTCTTCACTCACCTGTGGGATTCTGAGGGGGTGACTTTGTTTATCTCCTCCCGCCAAGATTTCTGCCGCTCTCCTTCATTTGTGGGATTCGTCTGTGCGAGCGGACCCGCCATCTTGGAGTTAGCGGTCTAGCTTTTTTACGCTCCTAACGTCTGGGCTCTATATAATGTGACTCTGATGAGAGTGCACAGCGTTTGATTGGCTGCTCAGAGGCTGTTAGTCTGTGCACGGTGGGGAACTGATGTTACGGTTCTCTCTCTGGTTTTTAACTTTGCTGTTTTAATATTCTTCACTCACCTGTGGGATTCTGAGTGGGTGGCTTTGTTCATCTCCTCCCGCAAAGATTTCTGCCACTCTCCTTGATTTGCGGGGTCCGTACGTTCGACCGGACCTGCCATCTTGGAGTTAGCGGTCTTGCTTTTTTACGCTTTTCACGTCAGGGCTCTATTTAATTAGACGCTGGCACGAGCGCGCTGGCAGCACGCTAAAGGTGCACCAAAGGCAAGCTTGTCTGCCCCCGTCTGCTCTAAGGACACGCTCAGCGCCAGCCACGGTGCCCCTTCGGAGCTGGTGTGGGATCTGATACTTGGCCTTGCCCTATAAGTTATTCTAGTGATGAGCTTCATCATATTGGTGAGCTGGGTAGAGATAAGGGGGCTCTCTGGTTTGCTGAGTCTGCCGCTCCTATAGTAGAATTTTTCAAAGGCCTTTTGGCTTGTGGGCTTTTAAATGTTAGATCTCTGCCTAAGCATAGTGGAAATTCATCTGATGTTGGAATTACATGAGCTCAGTGTTTTATTTATGGCAGAGACTTGGACTTACTCAGATTGTGAGGTTGACCCCAGATGGGCTTGTCCGCCCGGCAACAAAATCTATCATCAACCAAGACTGAGTGGGAGGGGGGATGGTGTTGGGGTGATCTATAAAGACACTATGAAGCTGGTGATTATTGACATTGATGTGGTTGTAGGATTTGAATTACTTAGCTGTGCCAATAAGAACGACCATGGCCTTATTTTAACAGGGATTATTTGTTATAGACCTCCTGGGGCTTTTAGTGTGCATCAGCAGCAATCACTGTTGGATACTGTCACTAATATGGCAGCCACGCACTGCAAATTAGTGATTCTTGGGGATTTTAATCTGTGGTTAAATGGTTCCTTGACTTTGAAGAAGCAAATAGTGTGTTTAGCTAGTCTAGCCCTACTGGTAATCTGGACGTCTTACACCTCCCACCCCCCTCCGCCCCATATGTGCTGGTTTTAAGTGGCGCTCCAGCACTTAAAGAGGGACAGAGGGAGTCCTGGTCTGATTTGCAAAGCAAGTCAGTAGACTGGCTCCATAAGCATAAAAATGTAGACACACACAGAATTGAGGACATAATCATTGCAAGGACAGTAGGGTGGGTTGGACCCTCACACAAATGTATACAGGGGGACTGCATTGTCCTAAATTTTAGAAGGCCCCAGCAGGTTCGTCATATTTTATCTGTCACTGACAAAACATTTAACCCTCCTACTAATATCAGCACACTCCCTTTGGGCTACTTTTATAAGCCACCGCTTACCCCAAACAGAGGCACCAGAACAGCCATGCCTTTATCTAATAATTACTAAGTCCTCTCTAGTTTGGATCTGCTAGATTGACCATCAAAGACGCTAGACAATGTAGATGCTAGTGACACGCCAGCTCAAGACACACCAACTAGACCTAACTGCGCCCAAGGGAAGACAGATTTAGTAAAAAAGCCAGTTTGAGTGCATAGAGCTGGAATGTGGCTGGTCTTCGAGCAATACTTGATAATGTAGGTTGGGTAAATTCGATAAGGGAATATGATATTCTCATGTTCCAGGAAACTTGGGCCACTGAAGAATTATATATTGAAGGTTTCCATTGTTTTAGTGTGTGATCCCAAAAACCCAGGATGGGAAGACCATCGGGAGTACTGTTTATTGGGATTAACGTGGCAGCTGGGGGAAGTTTCAAAGTAATCACAACTCATAGTTTAGACTATCAGGCTGTACTGTTCAAAAGAGGGATTCATCTTCATTTGATAAACTTTCATAATAATGATTTCCAGTCAGTTCCAAACAACAGTTTTATAAAGCTTTTTGATTTTTTTTCAGATTTGGATAACCACTCTAATAATGGAGACCTTTTGGGTACATTAGTAGGGCGTGATTTTAATGCTAAAATTAATGATTTGGGCCCGAATAAGGGAACAGCTCACTTTGCACAATCATCAACCAGTAGAGGTAGAGAACTTGAACAGTTGACTAAATCGTATATTTTATCCAATGTTATGGACCTGGTCGCAGGATCAACTATGACCAACCATCCAACTTACAGGGGTTGGGGGTGTAGTTCCATAATTGATCATATTTTTGTATGCCCTCTGATTGAAAACCATCCTCTCTAAACCTCCCCCGAAGGTGGCACTCACCCCTAGATGGTTTAACCACGACTGTTCCAGAGCGAATAGGAACTTACGCAGGGCATTAACCACCACCCAGAGGTGCTCCATAGGAGTCAAGCAGGCTAGAGAGGAATATAAGGAGGCTATTAAATACAGGAAGAATTAACTTTTGAGGGAACAATGGGACAAACTCTCTGAGGCAGCTAGTCTAAAAAATGGTAACATCTTCTGGGCAGCGGTCAGGGAAGTCCGCTCTATGGGCCAGTCCCTGACGCCGATCAGCAGTAATATAGCTAGCGACGCATGGGTGATTCACTTATCAACTATCTATTCCACTCCATCTCCATTCGAGTTAACCCTCATTCCAGGTAATACAACACCCATAGATATCAGTATTTCAGAAGTAGTTGAAGCAATTAACCAGAGTTTAGGTAATAAAGCGCCGGGCCCAGACGGGCTACCCATTGATCTAATCAAGTGGAACCCGGCCTTCTTTTAAAACATTTTGTGTATAAATTGTATGTGCTTTTTTAGAACACTTATAATTGCACTAGAGAAAACCCCTACCTCATTTACGCCACTTTTGATCCCTACTCCCTGCACAGCCGATTTAGGGCTGTGACGAGAGAGGGGTGGACGCCATCTTGGGGGGTACGGACGGCCAGCGCTCTAGCTGTTGGCTGCCTCCCGCCCTGACAAGCTATTTAAACACGCTGAACACATAGTGCACAACCCAGTGGACGCGTGAGCTGTATTACCCCTGAGGCGGAAGCCGGGGGCTGTTAAAACTACAAGGAGACAGTATTAATCTGTGCGAATTTTATCTGCAGCGCGTTATGTCTTTTACCCGATATTTTAAAACATTTTGTGTATAAATTGTATGTGCTTTTTTAGAACACTTATAATTGCACTAGAGAAAACCCCTACCTCATTTACGCCAATTTTGATCCCTACTCCCTGCACAGCCGATTTAGGGCTGCGACGAGAGAGGGGTGGACGCCATCTTGGGGGGTACAGACGGGCAGCGCTCTAGCTATTGGCTGCCTCCCGCCCTGACAGGCTATTTAAACATGCTGAACACATAGTGCACAACCCTGTGGACGCGTGAGCTGTATTACCCCTGAGGCGGAAGCCGGGGGCTGTTAGAACTACAAGGAGACAGTATTAATCTGTGCGAATTTTATCTGTGGCGCGTTATGTCTTTTACCCGATATTTTAAAACATTTTGTGTATAAATTGTATGTGCTTTTTTAGAACACTTAAAATTGCACTAGAGAAAACCCCTACCTCATTTACGCCACTTTTGATCCCTACTCCCTGCACAGCCGATTTAGGGCTGCGACAAGAGAGGTTTGGACGCCATCTTGGGGTGTACGGACGGGCAGCGCTCTAGCTGTCAGCTGCCTCCCGCCCTTCCCTCTCTATCCGGTCATAAATGATCACTATCTTCCGACGGCACAGCGGGTGGGCGCAGCGGGCGCACCGGCGGCGCACCGAAGGCAAGTCCGTCTGCGCCCGTCCGTGACGGGCCGGGACTAGGGGCCACAACCCCTGGCCAAAAGCAAATTCTCACCTATAGCTTCACTTCCCTATTTCAGCTGCGAGGCCACGTCGCTACTCCCTGTCTCACCTCATGGAACCCCACCACAAAATATTTTGCTTGCCAACACTGCGCATTTCGGCCCTCCCCTCTAACCCCAGCGCCTATGTAGCATATGCTCCTTGTAAATTGTAGATCCCTACCTAAGCACTCCATGGAGATCTCCTTACTCTTATCCGAGATGGAACCAGATGTGCTGTTCCTCACGGAAACATGGCTTCATATAGATTCGGATCCCCATAAGCACTTCCTATAGGAGATCAGATACATCGAGCAGACCGCCCAATTGGAAAAGGTGGCGGTATTGCAATTATATATAAAAACTGCTATAACTGCCGTAGCTCTCCCAATTATCTGTCTACTTGCGAAAACCTCTCCTTCTCACTAGACCTGTCCCCCACATGCACCTTTTCAGGGACCCTCATCTGTCGACCACCTGGCACTCCAGGTAACTTTATTAATAGTCTGCCTTCCTCCATAGCTAACAGAGTCTGCAGTCTTCCAAACTATACTCTGCTGGGGGATCTGAACGTCCATTTGGACGATCCCTTGTACTCTGCAGCCATGGAATTACTAAATTGCCTTGAGGCGCTAGGGTTCTCCCAGCGAGTTCCGGAACCCACCCATTCTAGGGGACATCTCCTAGACCCCATATTTAGCAATTGCACCCAGCTTATGGCCGATTCACCCATTTCTCTCCCCTGGTCTGATCATCTTCTGAACCCATTTACCTGGTCAACGCTAATTCCATATGCCGCTCCACCTTCGGTACCCCATAGGGACCGTAAGTGGTCAAAGCTTAATTACACACAGTGGGCCACTGTTCTAGAAGCCTCCACCCCAGTATGCAACCCCGACCCTACAGTTAGTAATGATAACTTTAATAAGTGGATCACTCACTCACTGGACAGCATCCTTCCAATTATAGAGCTTGAACCGAAACATAGTGCAAGGAATGCACCCTGGTACTCTCAAAATCTACGTAACATGAAGAAGGAATGTAAAAAACTTGAAAGGAAATGGCGCATTGATTATTGATTAACAAATAAAGATGCATATCGATCTTCTATAAAACTCTATAAAAACAACATAAAGATCGCTCAATCCACCTACTATGATAACAAAATAAACGCAACGGTGTCAAAACATAAAGAGATCTATCGAATTGCTAAATCCCTCTTAAAACTACCGGACAAACTGCCAGATCCTCATAGTGCTCAGACCCGCTGCAATGAACAGGCAGAATACTTTCACAGTATAATAGCCACAATTTACTAATCCTTCCCACATGTCCCTACTACCCAAGCTGGCCCAACGGAGACAGATTCACTCCCCTTGGTCTTCCTGGAGGCTTTTCCAATATTGGAACCCACGACGCTTGAAATCATCATGCTCCAGGTGAAGTCTGGATCCCCTGATTACCCAGCCCCAGCTCAGTACCTGCGGTCAGTTATTCCCTCTATCTTGCCTACCATCTTTAATCTAATTAACACCTCTCTATCTTCAAGAATCGTACCACCAAGGTGGAAACAAGCAACGGTAAGAGCCCTCTTAAAAAAAGCTAACTTAGACCAGACGAATCCAGGAAATTATCGTCCGATCTCCCTACTGCCTTGGATAAGTAAAATTGCGGAGAAACATGTAAACAACATCCTTACAGAATTCCTAGAAAGTAATAATTTGCTGGACGTATCGCAGACTGGGTTTTGACCCATGCATGGGACAGAAACCGCGCTTCTGGCTGTGACAGTAGGAGCTAGAATGATTGCGGACCAAGGCTGCATTGCGGCCATCATTTTATTGGACCTCAATGCCGCCTTTGACACCGTAAATCATGATATCCTTATTCAGAGGATCTCAGGTCTAGGAATTAGTTCCAGGGTAAAGGCCTGGATTCAATCCTTTCTGTCAGACCGATCCTTCCGAGTCTGTGAGGGTAACGTTACATCGCTTAGTAAAGCACTCAGTTGTGGGGTTCCTCAGGGCTCCTCCCTGAGCCCCACACTGTTTAATATATACATGCGCCCCCTTGCTGAGATTATCCGCCCTTTTGATGTTCAAATTATATCATACGCTGACAACACCCAGCTGGTGGTAATGCTGAATCATCCCTCAACCCAGCCAAGTGATCTAAGGGGCTGCATGGAAGCAGTCTGTGCCTGGATGACCCAGTCATATCTAAAATTAAATGGAGACAAGACGGAGCTAATGTTATTAGGTAACTCCCCGTCAAAATCCATCGACTCCATTTGGCCATCCTCACTGGGTCCCGCTCCTGAACCTAAAGACACCATTAAAAGCCTGGGAATTTGGATGGATAAAACACTTACATTCAACCAGCAAGCAGTAAAACTTTCTGCTACCTGCCTGGGCGTCCTCAGGCTTATCCGCAAGATCCTTACGCTCCTCCCTCCAAAGGCAAAACAGATTATGATTCAGGGGCTAATTCTGTCCCGCCTAGATTTTGGGAACGCCCTCTACCTGGGAGCACCCAAATCAACCCTCAAAAAACTCCAGGTAATTCAGAATTGCGCAGCTCGTACCCTCTTAGGCATTCCCCGTCGCCAGTCTGTGGAAACTGAATTAAAAGATCTCCACTGGCTACCTATTAGGGAAAGAATCGAGTTTAAAAGCTTATGTATTGCCCACCGCGCTTTTTGGAGGAAAGGGGTAGTTTTAAATTACACCCTGATCAGTCCATATAATCCCACCAGACAGCTTAGCTCGTACCCTCTTAGGCATTCCCCGTCGCCAGTCTGTGGAAACTGAATTAAAAGATCTCCACTGGCTACCTATTAGGGAAAGAATCGAGTTTAAAAGCTTATGTATTGCCCACCGCGCTTTTTGGAGGAAAGGGGTAGTTTTAAATTACACCCTGATCAGTCCATATAATCCCACCAGACAGCTTAGATCGACGCATGCCTTTCGAGTAAGTAATCCCAGGTTTCAAAGAGCGAGGTGCGGAGGCCGTACTTTCTCTGTAAATTCGGCCAGACTCTGGAACTCCCTCCCCCTATCCCTCCGCTCTGAGCCCAACCTTCTCCTTTTTCCGGAAAAAATTGAAGACATTCCTGTTCAGCAGATAAACACAGTTTCCTTTTCCGTTATACACTCCTGTCATCCACTAGCGCTAGGATGCCTGCGGGTAGCTATCGCGCTTTATAAAAACCTACTCCAATCCAATCCTTCTGGGCCCCGCTGCTTTTGAATATTCTTAATAACTTGACGTTGGCAAAGATACCTGAGATTTGGGCCAGAAGTATAATATTTCAGAATTTCAAGAAGGAGGATAGATCTCTCCCATGTAACTACCGACCTATCTCCCTAATAGACAATACCCTCAAAATTCCAGGTAGAGTCCTGTACAATAAAATTGCGAACTGGATAGAAGCAAATGACATCCTAGATCCTTGTCAGTTGGGTTTTAGGGGCAAGGTAGGAACCAAGGAACAATGCCTCAACCTAAACCTGATTATTGGTAAATATGCTACCGCAAAGAAGTCCCCTGTCTACATGGCTTTTATGGATTTGTCCACAGCCTTTGACCTAGTGAATAGGTCAAGGCTGTGGAAAATCCTTTTGGCCAGAGGTCTGGATGAAACCTTGGTAAATTTCCTGGCATATCTGCATAGAGACCTCAAGGCCCAAGTAAGGATTGGGGCGGGTGGAGAGATTTCGGGGCCCATTGATATCGGCAGGGGGTTCAGACAAGGATGCGTTGGCCCCCCTGCTTTTTATTATATATATCAACGGCCTCAATGCCTCCGTGAGACTGGCTACCCGAGATGTCCCATATATTAATAATGAACCCATCCCTGTGCTGCTCTACGCAGACGATGCAGTTCTTATAGGCCATACCCCAAATTCACTGCGTCTTCTTGTTCTAAATTTTAATAATTACATGAAAAAATTAGACCTGAGGGTAAATTTTAAGAAAGCATTCCCAATGAGTAGTGGCCCGGGGAAGCATGACATAGGCCCGATTACAATAGGCGGCCAAAAACTGACCTGGGTAAGATCATTTGTTTATTTAGGATTGGCCTTTGCTGCGAACGGCTCCTGGAGTGAGCATTTAGCTTACGCCAGGAGCAAATTCTCAAAGGCCACCAACTCGATCTTAAGCTTACCTCGCCCTAAGACCACGGGTGCGCTTTTAGCTGTACAGAAAATGTATAAACTTCAGTGCACCCCGGTGGCCACATATGCCGCCGAGATCTGGGGAACGGCCAACTGCTCAGTAATCCAGCAAATAGGTTTTGCAGAAAATTATTGAATACCCCAATTTCTACCCCCCAATACATATGCCACAAAGAACTCAATATTAATTTTATAACTGATTTTATACGGGCACGTCCAGCACTTATGTGGATTGCAGTGTGGAAGAACGAAGCATATTCCCTGACACAGCTGATTATCAAGGATTGTTTACGCTGCGATAAGGGCTTAGAAATCCCATGGCTGAGCGGTGTCCTAAGTAGTTTGCGTGATATAAATAGGGAAAGTGTTTTCTGGGACCCCACATTAGCAGCCTCAGTTGCAAAAAAGGAAATGCAGAACACCCTGTACTCCCTATATAAGGATGAGCGGGAGACGGTAGAGGCCAGGAAAACAACTGTGCGCAACTACATGCTTATCAAACGGTATAGTTATCCGCTTCATACGTATTTGTCCTTACCAATGAGCCGTTGGGAGACAAGCTTACTGTTTCGATTAAGAGCTGGTACAATTCAATTCGCACTTTGCTTACCAGTTGGCCACAGCCCAAATTCGAATTTAACTTGTGTTCTTATGATGGGAGGAGTGAGCAAACTATTATGCACTTTATATTCTTCTGCAAATACTATATCAAATATTTTAAACAGTTTTTATGTCCCTATTTTAATAAAAGAAGACCAATTACTCTGGAGGTATCATATCGATTAATAATAGAATTAGATGATGTCGAACTTATCTTTCGCACTAGCACTTTCTTAAAAACTGTAATAAGGGTGCGGAGATCCATGATGGACCCCTGATACTGCTTAATATAAACTGTGATGTGTTTCTTTTTTAATAATTATATATACTGATATGATGGACAGTTTTGCACAAGTCACTTTTGAAACTTGTATATTGTAGTTTAAATCTTTTGTATTAATTATTGTGATGTATTTGTTTTGTGTGCTTTTATGGGTACTGTTGTATCCGAATAAAGTTGAACTGACTGACTGACTGACTCTGGCTTTTATAATGTGCTTTACTCATGTGAAGGCCTTGGTCTCTTTCAGCAGGTGTCCAAGGCCACTCATAAAGGAGTGCACCTTCTTGGTTTAATTTTTTCAGAAGCCCATCTTCTTTATATTGGGGAAACTCTGCCCATGGCCTGGACTGACCATTTCCTGATCAAATATTTTGTAAATTCCATCACCCATAACACTCAGGCAGCCTGCTCTACTACTGAATACATTAGTAGAGACTGGAAGGCTCCCCTACGTAAGAGGGGCCCTGTCCCTATGTTCCAGGTTGAGGATTGCTTCTCTTCAGATAAGCAAGTTGAGGAGTATTATGCCTCTCTTTGCCTGAAGATTACCTCAGTCTTGGACTCTTTGGCCCCTTTGAAAAATCATAGATGTAGGGGTAGACCTCGGCCCCTTGGTTTACCAATAATTTGAAAAATTTGAAATTAGCGTGCAAGCAGGCTGAGAGGAGGTGGAGACGAGGTTATATGGATAAGGACAAGCACACGTGGAAATCTAAAATTTAGGGCTACAAGAAGGAGATTATAAGGACCAAGGCAGAGTATTTTTCTCCCATGATTCTTAATGCCTCTAATAGCTCCAGAGGTATTTTTAACATTTTGAACAGTCTCACTAGTCCAGACTGCTCCAAGAATGTGATATCCCCCTCTCAAGAACTTTGTGAGAACCTGGCTAGGTTCTTCCATGATAAAATCAAATCTATTATTGATGATTTGGAGGGGGGCCATCTGCAACCAGTGGCTGTAGCTTCTGAGACTATGGGCTTTGACTATCCCGCTGAGAGTGGCTCAGAGGATGGTGGTGTCACCCCTGAATGTCTGGCTGTTAACTATTTATCTGAGTTCATGCCTCTGGTAGTGGAGGATTTCAGTAGGATGGCACAGGGTATTCCCTCGGGCTCACCTCTTGACCCTGTACCACATAAAATCCGGACGGAGTTTGAGGTAGAATTGTTTCCAACACTCCGCTTGGTTTGTAAGCAGTCTCTTGCTAACGGAATGTTTACATCTCAATGGAAGCAAGCACCTGTGACATCTCTGCTTAAGAAGCCCTCCCTTGACCCAGTGTGTTCTAAGAACGATAGGCCTATCTCATTATTGCCTTTTCCGGCTAAGATTGTGGAACGAGTGGTTAGTAGCACTCTTTCTAGGCACTTGGAGCAACATAACCTACTGGAGGAGGTTCAGTTTGGCTTTTGGCCATCCCTCGGTACTGAGACAGCCTTGGTGACCGTCATGGACGAACTTCGGAGACGGAAAGACAGGGGTCAGGCAGCTATGCTGGTTCTGCTCGACCTGTCTGCCGCCTTCGATACGGTTAACCATGGGACCCTGCTGAGAAGACTGAGAGAGGTGGGGGGAATGGGCTGTGCTTTGCGGTGGTTCAAGTCTTTTTTACAGGGCAGACAGAAAGCGGTGTGCCTCCCTCCCTTTCAATCTGCCTTCACCAATATTTCGCATGGTGTGCCACAGGGCTCGGCTATCAACCCTGTCTTATTTAATATCTATCTGAAACCCCTGATTGTGGTCATCAAAGAACATAATATTAACATCGTATATTATGCTGATGACGTGCAGCTGATTCTCTCCTTTGAGGGAGATCAGTCGACGTCAGTGGAAGTGTTTCACAATTGCCTGCATGACACAGCGTGTTGGTTGAAGGAAAACTCGCTACAATTTAATGCGGGTAAGACTGAGGTGATGTTCAGCTCTGCAGACAGGATTCCTCCTGGCCCGCCCAGTAATTTCTGGCCTACTGACGCCTCGTCCGCTGTTCGGTCAGTTAAAACGGTACGCAACCTGGGCATTATGTTTGACAATAAACTTACTAAGGAAGCCCAGGTTACAAAACAATCTGCTGTTTTGCCATTATAAAATCATTGCAGCAAATTTTTCCTCTACTGCCCCCTCAGGCGCTTGCGCTAGTGGCGCGCAGTACGATTCTCAGCAGATTAGATTATTGTAATGCCCTGTTGCCTGACTCTCTGAAGTTTCTTCTGGACAGACTGCAGAGGATTCAGTCTGCAGCAGCTAAGTTAGCCCTGGGGTTGCCCAGAAGGTCTTCTTCCTCCGCGGCCCTGGCAGAGCTGCAATGGCTCCCGTTGAGACAGCGAGTTCAGTTTAAGTCTCTCTGTCTTGTGTTTAATGCCCTTCATGGGCTGGGACCTGCGGTCATGCGGAGAAAGTTTGAATGGTATGTTCCTACAAGAAGTCTCCGCTCTTCCTCGGCGAGATTGGTGAAGGTACCAAGGTTTAGGAAAGTCAGGTGTGGTAGATCCTATGGTGTGGCAGCTGCCAAACTTTGGAACGAACTCCAGTGGGAGATTAGACGAATCAGGGACCTCCTTCCGTTTAGAAGGAGTTTGAAAACCTGGCTGTTCCCCAAGACAGAGTTGGCATCGGGCACATTCTTATTCTGTACTTTGAGCTGCTTAGCGCCAGGATGCCTGTAAGGTGATAGTGCGCTCTATAAATTAAATTAATAAGTAAAGAAAATAAATATGATTTAAGTATAGGAAGTCGATATTTTTGTTCTGGATAATTATTTTCCAATATTTGTGTGTATCGATTTTGCATGCATCGATTTTATTATATCAGTGATCTGACTTTGTCAATCATGTCAGCTCAGTCCAGTGGTGTATTCATCTCTCACCGAATACTCTTAGCTGATTGTGTGCACCCTTCTGCATCCACTTGAGTGATTGCACATAATACAATGAGGGAATATTTTACAACCACAGTACTCTATTTTGTGCCTCTTGGCTCCCTCTCATGGGGCTCACTCCAATATACTAATGCTGCATGTGGTGGCACATTAAACACAAGGCTTCTTGGCTTCACCAATGATTGTTTCATATAGCGTTGAAAACAACTCTAAATAAATATGGAACTAAATTAACAAAAGCTTTGCACAGATGTTAGCATGATACGGAGCTACAAAACGTTCTGAATGCTAGTTACTATCCAGTATATAAGGTGTTTGTGTGGGAAAGATGCTCTTTTCACAGTGCCAGAAACAGTTTGTGGCACTTTGCAACAAGGGGGCATTGTTGGGGCAGACCAACACAAATAGTCAAAACCTACTAATATAACCAGACCCGGTTTTACTTCATAAAACAATTCCTACAGGAAGGATGCACAAACTAGTGTGAATGCCGTCATTATCCCCAAACAACCTGTGCCTTGCATGTGTACTGCAGTGCACAGCACATATCCAATGTGTTTGAAAAGTTGTATTTGCCTACAAATAGCAGATTGTACTGGAAGGGTATGCCTCCAGCACTTGTTTATACTAGGCAGGGTGCACCTGACTCTGTGCCATGTTGTGCGTCATTCAAGGCAGCCTGTTTGTGCGCCAGTGCAAGGGTAGACGCCAGTAGCACACCAATCGCAATAGATGTAGAGCTTCACTGTGTACCCTCCTACGTGCCACACAGCCCATCAAACAACGCAGGTGTGTTGTATTAAATTCTATTAAAGATTGTATATCATTTCTAAAACAATCTGTCATAGCTTTTTTCCAACCTATTTTTTTTGTAATGCAACATTATTATCATTCAGCATTTGATGCGTACTCGAATCTAAAGGACACCGTTCGGTTTGGTAAATTAACAACTGCGTCATCATCCTAAAATACAAATCTAACAATGAAATTAGGACCGTAAATAGCGAAACGGTGCTACGCAATGGGAGTAAAACATCCTCATAATACTGCATTTGTTTATTAAAACATCCGATGTAAAATAATGATCAACCATGCACACTCAAACGGGAAAACAAATATAATACACATTTTTTTTTTACGTTCTGAGAGTCTGCTCCAAGATATTGCTAAGAGTTATTGGCATTGGCGCCATCCACAATTTCTACGGTGACAGTTTTCTTGCTCAGGTAGCTATGGATTCAATATCATTAAGATAATAGGTGAGTTGCAAAACAACAGGCATGTCCCCTGTTGCCAAAAACAATCTGCAAAATGTACCATAGGTAGTATGATGCTTTGTGAGCTCAACTGTGAGAATATATTCAAAATAATATACAGGGGGATTCCCAATGAAGAGATAGGAATAGAACTGTGATCAGATACAGATGTACGTTGTGACACTGGCCATCATTTCAACTAGTTCATGCATCATTAACATGCTAGTGGAGAACACATATCAGATAACAACAGGCAATAGGCTGACGTTGGGCGGGGTTAGACCTACAATCATGCTGAAGGTTTTAGGCAGAGAAAGGACCACCTTCAGTATTTTAGCCAGGAGTAAAACAATAATTTGAAATTAAAAAAGATCCACAACGATTTGTGGGAAATTATATTAGGCAAATGTCATAGAAAGAGTTTTATTTAGCATTTTCTGTCACTGCGACGTTTCCTAGGAAGAGTTTAAAAAACAGAGGGGCAGATTTACAAGTCCCTTGCGCCACTTTTGCGTCACTATTAATATGGGAAAAGTGACGCAAAAGTGGGGCAAGTGGCTTGTAAATATGCCCCAGAATGCATTACCGCAAGACATTTTGCAAAGGGAAAAGGGCGGAATGCCATAAATTCGGCGAGTATGCTCTTTGTAGAATTTGACTGAGGCTCATTGTAGTTCTCTGATGGGGCAGAGGGAAGTGCCAGAAAAGGTGGAAATGGCGCAAAAGTTCAACAAGCTATCCAGGACGTCCTGCATCTTTCTGACATTGCGGATGTTAATGGATTTTGAGGCTGTGGTGATTTTAGAGTGACCCTTCCTTCACGGTGAAGAATGGGAACATAAAATCACATGGGGAAGGGTAGTAAAGGAGAATCCTCTGGACATGTGAGTTTTCCGCAGCATACATATTGATTTGCCTCACTTGCCACATAAGACGTCACGTAATCAGTCATCCCCTGCATATTTGCACCAACCAACTGTGATCGAGGCTTGTGGGATTCAGAGATAAAAAATATGTTCCCTTTTTTTATCGTTCACCCGCTGCATGAGAATACTCAGAAAACAAAACATGATCTCTTAGCTCAGGAAACTAGTCATCTTCAGCTAAGAACAATCAATACGTTTTCTGTTACAGGTATTAGAAGTCCCACATCATTTGAAGAAAATGCAGTATCTATAAGAGGAGGTGAAAAAACAAGCCTAGTTCTGATAACGCTAAATTAGACACAGCTAATAACTCAGGCTACAAAGATCGACACCCTGACCCGATCTGCCCATCATTGATAGCAGAGGATGATCTAGATTGTTCAGGAATTAAATCAACATGGACATTTTAGCATCTGTTCGCTGCTCCTTTCTCTGCTTGCCTTGAGGAGCGTTGGAATCACTATTAGCCGTCTTTTTATGCGAATCTGCAGTTTTACAGTGTTTTCTTTCTTATTTTCATACCATATAATTATAAAAGTTTAGAAGGTAGAAGGCCAGAAGAATGCAATAAACAGAAACGGTGTAGATTCACATTCACAACATACATATTTACCTGCTCTGCTTTTAGTTGAAAAGTCATCACTAATATGGGGTACAAGGCATGTACAACATGAACGAGGCTATAGTGGATCCAGAGAAACAGTAACAGAATCTGCTATATTTTTGTTTCCTAGCAGCATTTCTGCCTTCGTTCCTGGGACCATTAGGCAAAGATTGTAGATAACTTAATAATATAAACATTGAGAAGTATGAAAAGTGAGCAAGTGCAGGACCTCTCCTGAAATACTTTTATTAGCAAATGATGGTTGATGTGGGTGTGACTTGAAAAAGGCAAGGGAAGACATGTCTGGTAAGTGGTCCCATGGTTAATGACTAATATTCATGTATTTTCCTGAAATTGGTGCTCTGCAATGTTGGATTCTGCCCCTCAATGAGAACTGAAACATGGGGGCACCCCCTCAAGCATCTGTCTGAGTAGCCGGCCTTAAGTGAGAGGCAATGGGGACACAGAAAGGACACTCAGCTGCTGGCCAGAGAATAGGGTGATGTGTAATGTTTGACCACACATGTGGCTTAGCATGGGACAAACAGAGACTCAGGAAAAACAGAAGCCTCCTGCCAGGAGCCTCCCATCAGCATGCAGTGAATGGAGTAGTAGTTTGGAGACAGGCGTACACGGCTTCTGCAGAGTCCATGCATGACAGACTGGAACTGTGGGGGGGACTGCATGCAGTCGTGACAGCAGCGGAGCAAATACAGTGCAGGCTTATGGGAAATGAAACTGTTGCTGATCCTTCAATACCTAAATTGCATGGGTTGACTTGGATTGATTGGTGGCCTTGTCTTGAATAGAGGGTATTAGGGAGGTGGCAGAAGGCAGGAACGTAAAACTACTTGGTGACAAGTTGACAAACAAAGCTGTCTTAAGATCCATTTCAGTGATGTGGGTTTCCAAGGAAATGGAGTTGGGGTGTGTGCCATTGTGATTTTGGCACCCACACCTGAGTAGGAAAAAGGTGTTTTCCAGGAATTCAACTCAGCTCCTGAAAGGGACCAAGACTCCGTTGAGTAGGGAGGCCATGGCCTGGTCAAAGGCATCACTTGCGCTGTGGCTGGGGTTCTGATGTTTTAAGGGCCTGTGACCTACAGCAACAAGGTTCCTCTTCCATTCTCCTTATTTATTTTTCCTAAGTTGTTTGATCTTCTGGGGCCATGAAAAATACTGGATTGAGAAAACTGGCCTGTGTGTTAATGCACATGGCTGCTCCTATACATGGACTGTGGCTACCATTTGCTGATATGATGAATGTCATGAAAGTTATACCCAACACTTGTGAGGGACAATGTAGTACAATTTGTGGTTGACCACAAGCAACATTTTAGAGCTTGTGACAGAACTGCTAACATATTTGATGAGACCCAGACAGGAAAACAGTGGGGCTATCACCTGTAGAGCTACACTTGGGTAAGGAACGGCTGGAACAGGCTTATGAATAGTGTGCAATTCCACCATTTGGTAAAGAAGCCTGTTGGGGACGTACCCATATACATGTTTCCCCCAGCAGAGTGTGTGTAATGACTACCTTAATTTGCATGCAAGAGGATGCATTGCCTGAGAAGGACAGGAACATGCTTGTAAGTAGTGTGCAACTCCACCTTCTAATACCATTCTGATATGAGTAAATGCATATGCTTATCTGCTATGTACAAGAGACCATACAGTGACTATGGAAGAGACTGAGCAGTTGTATCTCATTTCAGGGCTGTGTTATACCATGGAGAAACCTTGCATTTTTGCTAATAAGCATCCTCATAGGTAAGGTAGCTCAGAATCTAGAAGCCTGGGGCTTTAATTACCATCTGGGGATACAGATATACCTCACGAAAAATGACCTACTGCAGCACAAAGCATTGTGCCTTTACAGGACTTAAACAATGAGAAAACTGCTGGATCAAGTATCTGATTTCAAAAATCGGTACCATAGGACTGGGGAAGATGGTGGCATTACCAGCGATTCTATACTATTTCCAGGGCTTTCTAGCATTCATAGGAATCAGCATCTAATGCCCCAAGGACCTTATTACAAGTGGCCCGTAAATTAGGCTGGACCCCGTAACTGGCTCATAGGAATTCCAGGTTTATATTGAATGCAGCTCAAATCTCCATTTGAAAGACTAGGGGGAATGCAAAAGTTAGCAGTGATACACCACTTTCTAAATGTTTTTCCCCCAAAAGGTCTAATTCCCATTATAGCCCGGACCTAGTGGGACCCTAGTTAATGGTAATTCCAGTGTGGGAAAATAACACACATTTTTCAGGGATATTCATAATACAGGCTTCAGTAAACTGACCGTGCCGGAGGAACAGAGAAGCCCTGGTCACACTATAGCAATAGTAGAATAGGATTATCTTATCTAACAATATATTATTGGGAAGCCCATGCGCAATAGGTCATTTTATGATATGCCTCTCAAGAGGGAAATAGTCTTTACAATGAAGTCCTTACCGCAAAATACCTTTACCATGCAGGTACGTACCAAACAGGAAATTATTCTTACCTTTACCAAACCAGCAAGTATTTTTTGTAAATAACATAGCTATTATGTTTTTTAAAAAAAAGATGTTAAAGTGCTGGCAGTGGTAAATGGAGTTAAGTGTAGGTTTAGGAATGGTTAGTTGTAGAGGGAGGTAAGGGTAATTTTAGGTTTTTAAGATGGGCAGAGGTAAAGGGGCAAGCTCATCAGCACCTGTCAGCACCTGGCACTACCGCTGGGAAGCCCAGTTGCTGGGGCAGCCATGCGCTTTAGAAATATCATAACATAACAGAACATGACTGCAACCAGCACCTAGAAACCCTGCTTCCCCCCACACCGATACCCTGATGTGCTCCTCCATGCTCTCAAACCCAGCCGCAGCATGCTGCACTTCGGACACACTGCACCACATAGCATAGAAGGAGCGTTCACATGTTCTCATGCACTTTCCATCACCCTACACTCACTACCACACCAACAGCACTCCACATGATCCTACTCACACCAACTAACCACCCACTCACCCTCCGGCAGGGCAAACACCAACTACACAACATGCAACACTCACATGCATGCTCCTCATCACCTGTTCACTCACCAAACACTCCCCAGAGATACAGGACCTAATGCACGGCCATGCTCCGGACCTGCTAATCCTCATTGAAATATGGCTAAACCCAACTTCTGCACCGGACTTCGCTACAACCATCCACCTCGTCTACAGAATCATCAGGCAAGACTGTCAGCACAAGCCCGGAGATGGAGTTGGCATCATATTCAAAGATACCATCAGCTGAAACAACTACACAGACACCCTTAACAGCTACATGGAACACTTCAATTTCAAGATATCCATCACAGCCAACTTCTCCCTGGGTAAAATCCTAATATACAGACCACCAAGACCCTGTGCCAATTTCACCAATTACATCACAGACTTCATCACACCCTAATGATCACTGTCAGACCAGTGGCGGCTCCTTTGCTAAGGCTGAGAAGCATTGCCCTCCTGCTCTCGGAGCAGTGTAAAAGGAAAAATAAAATAATAATAACAAAAGTTATTATCATTTTATTTTTAGTATCTTCCAGCCAGGTTAGAAAGGGGTGGGCGGGGCTCCCGTGACCTCGAGGGAGAAGGAGTTGTTGCTGCTGCATGAAGTGCACATGACAGTTTGGCTGGCCGTTTTGGGCTGCCCAGACATTCATGTGTACTTTGTTATGTTATGTTATGTTATGTTATACTTTTATTTGTATAGCGCACGGCTACTCAGAAAGAGTGTCCCGGCGCTTTATGCAGGCAGCTCAGCGTAAACAAGCATAACAGCATAAAACAGAAACAAAGGAAAGGAGAAATAGCCTAAAGGTTAAAAAGCCAGGTCTTAAGGCTCTTCCTAAACAGGAACAGATTGGGAATACTGAGTAAAGTCAAAGGTAAGGGATTCCATAACTGGGGTGCGAGCCTTCCTCACTCGAGGGACCACGGCCGTGAACAGGGATTCCGACCGAAGTGAGCGAGCCGGGCGATAAAAGGCAAGCCTTCGCTGCAGATACCTAGCTCCCGAGCCAAAAAGTGCTTTATGCACCAAGGTCAGAGTTTTAAACATAATCCGCTTCCGGATGGGCAGCCAGTGAAGCGACTGTACCAACCCAGATGCTCTCGATCGACTTTGCATGTTCTCCACTGGCTGTAATGCACAGCCTGGGTGTAGAACATGCACAGGCTGTCAGTCCCCATCTGAGTGCTGAACCACAGTGCTCAGACCAATTGCGAGGCTGCTGTCATGGTGACAGCAGAATCATGATTGGCTTAGGGGAGTCTGGGTGCTGCCGGGAGCCAGCAGCACATCGAGGACTAAGAAGAGGCTGACGCTGGTGATTGGCGATGCTATGAGAAGGTACATTTTGTTTTCTTTCAAACCCCGCCCCCTGCCACCATTACCTACAAGCTGCCACTGCATCAGCACCGTCCTCCTCCCATGAGACCTTAACCTAGAAGACCACCCTGCCCCCAAACTCTATGGCCCTACTAGAAAACATCGGAAACCTTGGTTACCAAACTTACCCACACCACCAGACCCAATTTTCTTCTCAATCAGCAACATCACAGTCGACAAGCCAGCAGCTATGAACTGGAAAGACCATGCCCTCATCAGTTTCAGTGAACCCATTCCACACCACCACAGACCTACCATCTGCACCGCTCACCACATCTAAAAATGCTTCACAGAAGAGTAGTGGGCTTCTACCTTCTCCACACCCCAGCTCGAGCACAACAGCAAATTACTAAATTAGCCATCAATAACCTCAATAGCTGGGCCATTAGATACACCAAACCTGTAACTCCCCTCAAGCGCAACCCAAAGGCAAGAACATGACCAAAGGCCAGCTGGAACATGGAAGTACTCAGGCTGACTAAAAGCCACTGCAAACAACTGGAGCCCAAATAAAGACTAAGTCAACACACCACAGAAAAAGACATCTTCAAAATGTGCCCTATGATACTACCATCAGCAGATACAGAACACCAAGTGCGCCACCTGCACAGCACAGAAATCTTCACCCTTATCAAAGATTTTGAGTGCCGCCTCCAACACCATCACCGCATCACAGAACCTTTGCAGAAAGCTCTAAGGATACTTCTGTAACAAACTTCCCTCCATATACAGCAACTGTGATCAATCACCAGAGCCTGTCACAGTTGCAACTCATCTTCCCATTATGGCCAAAGAATGAACCCTGACATTGTGGACCACCATCACCACCATCGAATTTGATTCTACTAAGAACACCATCCACTCTGGGGTCCCTTTCTGTCCCTAGCCCTCACCACGCCTTTATGAAAGGACACAAACCAATCAACAAAGCACTAATATCCATCATCAATGTCTCCATTCACTCAGCCACTTTTCCGGACACCTGGAAACATGACACTGTGAAGCCTCTGCTTAGGATACCATCCAATAACCCAGCCAGACTTTCCAGTTACAGACCTGTCTCCCTCCCAGCATACCCGGCATAGATCGTGGAGAACCTAATCAACTGACACCTCATCAACACCTCAGAAACCACCAGCTTCTTGGTGCCACACAATCTGGTTTCACGCCTAACCTCAGTACAGAAACAGTACTCATTGCTGCCACAGGCAAAATCTGCATGATATTTGACAGTGGAGATATGGTAGCCCTCATTCTCCTGGAACTCTCTACAGCTTTTGACAAGGTTTCATACCCTATTTTCAGCAGTTGACTACACAAGATAGGCATCCCTCATCGCTGGTCCTGCCCATTCTCAATGGATAGAATATAAGCACATTAATCCTCTGAAGCCTGCAAACTCATCTGCGGAGTGCCTCAAAGTTTATCACTCAGCCCTACCCTATCCAACACATATATGCCCCTCTGGACAACTTCATCAGCGTACACAACTTCAACATCCTCTCCTACACCGACAACATACAACTTATACTCTCCCTCTTGACAAGAACCCCAATACAAGAAACAAGTTCACCATCTGCATGATGAAAGTTGCTAAATGGATGAAAGCCAACTGTCTGAAGCTGAACTCCGCCAATTCAGAAATAGTGACCTTCGTAAAAACACCCAGATGGCTGACCGAAATGAGACCCAAACATTTAGCAGCCATGCCTTTACTTAGTTCCCTGTTGTACAATTTAAAATTATATATATATATAAGAGGGCAGGATAGGGATACCCTGCCCCCCAGGTCCGGTGGAAGGGTTCCAGATGGAACCCCTGGGCCCAAAGACTTAAAAGAAATGTCAGTTTTACCACAATCCATGCAGTTTTCTCATCAATAATTTTATTGCAAATATTGCAGTGATATTATCAATTATGCCTTAGAAAATGTTGTGAGTTATGTAATATGTGGGTAATTAGCAGTTCATGCTGAAGGGGTAAGTTATAATTACTTTAGGGCACAAGTATAACTATAAGTGGTGAATTGTAGTGGTTTCTTTTAGTTTCAAACCTTATGTTGTCACTGAAATGGTCACCTAACTATAATGTTACTTTATTGTTTGTTTTTTTCAGTGAAAAAAATATATATTAGGGGTTACTTATATAGTTGATATAGGCAAGCGTGGTAAAGGCTGCGTGGACAAGACATTCATAGTATTTGCAATGCCATAAATCTCTTTCCAGACAACCTGAGAAGACTTTATTGACTAACATGGTCCTCTCAATGGGAGTGTGAAGTCTACTGGCTTCAGAAAAATAGAAGGAAATGCAATTACTGCCAGTTAACTGCTGGGGGTGGCACAGAATGTATACTAAATTATTCATAGATTACCCATGAATAACTAACACACCACAGTGTGTACATTGCCATTTGATTAAATGCTGCCCACTTGTCTAGGCAAGTCACACATCAGTAAGGGTGGGTTTTGAAATGGTTGGTCTTTTGCTTAAAATCAGAATCTTACAACTGCTATGAGATCAGAGAGTAATTTAATATTAGGTCAGTTGTTACACTGTGGTAAATTAGTCAATTTGGTGAGAGAATTGGGGAGCATCATTACCCAGTGCTAAAAAAAACTATGGTCTCTGGCAGGAGACGAGCACCTCTACTGTAAAGGGGCTTTATCATTATACTGACTGTGCTCATGCACAGGTGCAGACAGCCGCGGTCCCTGCAGGTAACAGCGGTGGGGCCGGGTTAGGGGGGATTTCAAGAAACAATGCAGAGGGAAATTTAATTCTTTCTTTAGTTTTCCCTCAGCATCGTCCCTCAAAATACCCCCTTACATGGCCCCACCACTGTTACCTGCACGGACCGCGGCTGGGTGCATTTGTGAGCCATGCACCCCTTTTCAATGCATTTTCAATGAATTTGCACTGTCTACAGCACATACAATAACTTGGTGAATGTGTATTAAGCATGAGTGCAGAAAGGGCAACAGAGACGCAGAGTAATCACTTCTCTGTTTCTGATCTGTGTTGACATTGGTTCATGCGCTTACTCATTGAGATACTGAGTCACTTTTTGTGGTGAGGACAGTGTGCTTTCAATGAAAATAGGTGCATGAGCCCTTTCCCCATCTTTGCATAGGACATAACGAAGCCTGAGGACCCTACCATGACTCACCCTACCATGCAAAGTACATGGAGGGTCCTGCCTCACATGTACATCACATCCAGACAGACTTTCGTAACAAAAGACCCCCCACGCCCTATGGCATAACACAAAATGATAGGGCATCCTGCTGAAGACGATGAGAGGCCCCTGAGCTTCCCATATCTCACACATTCATTGCCTTGGGCTGAAAGGTGGGCCCCCTGATGGTTTGCACCCCCCTGCATCACAGGAGCTATGTAGGCCAGGCCTGCATTACGCCCTGGCCCCCTGACCGGGGGCCAGGTGGGCCTCTGTACCACAAAAGAGGCCAGCCCTACTATTCAGCAGTATAAACAATTCAGTTAGACTATGAGAGACAAATGGTAAAGAGGCCTGTAACCAAATTTCCAAGATAGGACAGAATGAAAACAGGTTAGAGGCAGCACTCAAAAAATGTCGGGTTTTACCTGGCCCAATTCAGCTATTTGTAAAGGACTTACTTGATGTCAGTAGAAACGCACATCAACACAACTATCCCTGACAAGAGACCCAGGGGAAACTTTAATGAAGCAAACTATGTTTATATTAGGCCTGGGCAGTAAATACCATACCGCTCGTGGACTTTGTGTAATTTGGGTAATTTCGCGTTCCGCAGAGAATGCGGAATTGCCCATAATTCTATGATCTGCGGCTTCTCGGAACTTTTTGCTTGTTCGCGCTTTCAAAATACGCGTTCGCAAGATTTTTCCCCCGAGCACGCTAACAGCATTCGCAAACAGGAAAAACGCATCATGAACCGGTGGAACAAGCAATACCGCGTGTTCGCAGAACTTCTGTGTGACTCACAGTCGACCGCTGGGCGAGCCAGCATGTAAACAAAACAGGCATGCCTACTGGAACCCCCCCTCACTCCTCCTCCAATCCGGGAAAGGGAGAGGAAACTACAATAACAAAATAATTGATTTAGTATTGGTGCTAGGGATAGGAAATATTGCCATCGCTTGGAAATCTCAACTGGATCCTACTTTCAGTGTTAGGGGTGTGACCCAAAAATCTTGATCACTGGCGAAGCAGCACCTTGAGAAGCATGCAAAACCCTCAAAACCAGGGCCGGCTTTAGCACTGGTGGCACCCGTTGCGGCAATGTTTGTTGGCGCCCCCCATGACCACCACCGCCACAGATCCTCTCGCTACCACCATTTGACAGTGCTCCTCAAGTCTCCATAACCACTGTCTCTTAGATTCACTTAGGTTTATAGCGCTACTTAGACCACTTTAAGATGTCGTAACACTTTACATCACACACAAGACAATTAATTATCACTGTGTATATCAGTATGTAGGGAATGTTACATAAGACAGCGGCCTACAAGGAGTAGTAGTCATATTTCATCCATACTGATTGACAGTGTAGTTTGAGTCCTTGGACTGGAAAAGCACAATTTCAGAATATACCCCGTTCCATGCTCATGAGGAGCTCAGCTCGTCATGAGGCACTGTTGCGCTGTGCTCATGATGAGCTGAGCTCGTCATGACCGTTGCTCCACACCCTCGTGGGAATAATTTCCCTGCTGTGCTGGGCGTTCCATTGGAAAGGGCGTGGTGGTGACGAGCTCAGCTCGTCATGAGCACAGTGCCACCGTGCTGCATGACGAGCCGAACTCGTCATGAGCACCGCGGCGCGGCCCCCCCCCCCCTTCCCCCAGCACAACAGGGGAATTAGCCCCATGGGGAAGGGGTTGAAATGTAACACTATTGCTAGCGTTTTTTGTTTAATAATAAAAATTAATATCTTCCCAAATGAACCCATTTTGCAATATTAGGACAATAAAAGACAGCAAAAAATATATGGCTCTAATATTTTCCATACAGTTTACCTGCAGCTCTGTGATGGCAGTTAATAGCTCACTGTTCTATAGTAGGATTTGAGCTAATAAACTGCAATAACAAAAGGATCTCTGAGAAAAGTCGCAACCCAGCGATCTATTTATATTATATGCACTTGGCGATGTGAATGGTACACCTTCTTTGCAGCAGGCATATTAACCTTCTACCTTATATTGAGTCAAAACTTTCACTAGGCAAAACTCTGGTCTCTCTCCAGAAAGAGAATTAATCACTGCAGTTGTCATTTATATTGACGACAGAATATTTCTGGG
This sequence comes from Lissotriton vulgaris, assembly GCF_964263255.1. NCBI lineage: Eukaryota > Metazoa > Chordata > Amphibia > Caudata > Salamandridae > Lissotriton > Lissotriton vulgaris. Next base: position 1,463,864,169 of record NC_141691.1, read on the forward strand.
ACAATGTATGCAACATCAGGTGATTTTAAAAGGATGAACATGGCACCCCCACCTCAAAACAGCGCCCGGTGCGGTGGCACCAATCGCAAAGACATGCTGCCATCTGGGGTATAGTGTAAGGGTGGGCGTAGTGGGCGCAGTGGGGCTTCGCGAAGCTACGCGTAGTTGGCAAAACACTACGCCCACACACGCACTTCGCGTAGCCCCACTACGCGCCACCCGCCTCCCTCCCGCCCTCCCTAAATGCTTACATTAATATATAAAATAATTATAAAACCACTTACCTTGTCGTGCCACGTCCCCGGGGCTCCCGCTCGTCATTGCGCCGCCGGCACGCGCATCTTGGATGGTAATGCGCATGTGCGGCCACCCGAGCATGCGCATTTCTCGTGAGGGAGCCCTCACGAGCGGGAGCCCCGGGGACGCGGCAGGACAAGGTAAGTGGTTTTATAATTATTTTATATATTAATGTAAGCATTTAGGGAGGGCAGGAGGGAGGCGGGTGGCGGGCAACTTCGCTACGCCCACGAAGTGGGCGTATTGTTGCCTGCTTTGCCTACTTTGCAAAGGGCGAAGTAGGCAACACTACGCCCACTTCGTGGGCGTAGCGAAGTTGTCCGCCCACCCTTAGTATAGTGCTAATCCATTAGACTCATCAATGCCAAGAGACACACCCCCTCACAACACTCTGCAGGTACAGTGCACAGAATTGGCTTTCCAACACTCGATCATCGAGCCAATGTAGGACAGATTGTGTAATGTTGCATTTATTGGTATTCGTGAAAATGAATGAAGATAGCTACAAAAGAAATTTGTGTGACAAAAATTCCCTCTTGGCTCCCTATTGTATTGCATGACAAAAATTTGAGACAGCACCTGACCTTAACTATATCCAGTCAACATATGTACTTCCACGTTTTGCTTTTTAGTACATACCTAAAACAAAACATTTCAGATTCTTACATTTGTTTTTGCTCTAGAAGGTCACGTTGAATACTTATTTTCAGCCTGTCACAAAAATGGTTTAGGACATATGCAAACATTAATACTGAACAAATACTTTCAAACTTGTACATTTCTGTCTCATCCTTTGAGGGTTTTTTTTCAATGTATTCTTCGTTGTGCTATTTTTGTTATGTTATTTGTTGTTTTTATTTCTGATGGAACACTCACAACTTCAACATGAAGTGTTCACAGAGGGTTTTATATTGATATGTCCTTCCACTGCCATTACTGAACAGTTTAGGGCTCTGTGGCCAGCCACCATGACAATAGATGCACAGCCTGGAACCAGTTTTAGTTAATTAAAGTCAATCAATCCAAACTTTTCTAGCCCACTCAAGTGAAACAATAGTATAATGAACCAAAGTCTGCGCCATGATTGGGAAACACAAATTATTGCACCCAGATAAATTAAATGTGACCATTACAAAATCGCTCCTGCTAAATGGATGCGAAGGGAGTGAATAAATTGGCTAATGGGCATAATTTAAGAGAGAGAAAAAAAGGCGCGATTAAATCTCATGGTTTGGAGTAGAATAACCAATCTTTGAAGTTTATCAAATTCTCCTATTCTAACATTGCATCAACACTTGCTTGAGATACATGTTGAGAATATTCCACTCTCGTATGTGCATCCTAGATGAATGTGCTATCTGCATTTTATCCACTTTTGTAATTCTTAAATGTATGTATTTTTTTTAATAATACGTCATTGTATGTTGTAGGTGTTCGAAGTTCTCCTTGCTCAATCTCCACTCTTTTGCTATATTCTTTCCCAAAAGATGTTTTTTTTGTTACACCACTTTTATTTAGATCATCTTGGCCTGACAGCGCAAGGAGGGAAAATTACCAATTAGACAAAATCAATTTGCCAAAATGGCATACTGACAAGATAATTAAAAAATGAACAACTAAAATGCGATGAAATGATAGGTAATCGGAATTGCCCCTTCTAAATCTTATAGAAAATACTTTATTCGCTCCTTATGGACAGGAACTATGGTTGATGATCCAGCAGTAAAAGCAAAGACCCACTTAGGACCCAAGTAGGAACCGGTGGCTTGGGGGCTATGTGGGGTTCAAAAGTGCCTCTTAGATTCTTCTCAGCACGAGGCCCCGCCCCTCCAAGGCTCGTTCCCTCCTCATACTGTAAGATTTTTGTTCAGGTTGGCATGTATGGGAACACTGGGGGATAATGCCCACCCAAAAAAAGCTTGCTGAGGCTGGTGCCGATGTCCTGGTGTGTTTTCACACCCCTTAATGAACGTCGACTGTTCAAAGCCTCGGAAAGAAGCTGACCCCCACCATTTATGTTGGTTTTCAGCTTGTTTCCCTGCCACTACATGATGATCGCTCTTCACCAGGAGACCTTGTGGTGGGAGCCGCTATCATGTGGCACACGGTGGCTCCCCGTGAGTTGGCAGGTATGTGTCACTGTAATTCCAGGTCTGGAAATACCTGACCATGTTTACTAGGTGTAGATCTGCAACCAGACAAAATGTGTTTGGGAGTGGGGTAGGGGCACAGGCCCAGCTCACCCCCGCCAGCAGGACGAGGGGCGCAAGTGGTAAATATTTGCCCAAAAGGAACCACTTTGTCCGACAGGTTATTCTCCTTATGTGAAATATAATGCACGATTCATTTTAATTCACAAGAAGAAACCCTCCAGAATCGTTGGTTCAGTCCTGGTATCCCCATGACAAATTAACCCGAAATTTATATCGGACGCCTTAACCCCTTAGGTGCTCCCGTCAGCCAACGGCTGACGGGAGCACTACCTCGCGGGTGCTGCCGTCGGCCAACGACCGACGGAGCCGCGCCCACTCAATAGAACGCCCGCACCGCGGCGGAAAAACCGGCGCGGTTAAGGCGTTAAAAGCCCCAGAAGCTGCTCATAATAAAATGATCATTTGATATATCCGTAAAAGGTTGCAGATATTTTCGGTATGACAAGCTCCACCTGTCTTTAACACTTTGAAAAATATATTGAAATCTGCTGTAGTGGACTGAGTTCAGTGGTTAGCCCAGAGACCAGATTGAATAAAATAAAACAAGCATTCGCTAAACCACTCAGCCTGGCCTTGGCAAGCAGTTGCAGTGGTTATTTTTTATTTAATTTTTTAATTTTGCATATATGCTACCAAACGAAAAGAATTAAAACAAAGTATTCCACTGCCTAAATATGATGTCTCTATTTTTGCAATAATATTGATAAATTTAAAAAAAAACTAGCATACACAATTTTAAGAGAACAATACAAATACTTCTTAATATCAGGAGTACTAAGAACAGGTATAAGAAGAGTTCTTAGTTTTAACACACGTTAAATGAAAATATGATTATTACTGGTGCCAAGAAAATATACTACTGTCTTTGAATTACTGGAACGTGACGACATAGTGTAAACATACAACAATGTAAAAAAATGTTAAAAGTGTAAAGAAGGGAATGAAACAGCCACTGGCAAAATAAATTATTGGTGCACCGACCCGGTCACATAAATACACTTCTTTTTAGGCAGATGTGCACATGCAATGAGGCAAAATATCCTCACTGACAATGCAAGAGAGCCTGTAGCTGAAATTGGCTGACCCTTAGGCCCATGATGTATCCTCTTGTGGGCAGAAGCAAAAGGTGATGACATTTGAACGGACCAATGGATGAAGAGGGCGTATCCCCAGCCCCTCCAGGTATGTGTGAATGCGTGTATATGTTATGCATTTATGTGACAACATGAAGCTGACAGAAAATAAGCCCATAGCTCGCAAAATGTAAAAAGCATACACACTCTAAACAGCTTAAAAGAAGAGTAAAAGCCTTGATGGCTTATTCATGTCTGTGAGAAATTGCGCTATATGATGACCAGGTGGCTCATCATTTTTTTGCTTTGTTTGGGATGCTTTGCACGTGCCTTGTATCACCTCACAAAGAGAAATGTAATCTAGTTCACCCACCACTGAAGGCATTAAGGGCCTGATTACGAGGGCAGTGAGGATTCCACTGACAGCCCGCCTGTGGCAGTCCCACCTCCATCGTAATGCTGATACCTGTACGCCACATTAGGATGGCGGGCGGATGACTGGTGGCTGGAGAGACCAACCGCCACGGATCCAATGTGCTCAAGGAGCCTGTTGATCCTTTGGAGGGACTTGTTTTCCCTAGAATAGTGGCAGTAACTGCCAGGCACCGCCGTAGGGATTACAATGTCACTTTCTGCCTGCCTTTTCATGGCGGTTTACCCGCCATAAAAAGGCAGGCAGAAAGAGAAATTGGGGGCCCCTCGTAGCAGGCCCCCCTTCCTTCTTGGCCTTTCGATATGGGCCTTAGGGGGCACATTTGGTGCTCCCCAACATATCCCTGCACCCTGTGGCAGGCACAGCATGGTGCCTGCCACCTACTGCAGGGATATGTAAAAGTGTGTTTTTTTTACTTAAGCATGTGCTACAGCCTGCAGCACACACCGCAATACAAAATATACACTTTGCGACCGCCAACAACAAGTTGGGCAGTCTTCTCCCCTGAAAGTCCGACTGCCATCGTAATGAGGCCCTAAATCATGTGTTTCATTACTCAGCTTGGAGGCATTCAGTCTGCATTACAGATGATTCAAATGACCCACGATAATTGTGAAAACGCACCACACTAGGACAACCCAGTAACCCCCCAGGAGACTGGGTATAAACATGAATACACATAAAAATCCTGTGAAGGAAAATGATTTCAGTAAGTATTTTAAAAATAATAGTAAATAATATATCTGCTAACTTAGTTACATCAAATGTGAGGCGTACTTCTGTATATATCAGTATTAAATACAATTTATTACATCAAGGTTCAAAGCACATAAAGAAAAAGCAGGGTGAAATCATTAAACCAAGTTGCATTATCCCGTGGTGACACGATCGATATTTGCAAGTCCCAAAATGTTCATCTGAGGTGCCACAGGGATCACCCAATAATGCAGTCCTCTTTCAAGAAGATACTTTGAGGAAAGGGATCTACACCTCCTGTTGATAATTGTGGTGAATTCTGCGTACATGTTTTGGTCCCCAGTGGTAAGAAATTACACGGCACCATCCTCAGGATGAAGTGACAGAATTTGCATATATTTCGTTTCGGAAGGAGTTCCAGTCATATATATATATTTATATGACAGCTCATAGTTACCCATCCAGATAAGACGCACTCTGGAAACTGTGATTTTCACATCACACTTTATTGAGGTATGGACACAGCATGCACGCCGATAATTATGGCAGCCTCTTCATCCTAGCCTGACGCTTTTTGTTTATACTTCTTCAGAGGCTGACATAAGTTGGTTCATGCTTGGCGCTTTCTCCCACTTTAAATGTATTGCCCGCCCTTAAGTGGCTACTCTAATGAGATAGGGCTTTCAGGGTGATGTAGTGCCAAAGTCAATGTTATTCCTCTCATGCAAAGTGGGAGAAAGCACCAAGCACAAACCAACTTCTGTCAGCCTCTGAAGAAGTATAAAAGAAATGCATCCGGCTAAGATGAAGTGGCTGTCATAATTATCGGCGAGCATGCTGTGTCCATACCAAACCACATTCACTGGATGATGTCATCAGTGAGGTCATCAGTGATGTCATTTGAGATGTCATCAGTGATGTCATCAGTGATGTCGCTGACCATGTCATGAATGATGTAATACGTGACATCATCAGCAGTGGATTGCGGGCGCTTGAGTTATAGTTAGTAGAACTAACTATAACGGAGGAATTCCAATAGTTTTGTAAGAGTGAAATGTCCAGCTAACTATAACAGCCCTGAAACCTATGATTTTTTCAGTGAATTTCTAAGGTTTTTAAAATGCTAATTTCTAACTATAACATGTCTGAAACCTATGGTTTTTCAGTAAATTTCAAAGGTTTTTTAAATGACAATTTTTAAATGTAATAATAGTTATATTTATTTTTTTATACTGATTTTCTACAATTTTTAACTATTTATTTTTACATATTTAATTTTTTAAGTTACAATATATATTTTTAATATAAATGGAAATTCTTTTTTTTAAATATTGAAACTCATATTTTTTTTAATGGTTTTATATTTTTATTTTAATATATTTATATTATTTTATTTATTGTTTTTTTTGGTCAAATTTTGTTGGGGAGTTGCGCACCCAAAGCTACCTTTCTCGATCACTGCGCGGAACCTAGTCGCCATTTAAGGAATGTTGAGAAGGATCCGCTTAGGGTGTGCGGCTGGTGCGTATTTTCATGCACTATCGCTATGCGACTGGTACGCAACTCCAGGCGCATTCGTGACACATGCGCATTACTTTACACGACGCTCGCGCGCTTCCGCGTGACGTCATATACGTGTTCAACGCGGTGGGTGCGCGACTCCTGCGAAATTTTGAAATGTCTAAAATTATATATATATGTATTTAATATACATATTATTGTTATTGTTATTGTTATTTTTGATTTGTATCGCACCCACTCACCTGCAGGTCTCTAGGCGCTCGGAAATCGATGGTAAGAACAATAACTTAGCAATCACAAAGAGGCATCCACTAGCCTATATAGCACTCATGGATCTTCTAAACAGCAGTGTTTTTAGCACCTTTCTAAACCGTAGGAGGTTCCCTTCCCTGTGCAGAGTCTCAGGTAGTGTGTTCCATAACTGAGGAACTAACACAGAGAAGGCTCTCCCTCCCTTGGTCACAAGTTTGTACCGGGGACAGACCAATAACTGAGAATCTGAAGATCTAAGAGTTCTCATTGGACTGTACACCACCAAGCGATCTTTGATGTAGGCGGGTGCCAGACCGTAGATTGCCTTATGAGCTGTACACAGATTCTTAAATTCTACTCGCTCTTTGATAGGGAGCCAGTGCAGGCTCTGTAACAGGGGGGATGCTTTGGATCGTCTTGGTAGCCTGAAGATGAGACGTGCAGCATCGTTCATGACGACCTGTAGCCTATTTGTTAGAGTTTTCGGCAGGCCGAGATAGAGGGCATTCCCGTAATCTATCCTCGAGATCACAGTGGCATTAGGGCAAGACATTATCTAAGTTAATCATAAAAATAATATATTTTTACTTTTAATAAACTTATATTACTGTTACATGCAATTTCGCGAAGTCGCATTGGGTGCTTGCTGCCTGTGCGCAGGGTGCGCGGACCCCATGTGACCTGAAAAAAAAAGATTTGATTGGTTCATAACATTTCCCATTATAACTATTGAAGGACCCCACCCATTTCCAACATTCTTCTCTGAGCTTCTTTGGAGACACATCTCTCAGCTGAGAAGAACTTTTTTTAGATCATTTCTTTTGTGCTATTTTCCAAATTCAGGACACAATGGCTTTAGGTTCAGCAGCCCCCACAAGATTCTGACCATTCTTCAGAGGAAGAATTTGTTGCTGAACCTCCACATCCTCAGAGACCTACATCGGTGGTGTGGATGTTTTTTACATTCCTAGAAGGCCAACAAAATGGTGAATGCCACGAAATTCACCTGTAAAATTAGTGAAAAGGTTCTATCGAGAGGCAGTGCCGATAAGATGTATTCCTGCGGTACTGCCAGTATGTACAAGCAACTCAAGACTCTTCACCCTGTGAATCTGGCTCAGAAGGAGTACAGGAGACTTCAAGACAACCCTCCAACTGCAGTGGCTAGTACTTCTGGCACTTTCTCATCAGCAGCATGTCTGGACATACGTCCAGAATTTGCTCAAGTCAAAATGCACTGCATCAAGTGCAACCAATTTCTCTGCTACGGAGAGCAGTCTGTGGACCTAGTATGTACAGCGCAACGAAACCATCGCTGTTAGACTTTTGTTTTTTTGTTTTTTTCTGGGCTGTTAATTCCTGAAGTTGACTGGTTTTTTCGTCCTTTTTTCTTTTGAAAAAACAAAAAAAAAATCACAAAATTGTTCAAAGAACTACAAAAAAAATATAAAACAAAAAAACAAAAAACAAAAAGTTATTTTCAGAACTAACTTCTCTGGTTAAAGAAAGAGCTATATTTGTATGATAGTGTGTGAAAGTTTGGTTGAATGCATGCATAGTACATAATTGACTGAAAGAATTAATTAGAAGTGTATGGTGGATGTATAAGTGCAGAACTATAAGGAAGTGCTGCAGCATGACACTGGTAGCACTTTAGCTGCAGGGTGCTGTGGTACTTCCGAAGCACAGGGATGCAACATATGTACATAAATATGTTGCAAATCTATGCTTCCCTCTGCACTGCTGCTTAAACTGAAGCCATGGGGTGACACAGGCACCCTTGCACCATGGTGCAAGGATATCTGTGTCATGCGGAGTTTGTTTTTGTGCAGGAAGACACAACTTCCTGCACAAAAACAATCAGTAAAGGCATTTTTCTCCTTCAATGTATGCTGTGCAATGCAGCATATATTGAAAGAGAAAAAAATGAGGAGAAATGAAAACAATTCTCCTTGTTGTGCCTTGCTACACCAATTGGAAGATGGTGCAGCATTCACACACATCTCCAGATTTATAATTTATGATCAATCTGGAGATGTGTCTTGTTCTATGAGTGTTGTGTGCAAACACCCACAGCGACACCTATGGAACGCCCCTTGAACACAAAGTGGTGTGTATGATGAGGTTGTATTTATATGGAGAAGAAAAGCTACACAGAGTGCCTTTTCCTCTCCTTGTAAATATGAAGGAGCGTCCGGCGCCATCACTATGTTACAAAAAGTGATATATTGTTGGTACAGGAGGCTTCTAAATCTACCCCATAAGTGCTTAGGTATTGGCAGACTATTACAGTAAGAACATATTGCTAGTTGATTGATTAAAAAATTGCATGAGAGTGACAGGAGGTAAGCACAGAGATATCTCTCCAAAGATGCTTAAAGCACGATTAAAATTTATTTATTTTATTTATTTATTTTGAAAGTTTTATATAGCGCGAACAAGATCCTTGCGGATATCAGAGCGCTTTACAGAGGAAGTACATGGGGGAGCATATTCAGAACAGGTATTACAGTAGGACACATAGTATGAATGATACAAATTAGTGGCTACAAAGCCAACCTGTATATGAGATGAAATGAAATAGCTTAGGATGGGAAAAGGGATTGGGAGTGGCCACGTTGTGGGGGAGGGGAATTATACCAATGCATTACAAATATTCAGAGTAAAGCTAGGAGTGGACTGCAATAGTAGGCAAACATTCTTTCACATATGAGGTAGTATTCCGTGCATCAAACATGTTCAGAATATAGTTAAAAGTAAAATGATACAAAATAGGCAGGCATTCTATCCCAAGATGGTGTAGATAAGTAACTGAGCCAAGTGCTCAGCAGTTGTGATCAATCTAGAATGTGAAATTCTTAGCGAGTGTTCAGATAAGGCAGAGAGTGACTAATCCAGGAAGTACGTCCCTGAGAGAGACCAGTCAAACATGTCCGCCAAGTAGGTGGGGTAGAGACATCAGTCCTTTGTTTGTTGCAGTTTCCCTTTTCCTTCATGCATGCAGGGGAGGTGGGGATATTAGTCCTCTGTCTGTTGTTATTGCTTTCAGCATAGGGGGAGGAGTTTCACTTTCCATCAGAGCCCGCAATGCTCCAGCTATCTGGGAGGAATGCTGTGTGGGGGAGCCAAAGCGAAGAGCCACGTGGACAGAGGTACGGGGAAGGGTGGGGGGATTTACTGCTACAGGTTTATGGCTCCAGCCATTTTGAACCAAGGGGGTAGATTAACAGTGAATAGGCGGGAAGGAGACAAACAAATACCTCAAGTCTCTGTGTGTCCCCTGAGTCCGTCTGTAGAGTCTTTCTGCAGCCCAACATTAATCCATAATGTGCCTTATTCCCATACGCTCTGCTAATATTTGTGAATTGGCTCTCAGGGCTCTCCTCAGCCTCTCCCTGCTCGGCGGTGTCATATCCATCGGGCGCATCCCTACGCTGAGCCCGTGACTCGTCTCCGGTGTTGCGGTGCGTGGGGGGGGGGGGGGGGGGACTGCTCCTTTTTAGCAGCCTCCATCGCGGAACGGATGGTGGGGGGGCACTCTCAGTCCGTCGCTCGCTGTAGCTCGCAGAGACTGCGAATCCATGCGGTGGAGCGGGCGGGCGGGCGGTTCCAGCACAGCAGGCTCTCGGGGGTGCCCTCCTGTGTTGCCGGGGGTGCCCTCCGATGCATGCCGTGTAATCCTTTTGGCTTCCTATGCAGCCGCTCTCCAGTGCCTTCCTCCGCCGTGTAGCGGGGGACCTCTTCCAGCCCTCCGAAGTCGTTAGGCTGTCGGGAACAGGCTCTTGGCGTTTCAGCTGCAGTTTCCGCCGCAGTTTAGGGATGAGACAGCAGTCGATCTCCAGTGCCCTCCTCTGCTGTGTAGCGGGGGACCTCTTCCAGCCCTCCGAAGTCGTCGAGCTGTCGGGACTAGGCTCCTGGAATTTCAGCTACCCCTGTGATGTGAGGTTCTTATGCCGCCTTGAATCCGGTACCGGGCTGGTGGCAGGGTGGTCCGCGATGTCGGCAGGGTGTTCCGCCGTGTCGTCTCAGCAGGCTCCCGCGACGGTGCTTGCAGTCCTTCAATAGGTACAATGGAAAATGTTATGAATCAATCACATTTTTTTTTTCAGGTCACATGGGATCCTTCCCAACTTTTTTCACCAGTGTGCAAAAACAGCCCATTGTGCGTTTTCATACTTAGTTAATCGTACCTGGAGAGTAATTGATTTCTAAAAATGCTAAACATTTTTTTCAGATATTTTTTATAATATAATTTTTTGAAAATGTCATACTCAGGAATTAGGATCTGTGAAAGAAAAGAAAAGATTCAGGTATAATATATAGGGCCAGATGTAGGTAATTTCTATTTACCGATTCCTAAATACTGAATTTTACCGCTTCAGTATTTAAGAATCTGTAATATTTGTTATTACCGATTCGGTATTTACCGAATCGGTAATAAGGAATACCTTCCCACTCATTCCTATGGGCCTGGAGGACCATAGGAATGACTGGGAAGCCATTCACTATTACCGATTGGGTAAATACCGAATCGGTAATAGGGGGAGCATATTCAAGGGTGGCAGGGTGTCACATTGACACCCTGTTGCACCCCTGAATCGTGCATGTGTGCACATGTGGCCCACATACATGCCCTAAGGGCATGTATGTCTGCCACATGGCACTTTTAAAAAAGCACAAAATTGCTTTTTTAAAGGTATTCGATTTTTACCACCAACTTGTAGTTGGTGGTGAATAACGAATCCTTAAATCAAAAATGCACTCACTTGAGTGCTCCCTACATAGGATTTAAGGATTCCGTAATTTACCGATTCGGTATTTTAAGGATTCAGTAATTTACTGATTCCTTAAATTACCGATTCGGTAAATAACCGAATCCTTAAATCCAGCCACCTACATTAGAAAAAGCTAAATACCGGTCGGTAACGGGAGATTTACCGATTTTCGATCGCTACCGACCGGTATTAAGCTACCTCAATATGGCCCATAATATTATATTTTTTATAATGACATAATTTGAACATGTTTTAAAATATTTGATTTGCCTTTTTTGCTGTTGTCAGAATATATTGAAATTCACTACAAACATGATTTCAATGTTGCTCATCACAAAACAGCGGGCAAACAAAAAACAATCAATAAGATTGTTTAAAAAAAACAAATGTATGTAAAAAAATTTTTATAATATACTCAACTATTTCTCGACATTCCATAACAACAACATCCTCAATAACATACTTTATAATACAAATCTCACATATATTAAATGCTTTCTTATAAGAAATTTTTCTTTCTTCAATTTCAAAGAACTGAATTAATAATTAAATGAACAATTCTTTATCATTTTCATATACTTTAAATGATGTTCTTTAATAATATATGCTGTAAGAATATCCAAGAAAAAGTGTTTAATTTAAATGTATACCTTTCCTCTAGGCCAAATGGTATTCCTGAAATCCTTTATACTGAAATTGTTCAATAGTAATTGAATTAATACTTTTAACATATTCCTCATTAGCTGAATTATCTTCTTAAAACTTTGGCTTTAAAAATATTAGATACAAATTCGGTAATTTGCTAGGTAAACGTTGTTTAAAAACCAATTGAGCATCATTACAATATGTCCATCTTTTACTGCATTTTAAATAGACAGTGTAATGTCCAGACGTTGTTGAAGGACCATCATGGAAAATAACTGCTACTGCTACAAAAGTTCTTCCTGATATTGATACTTGACTTGCTACAAAATGTTTAATTAAAGTTTCCCATTTTTTCCATCAGCTGTACAACGTTGTATCATTAAAATTATACATTGCCCATATCTTCGTATAAATAATGTTGATAACATTTCTGATTTGCATTGGCTACACTCCATGTTTTGATTTGCTGCCTTAACTAGCTTGTTGAAAGACACTGTTATACAGTCTGGTAAAGTCAAATATATAAATCTTTCAGTATCTATGTTAGTGCTACATGTAAACATACAATTTTCACATTAATGTTCCAATTTATAACAAAGGCCAAAAAGATTTTCAGTTTCTATTCCTTCATTTTCGGCAAGCATATACATTAGAAATTCCTGAGCATCTTGTTGGATATTCTGCGTAAATTGTGTAGAACCAGAACATATATCCAAAATATTACGAATATCAGAAACGCTTTGCATTTTACTTTTATCAGTTCTCAGTTTTTCATAAATACAATGCAAAAGGAACAAAATCTTTTTTCACGATTCTCCATAATTTGCTGTTGCAAACTTTCAAGAAAAAAAACTAAATTGACCACTACATTAGCATAGCAGTTGATATCTGAACTATTTTCTAACTGATAACCAACAATTTCTTCAATAGTGTACGTTTTCTTATTGCTTGGAATCTCAATATTTTCTTGATTTTTTTCCTTTCCGATAACCTCACTACAGATATTCTCATATCTTCTTTTTTGACCTACTACACGCTTTTCAAACACAGGATATTCACCTAAATTGGGAGCATACGCTCTTCTCAACCTATTATACTCTTTTACACAGTTTGCATCTGCAGTAATCTTTGTCTCATCAAAATCAATTAAAAACAAACCAAATAAAGTTCTGACTCAGGACAAAGCAACATATGCCATACCCTCTTTAAATAAGGTACTTCCAATGTTCACCAAAGCACTGTCTACACTTAATCCTTGAGATTTATGAATAGTCACTGCATATGCAAGAGAAAATGGAAACTGTTTTCTACGAACATATAAATCTTTAACAAGCAAAAAACAAACCGAACAACGACAATTTGTTTTACTTCTTTAATTTGATCAAATTTGATTTTAAAAAATTCAATTCCATCTCTATTTTCAAAATTAACAAAATCAACAACTTTACCCATTGCTCTATTTACTTAACCTTTTTATATCCAAATGACACCTAAAAATTATGCGACAGTTTATACATACGTATAGATTCTTTTCTAAACCAGCAGTTTTAGATATTGATTTTTCTAAAGAATCAACTTTTGTTTTCAATTTTTCTGTCAAAATAATAGTGATTTCTTCATGCTCTATTTTATCAATGGCTTCCATATTTATTATTTCTTCTTTTTCTAGCTTTAAAAAATTCTTCATTGAATCATGTAGAACACTCGTGCACTGTTGGCATTAAGCAGATTATAGATTTATTTTCTGCAATTTTCATATATATTTTCACAGGAACTATATTTTCATTTAAAAACAAATTCGAAAGTAGTAAACTTCGCGAAGCGTGTTTGCCATGTTCTGTCAGTACTCCAATTCTTATATATTGAAGAATAGTTCCATAATCAACATAATTTGCCTGTCGCACATTTGTAATGAGTTATTTGTATTCAAAATATGACCAAATATTAATGTTTCCAACACTTCCCAAAGACTTTCTGGTTTCTTCATGCACAAGTGCTTTAAATACTGGTTGTCCTTTTACGGGAGTAAGTTGCAGTAGATCTCCAAAAACTATGACATGCTTTCCTCCAAATAAAACATTGTACTCTGTTTTAAGAATTTGCTGCATTCTTAAATGCACAAAAGCAAACATTAAGTTTGAGACCATGCTTACCTCATCAATAATTAGAAGTTTCATTTTCTTTAGCACTCTTAAAACTTCATAACAAGCTTCTCCAGATAGCTTGTGATATTCCAATTTGTTTTCATGCTCTACCGGTAGCATAAGTAAACAATGCAATGTGATTCCTTTAATGTTGTGTGCTGCCAACCCAGTTGGAGCAGTTACAACACAAGACAAATGTGAATCAGTTATTTCTGTAGATAACTGGTCAAAACTTTAATTAAGAAACTTTTTCCTGTTCCAGCTTGATAACTGACATATATTTGTATAGGTTGAAATGATGTGCCTGTGCATTCTTTCTTTTCATAAAGAAATCCATGGTCAATTTGTTGTCTCACTTGGTGATATATTTCTTTCTGTTCAACATTTAGTTGTTTTTCCAAATTTCCTAAGTCCATAATATCTTCTTGAGCTTGATTCATTGCTGTTTCCACTTCATTCATGGCGATTGCCGTTTCATTTTCAAGAATTGGTTGTCCTAGTGGATCTTGACTCAGTGGAGCGGAACTTTGACTGTCTTGAGAACTGTCTCTAGCAAACTCAGCTGCAATAGTAGCTTCTTGATCAATTTCATCGTTCAACATTTTGAGATAATTTGCAAGAACAATACATTCTATGGTATCTTTACAAGCATTGAAGGAATCTTCATAGCTTTGAAAATCTCCAAGTAATTCAAATTCTGTACGCCACGGTTTCAACAGTTGCAAAAGTGCCAAAAAGTAAAATGCCCTTTCTATCAGGAGTATCACAACTCAGTTTTCTGTGACTAATCAAATTTCCTTTCCTTTGTTTCACCAAACATCCTTCGGAACCAATCACTGCATATTTTCTATTATTTATATTTTCTGTAGTATTCCGTTTAAAAGTGTAATACTGCAGCACTTCATAGAGACATGTGTTCTCAAGATGATGACTTCTATTTGGATAATATGTATCCAACATGCTTGTTTTGACAATATCTGTACTTTTCAGGTCTTTTTCTGCTAAATATTCAATTTCTTGTACAGATTTAGGTACTCAATTCCGCGTTGCAGCAAGACCTAGACTCACCCAAATGATTCTTCTAGATTTTGAGTATAAACTTGCAGATGATAACCTATCTTAGCATTCATATGCTCCAAATACTCAATGGGATAACATCTTTAAACTGAAACTGTATAATTTCTTACTAATACTCTTCTTGTGAGAAATTTCTTCCCACGTTTCTTTCAATTCTGTCTTTTCTGATTTTGTAATGTAGGATGTCACATACCGGGCAACAGCAATGGAATTATCTGCAACATACTGAATATCCATATTAGCATTCGACATTGAGAGAATAAGTGGATTATATTCATTTATGTATTTTGATTCTTCACTTCTTCTCAAACTGTATGTATTTTTGGGAGATTTTCTAGTGACGGTATGTCTCATAGCTGACATAAAACTCTTTACTCTTCCTTTGGATATTACAGGACGTGGAAATCCAAAGTGACATTTGGTATAAAACGTTTCCTTAGACTTGTACTTTCGTCGACAGTATTTTCCACATCGATGACTTTGGAATCGTAAAACATGTTGTCTTAAGTTCTTTTCTTCTGTTCTTTTTGGTATAGCACATGTGGCGTATTCTTCATTAAAAGACAAAACAGTATCATCCGAATCAGTTCCGAATTTGGGTGCGTCCTTGATCCATATCAGCATATGTATGCGAGGAGCTCCTCTAGCTTGATATTCCTTTCTCCAAAAGAAATCCACAACTTCTCAAAGAGGAGGATTCTTTTTATTGTATATAAAAGACATCAAATCTTCAAATTTATGATTGAAATATCTACATACATTAACAGGATCCAAAGAGCACAATTCTCCAGGTGTCTTGTATTCAATATTTTTTATATTCGAATTTGCATCTCGAAGAAATTCAAGTAAATCATCCCAAGCGTATTCAGCACAGCTTAGGGTAAGGAACCACGTAGGAGTTCCTAAGTTCTTTAGCATACATTTAAGTTCTCAATGACGATGGTTCCCATACTCATTAGTACCACGCTGACATGCCATCAAATTAATCAGCTGATTGTCATGTCTCTGATGTACTTTATCCGTAAATTCCTTTTCTGAAACATTTTGAGGATGTACTTCTGTTTTCAATATGTGGTTAACGGCATATGAAAGTCCAGACAAGTCACTCTGAAACAATAGATGAAATATATACTGGATACATTGTCGAAATTTTGGATCTTCTGCATACAATCTTGTTGTCTGATATTCAGATGCAGGAATCTGCACTGATCGTTTATCATATCTTCCACCTTTTCCAATTGCGGAAAACAACGAGCTTCCAAACTTTTTTCTCATACACTCATGGGACTTCCCTTTGCTTTTTTCATTTGGAGTAATTCAACAGTATTCCCAATCACTTCTTTTGAATGAAGTGGATGTGCACTATAATGTTCATAGATTTCTTCACTTTTGGACAGGTCCACTTTTTCAATTTGACCACTTGACGTTTCAGTATCATCTCCTGAAAGTATGTCTTCTTCTTCCACATACACTTTTTCATAGTACTCATTTTTTTTAATGAGATGTAATATTGCCTTTTGCACTTTCCTAACATCCACTAATTCTTGCCAGATTTTCTTACTATTAGTAGGAACACCATTAACTAGAATAACTAGTGATTCACTTTCTACATTCTCTACACCATTAGCTTCAATATTTTTCTTTAAATCTAGTGGTAAATATACAACTCTTCCTTGTATTCCTCTCTGTAATTTACCTTTTTTAGGCTCCATACGAACAATAGCTTGAAATGGGTGTACACCGAATGGACTCAATGATCGGACAGAATTTCTTTGTTATTTGTAACTGTTTAACATCCAGAACGTTAATTGTGTTACATGTAGGCCTTATATCCGAAACTTTCACCTATGAAATGATTCCTATTATTTGGCATGGATACCGGCCGGAGTACACACATTCTAGTATAGGCACTCAATAGTCAATAAAGTTAAACACATAAAAAAGCGCGTAACAGCCAACACCTACGTGCGTAACACGTATTACGTAAAATGCCCGTCTTATACCAGCGTTGTAACACAGACCGCACGAACACAGCGAGGAGTGAGGAGGTCGCGTTAGAACTGCACGCGAGATAAGATTAATTGCATTCAGGCAGAGCGCACTAGCAGCAAACATCCAGTTAGCAGTAAAGCGATAAAGCGTTTGCATAGAGGTTCACTTGTGATTGTTTAGATTAAACTCAATAGAACTTCAGACTAACAGGAGGGTTTAAACAGACCGTGCGTTTAACGTTTAGAGTAGCCGTTACTTTTACGCTTGTGCATAAGCATGAATTGGGAAAGATAGAGTTTGCGTTATTAAGTATGTTTATTTGCACATTTCAGATTTTCCCTCATGAAGGTGCTTGGGGCACCAAAATGCATTGGAACTATACAAAAGTGTTAGAAGATGGTTCAAAATATTTGAATAAAAATATATGAAGAAGAAAAGAATCAAGTGAACTTTGTTTTAAAAAAATGTGAAGTTTCGAGCGAAACTAATCGACAAACAATTTTTGAAAAAATTTCCAGCTGAATATAGTTCAGCCCCTATATCTGTGCCAAGGGTGAGAGACCTATGGTGTAATAGGTCTGCTACACTAGAATTATTCGTTCACACTCCTGGAGGGGAGTGTTACCCTTGAGCACGACAAAAGATTTCGACAGAACACGAGGCGGTGCACAACCTAAAACTTTGAGCTAAATAGAAAAGGTGCCAGGACACAGCCCTGCCTTACTCCTCTTCAGATGATGAAAAGGTCGTTGCACTCGCCCCTATGCCAAATTGCACCCTGGCTCTGGCCCGATGTAAAATTCCTTTATTAAGGAGAATAAAGATGGCTCCAGTCCCAGGTTCTCAATGATTGGCCAGAGTTTGTTGTGGATGACGCAGTCAAACACTGCAGACAAATCCACAAAGGCCAATAAAGAGGGCCCCCTTTGGCCTAGGTATATTTACTGATGGTTAGTACTAAATTTAAGCACTGATCTATCGTGCCCAGGTCCTTTCAAAACCCATATTGGATGTTACTGATAATGGAGCGGTCGTCTGTCCAGACCTGTAGTCTAGATAAAATTACTCTTCCGATTATTTTAACAGTGGAGCCTAGGAGCGAGATCGGTCGATAACATGCTGGATTATGCCTATCTCCCTTTTTAAAGATCGGGACGAGGATTGATTCACCCCAGGTAGAAATAAGGCTGGTTGAGAGACATGCATTGATGACTTGAGGTAAAATCGGTGCCCAGAGGTCTATGTTGTGTTTAAAAAGGCCCACCGGGATACCATCTGGCCCTGGGGCTTTGCCACTCTTGCTCAGTCGAATCGCCTCCTCGATTTTGTGAAGATGCAGTCAGAGGTGTGAATGGTGATTAACAATCTGGGTTTCTATCCTATCCCCCACCAAGTCGCTCAAACTGATTCAGGTCTAGGATTAGAGTATAATTTAGAAAAGTAGTCTACCCAATCATCCCTAGAGATCGCTATCTCCATGCTTGCCCTCCCTACATCAATTAGAAAGGGCGCATTTACCGCTTTCCAAAAAGCTGAGGAGTCTTTAATTTCAGATGCAACTCGTAGGGCATTCCATGCCTCTTCCCTTAGCCATTTCTTCCTTGCTTTTAACCCGTATCTGTATGCCCTTCTCGCTTCACCTATTTCATCATTGTTTTTAACCTCTCAACGTAATGGGAGTTTAAGATTGGAATGGGCTCTAATTCAGCTATGATCGAACCAGCCTTTCTTTTGTAGTGTTTTCTTTCTTGAATTTACGTTTAAAGAGTTACTAATAAATTCAGATAAAGCGGAGAATCCCTCCACTATATCTTACACGGAGTAGCCTTCTCCTGTACATTTATTGATGGCTTTGCAACAGTTGAGTATCACCTTATTCATAAATAATTCTGGATCTATTTTTTCCAGCTCAGGGCGTTAGCATTTTGTCTGACCAGAGTAACGTCATTAACACAATGAGTGAAGGGGTCCTTCCCTGGTCTACTATCTAGCTTGGTTACAATACTATGCGGCAAATGATTGCTAAAGGCAATGTCATGAGTTTGAAAGCTTAGGACTCTTGAGGCATGTTGTGTTGATATTAAAATAAAATCAATAGTAGAGGAAAGTTCTCATCTGTTAAATGTTGGGCTGAACAGGGCTGATAAACTACATAAATTATTTGCGAAGCCCATATTGCTTCTAAGCATTAAATCATTTAAAATCTCCCCGTAACCAGTGTGATTATAATGAGGAAGGTTAATTCCACTATTGTATCCAAGACCACAGATACCAGTGTCCCAGTGCTGGCAAAGACTGATGTTAAAGTCTCCACCCCAAATTGTAAAGAGGTCTTTGGAGGATGCTGTCTGTATTTTGGTAATATGGAGGGCTATGGCTCCCAGCACTCCGGCCTGATCTTCACGCAAGATATTGTTGTAAAAATTCACTATCAATATACCAGTTGTCCTGTCCAAATCCGCCCCTAATATTTGGAAATAACGCTCAGCAGTCAATGTTACAATACTCATAAGGTTTGTATAAGATGCTACATAGATACACAACCCCCCCCCCTCATTGCTCTCCCATGCAATGAAGCTACTGCGGGCACATGAAAGGTCATAAAACCCTTCTTATGAATCACGTCTACCGCCCATGTTTCCTGTAAGCATAGGATATCAAATCCGAGTGCAAACTCTATCCACTGTGGGTTCACAATCTTAGGCAATAAACCTGTAATATTCCAAAACAGGACATTACGGGTGCGGTCTTCAGGGATTTCCTTCACAACCCTAAAGCTTGTTCCAGATACAATGTCAGTGCCAGCTTCAGTGAAAACTATTGGGCTATTATCTGAGCTACAAGCAAGTCGGGCACCAGTGACGGAAATGTTACATATGGGTTCCACAACTATGCTAGTTGGAAGTGAATGGATGTAGTTCTTATGGTCCACTCCTCAATTAAAATGCTCTCTGGGGCTGATGGTACACATGGCAGTGTATTTCTAGGGCCCAACTCATTTGCTCCCTGTACAAGTGGTCTCATGTTTATGATAGGGACCCAAATCAAAACAATTCTCTACCAACAAATAAGTTGCAAATTCCTCCCACTTATCATAATTTTCTCTTTCATTTTTTAAGTACAGATCAACAGTCCTAGTGTGATTTTTATAGTGAGTTCGCTGACAACAAATACAAGAATAATTTGGCCTTCCACCTGAAATCATCTTAAACTCCGTAATTTGTTCTTCAAAATTTGTTGTAGCAGCATGTTGCACATTCTCTTCAACATTTTCTTCTATTAATGTGTCAGATTCTGCACTCTCTTGTTCAGGACCAAAGTAATAAAACTCAATTTCATCACACACCTTCTTCACATCTGATACTGACCCACGCAAAAGAGCAGTGTTAAACTCATTTAACATTAGTGCTGGACTTTTTGCGGAATACAATCTTCTGACTAACTTCTGCATTTGAGAATGATGTACTGCTAACATCCTGAAATGATGGAAAATACTTTGACATACTTTTCTAGAAAGACAAGCCACAGAATGACCTTGCAAACCAGTATTGTTTCTCACTCTGCAAGGGTCTAGTTGTTGCAACATTTTAATCTTTTGTTTAACACTTTTTTTTTACTATATTCTCGTACGAAATTGCGTAAAATATCAATAGATTCCTGTTGTATACTACAAATACTACTGCAATCCCAAGTGTACACTGGGGATTTAGGACGTCTCCCTAGAACTTCATCAGCTATCACTTGTTCTGCATTTCTGGGAACAATCTTCTCTTTGTCAATTGGACAACTATTTCTAACCTCATAAGCTGGTATCAACTGCATGCAACAAATTATTGGTCTGAAAGTAACTCTCTTCATTAAAGAAAGGCTCTGAACTTGAACTGTGTTTCCATTAACCCCAAAAAAATCTCAAAAATTAGTTCTGTTAATTACTCTTTTCCTCTTACTTTTGGCCTTCATAAAATAGGTTGGTTTATCTAGTGATCGAATTCTGTTTAAAACTAAAATGAATAATTTCCTTTTTAATTCAAAAGCCTTCTCTACAATAATTTATTTCTTCTTTTTATAAAATACTACTCTTTTTTTGTATTTCTTCACATCTTTAATCAAATTAGAGACAACTCTATTGTAAAACATTTTTTTTCTAATTTCTGCATTCTGACTTTTTCTCCTTTTATCATACATATTGTCTTTTAAATGTGATTTTATTTTATGTACATTTCTTTCCTCATTATATTTTTTAGTTGTTGAAGCATTCTTTGAACTTTCATCAATGTGCACATTGTTTGTAGGCTTTGAAAGTTTTTTGATAAATTGTTTGGTCCTCTTACCGGAACACTTTTTGTTTTTCCCCACATGATGTTGGTTATCCAATACTTGTTGTGGAATTTTTTCAAATAACTGTCCTTTTCCTGTCCTTTTCTCTTTCTTGATTTCTCAGTCATGATAAGTTTATTTTAATGATGATAAACAATATCTGTAAAAAAATAAATATAAATACATTTATTTTAATATATTTATAAATTATACATTTCTATTGCTATACAAACACACGGGGCAGATTTATGTCAGACTTGCGCCACGTTTAAGCCGCCGTTGCGTCACGCAACGACGGCGTAAATGTTGCACATCCCTGCAACCCATTTACAATGTGACGCATCTAGGCAGATGCGTCATGTTGTAAAGCCCTGCGCCACATGTGGGAGTTCCGGCGCAAGGTGGGCTTCTGGGGCAGGTGCCCCTCGCAAAAATGGCTGAGGGAAATCTACAAGATTTCATTCAGTCACTTTTAGGCCAATGCTGCGTCACAACCCTGCGCCTGCTAGAAGCAGGCGTAAGGCTTGACGCAGCATTGGACAGATAGGGCCCCCCAGAGCATTGCTGGAGCTGCGTCGCCCTTGTGACGCAACTCCAGCAATGCGCCGCCTTTACAGCACAGATGCGTCACTCATCTGTGCCGTTTTTGCCCCATGGTGTGCCGCATTGTAAATGCGGCGCACCATGGGTGGCGGAGCTGCGGCGCACAATAACTGGCGAATCCCTGGGGATTACCCACTGTATATAAAAACCATTTAACCACTTTCTTTTGGAATCACTAACTTTTAATTGAAGGTGTATAGATAATCGGGTAGGTAGATACAGGTCTGCATGTGTAATGGGCAAGTGTTTGTACCAGTGTTTGGGTTAAGCCCTAGGACATTGCATAAGTACTTGGGTACTGAGTGAATGATTAGAATACTGCAATGAAACTGCCTGGGTGAATTTATAAGTGGTTCAGTTTTGGTGCAATGAACGGATTAGTACATTGTACTGAGTGGGTCACTAGAGGAGTGCAAAGAGAGTAGCATGGTGTTTTCTGTAGTGTATGGACACTGACTGGGGAATTGCAGGTGTGAAAAACAAATGTGTAGGTGATTAGAGGACTGCATGCATAATAGAAAGGTGTTTGAAGCAGTCTATGTGCTAAGGCCTGAGTCATTGCATGAGTACTTCTGTACTGACTGAATGATTAGAGTACTGCAAAGAAACTGCCTAGATGAATTTATAGGTGGTTGGGTTATGGCGCAGTGAATGGATTAGTAAATGGTGCTGAATGGGTCACTAGAGGAGTGTAAAGGGAGCGGCAGGAAGTTTTCTGGAGTCTATGGACACTGACTGGGGAATTGAAGGTGTGAAAGACAAATGAGGAGGTGGTTAGAAGATTGCATGCATAGTGGCTAGGGGTTTGAAGCAGTGTGTGTGGTAAGGCCTGAGTCATTGCATGAGTACTTGGGTTCTGAGTGAATGATTAGAATACTACAAGCAAACTGCCTGGGTGAATTTATAAGTGGCTAGGTTTTGGCGCAGTGAATGGATTAGTACATGGTTCTGAATGGGTTACTACAGGAGTGCAAAGGGAGTGGCAGGGTGTTTGCTGTAGAATATGGACACTGACTGGGGAATTGAACGTGAGAAAAACAAATGTGTAGGTGATTAGAGGACTGCATGCGTAATGGATAGGTGTTTGAAGCAATCTATGTGCTAAGGCCTGAATCATTGCATGAACACTTGAATACTGACTAAATGATTAGAATAATGCAAAGAAACTGCGTGGATGATTTTTAAGTGGTTGGGTTATGGCGTAGTGAATGGATTAGTACATGGTGCTGGATGGGTCACTAGAGGACTGCAAAGGGAGTGTTAGGATGTTTCCTGGAGTCTATGGACACTGACTGGGGAATTGAAGGTGTAAAATACAAATGTGTAGTTGGTTAGAGGACTGCATGCATAGTGTATAGGTGTTTGAAGCAGTCTATGTGGTAAGGCCTGAGTCATTGCATACGTACTTTGGTACTGAGTTAATGATTAGAATACTGCAAGGAAACTGCCTGGATGAATTTATGAGTGGTTGGATTATGGTGCAGTGAATGGATTAGTTCATGGTACTGAATGGGTCACTAGAGGAGTGCAAAAGGAGTGGCAGGGTGTTTGCTGTAGTTTATGGACACTGACTGGGGAATTGAAGGTGTGAAAAACAAATGTGTAGGTGGTTAGACGATTGCCTGCATTCTAGATAGGTGTTTGAAGCAGTCTTTGTGCTAAGGCTTGAGTCATTGCATGAGTACTTAAGTACTGACTGAATGATTAGAATACTGCAAAGAAGCTGCCTGGGTGAATTTATAAGTGGTTGGGTTATGGCGCAGTGAATGGATTATTACATGGTGCTGAATGGGTTACTAGAGGAGTGGAAAGGGAGTGGCAGGGTGTTTGCTGTAGTGTATGGATGCTCACTGGGGAATGTGTAGGTGGTTAGAGGACTGAATTTATAATGGATATG
Source organism: Lissotriton vulgaris (assembly GCF_964263255.1). Classification (NCBI taxonomy): domain Eukaryota; kingdom Metazoa; phylum Chordata; class Amphibia; order Caudata; family Salamandridae; genus Lissotriton; species Lissotriton vulgaris. The sequence continues at coordinate 1,463,888,104 of NC_141691.1, forward strand.
TGTTTGAAGCAGTCTTGGTGCTAAGGCCTGAGTCATTGCATAAGTACTTGAATACTGACTGAATGATTAGAATACTGCAAAGAAACTGCCTGGATGAATTTATAAGTGGTTGGGTTATGGCGTAGTGAATGGATTAGTACATGGTACTGAATGGGTCAGTAGAGGAGTGCAAATAGAGTGGCAGGGTGTTTGCTGGAGTCTATGGACACTGACTGTGGAATTGAAGGTGTAAAAGACAAATGTATAGGTGGTTAGAGGACTGCATGCATAGTGAATATGTGTTTGAAGAAGTTTATGTGGTAAGGCCTGAGTCATTGCATGAGTACTTGGATACTGAGTGAATGATTAGAATACTGCAAGGAAACTGCCTGGGTGAATTTATAAGTGGTTAGGTTTTGGCTCAATGAATGGATTAGTACATGGTACTGAATGGGTCACTAGAGGTGTGCAAAGGGAGTGTCAGGATGTTTCCTGGAATCTATGGATACTGACTTAGGAATTGAAGGTGTGAAAGACAAATGGGTAGGTGGTTAGAGGACTGCATGCATAGTGGATAGGGGTTTGAAGCAGTCCATGTGCTAAGGCCTGGCTCACTGCATGAGTACTTGGGTACTGACTGAATGATTAGAGTACTGCAAGGAGAGTGCCTGGGTGAATTAATAAGTGGTTGTGTTTTGGCAGAATGAATGGATTAGTACATGGTGCTGAATGGCTCACTAGAGGAGCACAAGGGCAGTAGATTTTTAAGCAGTTATGTGCCAGGAAAGAGATGAAATAACCATATGCTTATGTCACAACGGTTGCAGAAGTGGACACACTTTTTTTTTCTTTTTTAGTCCTCCTTTAAAGATAATATGCTCCATAAAGATCAAGAGAGATGGTTTTTTCTGACCCTTTCATGTGTCTGAGGGAAGAAATTTGAATACCGGTCCGGTTTCACCCCCACAGAGGAGAAAGGATACTATGTATCTCCAGAGCCGCACCTTCGACTACTTTTTTTTGGGAGGGTTCAAACCTCAATCTTGAAAAACAGACGGCCAATGTAGTCTCACTTACCAGTGAGTGGCCCATTTAGACTAGTCCCCGGGACCATGTCTAAGCATATTATTAATCATAGGACCCAGAAACAGGTAAATCAACTTAAAAGTCAGAGACCATAAACCATAAACCAAGAGATTTAAAACACATAACACATTATATATGTCGTGCCCCTGTCTCAACCCAATTATCCCAAATTAACCAGTATTTGGTCTTTTTTGTGAAATTGCCTGCTTGATCCAAACGTACTATCCTCTCAATGGAATAAATCCATTCACTCTCCATGGGGGATATGCTAATATCCATTTAATACAGAATTCCCTACGGGCTAGGAGAATCAAGGTAAAAAACGAGACTTTATGATTCTTTGTTAGTTTTGATTCTTCCACTTCACTAGGGGGTAACCCAAAAATTACGGATATAGAAGTTAATTTAATTTCTATCCCCATAACATCTGATATGGTCTTACCCACTTTGTTCCAAAATTCAGAAATTACCGGACAGCTCCAGAACATATGAACCTCGTTAGCATTAACTTCTCCACATTTGGGGCATTTCTTGATCTCCCGATTTCCCATCTTTGAGATTCTCTGCGGGGTCCAATAGGCTTTATGAGCTGTAAAAAGGTGATATTTTTTTAATGGTGCAGCATTTTTACAGGACCAAAGAAGTGACATTGATACTTGCCCAATAGTTTCAAGTTCTTCATCTGGTAGGTCCTTCTTCCAAATCTCCATAAATGAGGCCTGCTCCTCTTCTCCATTTTGCACAACTAGCCAGTACCAGTCTGCCACCTCCTTTTCCTTACTGCTTCTAGAACAGATCTTCAGTGCTAAATTCACATTTCTTTTCAGTTCTTTTTCAACTGCTTTTGTCCAGCTTGTTAGTTGGTAATATTTAAACTTTGAAACCAAGTTTCCGGTTATGGTTGATAGGTGCGGCCAGGAGATGAGGTCTCCCTCAATTACCAATTGTCCCCAGGAGATTATTCCACAATTTCTCAGGGGTAGCGCCAATGCATCTGTCAAGCATAATGGTGTCCCAGGAGAGTTCCAGATCGGGGTAATGTCGTTATAATATGGAATTTTTAAGAGACGACTTACTTGTGCCCAAAGTTTTACTGATGCTAGCAGAATCTTCAATTTAATTTTTTTATTTTATTTGGGGTTACCAAATTTTAGAAGAAAACCATCAGCTTGTTGGAAAAAAGCCCATGTAAGTGCTTTAGAAAGCGGTAAGAACGCACAGTGTTCCAGCATTATTTGTCAGAAGTTTTTTACTGGAATGCACACGTATACAAGTAAAGATCCAGACTAGCAATCCCACCATACTCATTTTTCTTTCAAAGATTTTTCTGGGCAATCCTAGGGCACTTATTTCCCCATATAAACTTTGTAAAAAGCCCCTGTGCCTTCTTGAACCAAATTTTTGAAAGACACCAGGGGAGTAGTATTGAATAGAAAAGTGTATTTAGGGAGAAGCGACATTTTTATTAAATTGGATTTGCCCAGAAAAGAAAGAGATGTAGCCCCCCAAGATTGTAAGAGGGAGCTTACTTCTTTTGTTAGCTTATCACAATTATTTATTTATTTTTAAAACTTTTTTGTGAAATTTAAATACGATTACAACCATGGGCCTACAACCACAGGGGCCGGCCGCTAGAGCACAGAAAAGCAATCATTGAAAATCACGGAACTGCGGCCGATCTCCTAGAGGTCCGGCAATAACACAGGATACAATTCTCAGCAACACAGGATGAAATCAGGATATAGTTGTTTTTTGTTTTTTATAGAAAAGAACAAAGAGAAAAAACAAAGAAATCTCAGGGCCTGAAACATTACGGACGAAGTTGTGCTCCTACGAGGGGACCTTCAATACAAGATGAACAACTAAGCGAGCAACAGAGATGGTCAGGGGGGGGAGTCAGTGGGGATGTCAAAAATGAGGAAAGAGAGTTAACTACCCCAGGAATGTTGGATCAGGGGGATAGGGAAATATCCGGATTCTCCTCAAACGGGGGGGTACATATGTTTCCTCGATAGGCGTTCCATTGGCCCCAGATTCTAGTCCACGCCCCAGGCTTGCCCCTAGCTAAATACACAGTCTTCTCTCTAAACATACACCAGTCCATGTTCTCCTTCCATACTGACACGGTGGGGGGCCGTTGGGAACCCCACAACTGCACAATATCTCTCTTTGCGATCATGTTCCCAAGGGCCGCCCACTGGGCATGAGCGACGTTGTAATCATTCGGCTCTCACACATTCAACAGACATCTCCGGGCCTCAGGCAGTAGAGCAACCCCGGTGACACACTCCATAACAGCATGCACCCGAGTCCAGGATGCAGCAACCTCCCCGCATTCCCAGATGATATGGAGGAAAGTAGCACTCAAACCACATCCACGCTTACACAACCCATCCGAGGAGAAAAACATGGAGACCAAACGAGGACCGATAACATACACCCGATGAAGAATTTTGAGTTGGACGAGACGGAGACGGGTGGGTATGGCCACCTCTTTCGGGGAAGACAGTGCTGACTGTCAGTCTTCATCGTCTAGTTCCAACCCGTCCCCAGTCCAGGCCTCCCTGAGACGCATGAGATCTGCCCGATTGTTGATTAACTTCTTATATATTAATGAAATCGTACTATCAGGCAGATGGCCATCGAGTATTCGGTCTTCCAGTGGGGAGGACTCGGGAACATTGGCATCGGCAGCAAAGACCAATGTCAAGGCATGGCGGACCTGTGCGTACCTGAAAAACTCTCTTTCACTCAACTCATACTCATTCTGCAGTGCCTCAAAAGTCTTAACCGCACCCTTCACCCAAAGGTCACCCACTCTGCTTATACCAATCATATCCCATTTCTCGAAACCTTTCGTTGCCCAGAGGCATCCCAATCTCTCCGACGCATACATAGGGGTCGCTCGTGTCAATCGATCCTTCCATCTCAGGGCCGCATTCGCATCACTCTACACGCGCACCGCAATCTTAGTGGATCCAGTTAAATTCCTCCCTGCTGCCCTTGAGTAAAGCGCCCTGTTGTAGTTTCCGCCCGGCAACTGGTGCTTGTCCATCTCAAATGCCGGATTTGGGCTGGGTGCATACATTGCGTGATTAATCGCGCACAGTTGGGAGGCCCAATAATACCGCCTGATATCCAGGAGCACCATGCCCCCATCATACCAGGGGAGAGTTAGTTTGGCAAGAGCAATTCTTGCACGGCCATCCCAAATGAGCCGCCTCTGCAGGTCTTCCACCTCCCGAAAGTAACTTGCCGGGATAATGTCAAACGAATTCTGGAGTGCGTATAAAAACCGAGGCAGGGACATCATTTTAAAGAGCGCGGCGCGACCGAGCGGTGGCAATCTACGCCACCGAACCATGTCAAGCTTCAACCTCTGGAGAGGAGGGAGAAGATTGTGCTCATAGCGAGCAACTGGATCCAGTGATATGAAAATCCCCAAATATTTGAAACCGGACTGGGAAACCTGAATAAGAAATCTACTTGGCAAGGGAGGGAGTCCACCCGAAATGACATACACACAAGACTTAGACCAGCTTATGACCAGACCAGAATTCTTGCCGAACGAAGTGAGAACGTCAAACAAGACGTTAAGGGATTTACGAGGGGAGGTAAGGTATAAGAGAATATTGTCGGCGTACAGCGAGATTCGATCCTCAAAATCGGGAGCCCACTGAATGCCCTTTATCGACGGCTCCCATCGGAGCCAGGCTGCAAGGGCCTCTAAAGCAAGAGCAAAGAGCAGGGGGGACAGCGGGCACCCCTGTCTCGTACCCCTCCCGAGAGTGAAGGACTTGGACACTCGACCGTTGACGACCACCTGAGCCAGAGGTTCCCTATATAAAAGCTTCACCCACCCAATAAATTCCAAACCGAAGCCAAATTTCGCGAGGTCGGCCCAGAGATAAGGCCATTCTATTGTATCAAAGGCCATCGTGGCGTCTAAGGAAGCCAAGATGACCGGCTCTAGAAGAGACCCCGCCCTCGCGAGAACACCATGTAAGCGCCGCAAGTTGAGTGCGGTGTTCTGATGTGGGATAAAACCGGATTGATCCGGATGGATCAGGTCGCAAATCACGGTACGCAGACGATTGGCGAGAACTTTGGCTAGGACTTTAGGCTTAGCGTTCAACAGGGAGATGGGCCTATACGATGCGCAGCGATCCCGAGGCTTGCCCTCCTTAGGAATTACCACGATCGTTGCCAAACGCTGATCACAAGGGAGGGTGCCAAGGTCTCATGACTCTATGAACATTTCGCGCAGATATGGTGCGACTTTATCAGGGCGCAGTTTGTACAATTCAATAGGCAAGCCGTTCGGGCCCATGGCCTTGCCCGAACGGACAGAACGAATTGCAGTCGCTATCTCATCTGCAGACAACGGAGCATCCATGCACTCTCGGTCCTCTTCGGATAAGCAGGGCAGCGCAATATCACGCAGCAAGAAGTTGGAGTCTTCCTCATCCCTATCAGACACCGGGGAATACACAGTACGAAAACAATCCGCAAAACACTCCACAATCTCACTGGGGTCAGTCACACACTCACCATCCAAAGTCTGAATCACGGGGACCACACGATTCGCCCTTTCTTTCTTGTCAAGCCAAGCGATCAATTTACCCGCCTTATCCCCTACATCATACAGTCTACCCTGCTGCTCCCTGTACATAGTTTTGGCAGCATCCGTGACAAGGGACTTATAGTCTAGCTGCTTCAAACCAAGGGCGTGGAGTCTATCATGGGTAACGCCTGATTCTAGATCATTCTCTAGGTCCACTATTTCCGCTTCAAGACGCACAACCTCTTGATTCCTAGTTTTCTTGGCTTCAGAAATTATGGATAAGGCCTGTCCACGAATAACAGTCTTGAAAGCTTCCCACAGGGACACGGAAGAGGAAACAGACCCCTCGTTTTCCAGGAAATAGTGGTCTAGGGACTTTATCAAACTGTTACGGATCTTGGGATTACGCAAATACCAGGGGTTAATGGGGGCAACCCGTCCCGCAGCGGTCACCCCAGTGTCCATACAAAGCCACAATGGGGAATGATCCGAAATGCCCCGGGCCAGGTGTCTGATCTCTCTAACAGAAGGGGACTGGGCAGCAGGCATGAGAATGTAATCAAGTCTGGAGAGACTCCCATGGGCCCCAGAGTGGAAGGTGTACTGACTCTGTGTCGGATGCATCAACCTCCAGCAGTCTACCAGACCAAAAGTGTCCAAGAACCCACCAAGCCATGACTGGGACTTAGGAAGGTCCCTGGGGGGCAACGATCTACAGTACCAGAAACCACAGAATTAAAACCCCCACCCATAAGGAGAGTGCAATCAGGGAGCTTCAGCATCACACGGCCGACATCTGAGAAGGTGGAGGTCTGGAGACCCGGGGGAACATATACAGTAAGCAAAGAAAGAGTCTTACCCTCCCACCTAGCAGTGAGGGTGGCATAACGCCCTCTGTCGTCGAGGATTACATCATCAATCTTGAGGGGGAGAGAGGACCGAACCAGAATACCCACCCCCCTAGAAGCAGTGGTGAACCCGGAGTGTGCGACCAGGCGATAACCCCACCTATTCATGGCCTAACACATATTTCCCACCAGATGCGTCTCCTGCAACAGAACCACATCAGGGGACAAGCGACGCAAATACTGCAGTACCACTCCCCGTTTTATGCGATCACCCAACCCATTGACATTCCAAGACATTAACCTCAACCCACTACCCCCCATCCCAACAAGTGATGCAGAATTCACCCCACAGAGAGCAGAACATTCGAAACATAGAAAAAACCAATACGTCGCCTTGAGAAAGAAAAACAAACTCACAAACACCCCTTCCCATCCCCCAACCAACTCCTGTTACAACTCCCCCCTCCCTGCACCCCTGCAATAGACTAAAAAGCCACCCCAACATGCAGTGTGCCTGTTGCCCTAACATTTCCCAATCTACAAAAAGACCCTGGAGGAGGAAAGAGGCCCGCCCCCCCCCGCCACCCTAAGGGGAACACCAGTGAAACATGTGCATACAAAAGAACAGAACCCAGTTGAACAATGTCTAGTGTTCGGAGACCAGGGGCCGAAGCATCATTTCTGTTCAGGCTCACCACCCTCGGCACCACCAGGGTGCTCAGTTCAGTCGTTTAGGGCAGGCAGGGAATCCAGCCAGTCACTCACATTCTCCGGCCGGTCAAGGAAGAATGTCCGCTTCTCGTATTCCACACAAAGCCTGGTTGGGAAAAGCATCGCGTATTTCAGTCCTAAGTCTCGGAGACGTCGCTTTAAACCCTGGAAGCCCATCCTTTGCCTCTGGACGAGCTGAGTAAAGTCCGGGTAAAAGGTGAACCTTTGGATTGAGTGTACCGGTCCATACTGTTGGATTGGACCGGTCCCCCACGAAGGGGCATCTTAGTCTTCGGTTTCTCGGCTTCGCCCCTGGCAGCCATGCTGGAAGATGCGCCCTGGAGGGGCCCGTGAGACCTAGTGAAAATGGCCGCCTGCGGGCAAGTCACCAACAGTCCACAAAAACAGGCTTGTGTGACCAAGGCAGAGACACGACTTGACCCCACTGCGTAGAGGATAGAGTCTCACTCTAACTGAACAGAGGCTGGACAGATCCCCGACCGAGCGGGACCGTCTCGCAGTCAGACCATGCCAGGATCCAAAAGCAAAACCGAAAGTTGAAGTAGGGCTACTGGGGGAACATCCCTCTGCCGTTGTTATTCAACTCCGTCCCGGCGTCACAGTTTGCCGAGTCCCCGGCTTACCGCAGGGTGGGCCTCAAAAGTTCAAATCAATGTAGTTTCGGTTCCCAAAGTCCGAATAAAAATTTGAAAAGAGTTATGAGATCAGCCGAGGTTCCTCTTCAATAATCCGTCCAAGAATTCAGGATGTCGTCAGGATAAGTTGCGAAGAGTGGCCAGGGTCCAGAGAGCTCTGTGCTCACGCGGCCATCTCGGATGCTCACGTAGCTCCTCCCCTAGCTTATCAAAATTGACTTGTGCAATTTTGTCTATATTATGGACCATTTGGATTCCCAGGTATCTTATCTCTTTCTTTTCATAGACACTCACAAAGTCTGTATTCCATTTCATTAACTCTGTTTTTTGTTGGTTTAACAGGCACCCTGAAACCTTTCCGAAATTCTCTATCTCCAGCCATATTTCTGAGTAAGATTTTTCTACATTCCCTGTGTACACAATAAGGTCGTCAGCATACAGCCCTATTTTTTTTTCCCATCCATTGTAATTAAACGGGATAATTTTCTGTGATGCTCTTAATTTAAAAGCTGCATGCTCAATATACATATTGAAAAGTATCGGAGAAAGAGGGCATCCCTGTCTAGAGCCTCTTTTGATCTGTATCGCTTTTGTCAAATTCCCATTACCCAGGATTTTAGCAGAAGGGTTTTTGTAAATGTCCTTAATCGCTGCTAAGTATTTTTCACCCAGATCCAAACGTTGTATTACTTTAAATAAGAAGTTCCAATTAACTCGGTCAAATGCCTTGGCGGCATTGAATTGGTTGTGTGCGTTACATGGGGAGTAAACGCATCCTTGCACTTGGGCACACAATATGGTTCGTTAGGACACAGACTCCAATGAGATTTTTTGCAGTTGATTATTTATTCATCAATCTTGCAGAAAAAAGTTTTTGTTCATGATTTCACAAATTTCAAACATATTCATAGAAATGTTCCAGAGAGATACTCCATACTCCGATGCATTTCGGGCTGGTGTTGCCCTTTATCAAGGAGTTCTGAAAGCAAAACAAACTCTTTTACCTTCCGAATCATAAACGGTAAAACATAAAACGTAAACATTTGCATTGCATAACAAGCGTCATGGCATAGTTACTAGCAACAAACAGGTGATTTATACAAAGAAGTGAACCCATGTGATGGCGTGAACTGGGTGAGGAATGGTGAAAGTTCGGGGAAACGCAATATGGTAAACGTGATACACTTACGTGTCACGGTTGTGTGTGCTTGGCTCTCTGGGGAGACAAGAAGAGGGGGGTTAAGCAGGGCGAATCCCCGTCGTTAAGCAAGTTAACGCGGGTCTCACTAGGAGCTCCAACTTACTTGGGACTGAATGCAAACAGCGGCGGCTGATGTATTCTCGGAACGTAGACTGGAGAGTTCACGGAGTGGCGGCGGAGACCGCCGGTCTATGACACTACGCGAAGTTGGGTAATGGATATAAAGAGGGGACTGGGAGGCTGCAAAGATGGCGGCCATCTTGAAGAGGGAAAATGAGTGAAGGGTGGGTGGCAATGTAGCAATAACAAATATGTACAATGAAGGTGTGAAAACAGCATACACAAAAGGTAAGGCATGAAACACATGTACCACAAAGGGTATTCATAAGAAAGCACTCAGTTCTATCCGGTCGTTGAGACCGTGTGGCTTCATAGACTGTAGTCTATATATCCAAGCGGTTTCGCGCTCGAGAAGAAATTTATTGTTGTCTTTTCCTTCTTTTTTTTGGATCATCTCAAGCACCAAAAACTTAAATTGGGCAACGTTGTGGTGGAGTTCATTGAAATGGATGGCAATGTTCGATTTTTGGTTTTTAGTCCGAATGTTCGACTTGTGTTCGTTTAGACGAGTCTTTATTTTTCTGGTGGTTTTACCAACATATACCATGCCGCACAGGCATTTTAGTAGGTATATTAAGTTAGTGGAATCACACGTAGCATTGACGTGGAGTTTGATGTTGAATCCTCTCATTGGATGATTGATGTTATTGCCCATGATGCCCATTGGCGGCATTGAATGTCATTACCGCCAATGGGGACTTATACGTCTGTGTCACATCTATAGCTCCGATAAGGTCATGAGTCAACTCACTTAATGGTCTCCCCTTCATAAATCCTTTTTGGTCCAGATGAGTAAGTGGGCCTAATACTTTATCCAGTCGTTTTGTTATAATCTGCGTGTAGATTTTATGGTCGCAGTTTAAAAGCGAGATTGGATGATAAGACTCACAATCTCGCTGGTTTTTGTTAGGTTTTAAAAGGATTGGATTAGTTACTTCTTCCGAAGATGCTGGGGGACTATTTCTTTCTGTGAAAGAGGAGGTAAATAGTTGTAATAGGAAAGGTGTTAATTCGTCTTTTAAGATCTTATAAATCTCATTAGGGATAGAGTCTGGACCGGCAGCTTTTCCCTTTTTTAAGGAGTTAATTACTTGAAGTATTTCCTCTAATAAAAAAGGACCATTTATAACTTCTCTATCTTTTTGTTGGAGAGTGGGAAGATCCATTTCTCATAGAAATTCTTCCATGCAAGCTTCATCGATTATCTCGTCTTCTGTATAAAGTTCTTTAAAAAAATGGACAAAAGCTTCTTCAATTTCATCATTTTCTGTGACTACACTACCATTATTAGAAAGTTGTATATCTTTTATCCAGTTTCTCGTCTGTTCTGTCTTTCTTTTCCAAGCGAGAAACTTACTGCACCCTTCCCCATACTCATGGTGTGCCAGTTTACTGGCATCACATTTTTTTTTAAGTATAGCCTCTAGATAGTTAGCTAAATTACATTTGGCAGATGTTAAATTATTTATAATGGTCAAGTTCTCCCTATCCCCTTCCAGACTTTCAGTCAGTCTCTGTATCTCATTATCAAGCTTTTTAGTCTCCTCTTTTATTTTCTTTGCCTGTGCACTGGATATACTCGTTAACACCCCACTCAGAAATGCTTTATATGTATCCCACACAGTTTGAATTGAAGAAGAGTTTAAATTAAGATCCAAAAACTCTTTAGTTTCTACTTTAAGCTTTTCAATTATAGTTTGCTCCAAAAGTAGTGCTTGATTGATAGTGTACCTTCTAGGTGGTTGGGCCTTGGAAATAGCTATCTTCAGAGTTACGTCCGAGTGGTCAGACATTTGCTCAGGGACATGACTTGCTTGACTGATGTTTTGTCTAGCTCTTATCCCGACCAAGAAGAAGTCAATCCTCAACCTATGTCCGCATTTTTTGTTGTGAAAGGTAAATTTCCCACCCCTAGTTTTAGATTTAGTGGCCAAATCACTCCAAATGTCTATTAAACCTAAATCGACCATTAGTTGCTTTAAAGTTTTTCTCATTTTTTGTGTATTAGATACAGCTCTGAGGGAGGTTGAGTCCTTGCTCGGGTTAAGCACCAAATTAAAATCCCCTCCTAAAATTATGTAGTTATCAGCTTCTACTGAGTGAGGTAGTAGTGCATATAGGGGAGCCGGATCATCTATATTGGGACCGTAATAACTTGCTAACGTAATTCCGACTACATTGGCCTTTATTTTAGCAATAGCCCATCTTCTCCATGGGTCCACTATATACTCTTCCAGTACCGCGGCAGCCAATTTCTTTTATTAAAATAGCCACTCCTTCTGTCACAATGGCTGCAGAAGTGGACACACACTCACAGTGTGATTCTAGACAAGCGAAACTATTCCCTGGACTTTAGCAGGATAAACACACTAGTCTGGAAGGTGTAAGGTGATTGCATACATTCTACACATTTCACTACTGCACTCTAGTGTGAATGTCTGACTCATTCTGTGAATGCATAAGCAATGACTGGGTTCAAACACTACTGAAATTTGACAGCAGTACAGCTTTTTAAGCACTTACGTGTCTGCAAAGACATGAAGTAATCACATGCTTTTGCCACAATGGTTGCACAAATAAACACAGACTCACAGTGTGATTCTAGACAAGAAAGACTATTCCCTGGACTTTTGCAGGAGAAATTCACTACTCTGGAAGGGGTAAGGTGACTGCATACATTCTATACATTTCACTACTGGACTCTAGTGTGAATGCCTGACTCATTCTGCGAATGCATAAGCAATAACTGGGTACTACTGAAATTTGAGAACAGGATAGTTTTTTAAGCACTTATGTGTCTACAAATACATGAAGTAACCATATTCTTCTTCCACAATGGTTGCAGAAGTGGACACAGACTCACAGTGTGATTCTGGACAAGCAAAACTATCCCCTGGACTTTAGCAGGAGAAACACACAAGTCTGGAAGGGGTAAGGTGACTGCATACATGCTAAACATTTCACCACTGCACTCTATTCTGAATGCCTGACTCTTTCTGCGAATGCATAAGCAATCACTGGGTTCTAATACTACTGAAATTTCACAGGAGGACAGCTCCCTAAGCACGTATGTGTCTGCAAAGACATGAAATAACCACATTCTTCTTCCACAATGGTTGCAGAAATGGACACAGACTCACAGTGTGATTCAAGACAAGCAAAACTATTCCCTGGACTTCAGCTGAAGAAACACACTAGTCTGGAAGGGGTAAGGTGACTGCATACATTTTACACATTTCACAACTGCACTCTAGTCTGAATGCCTGACTCATTCTGCGAATGCCTAAGCAATCACTGGGTTTTAATACTACTGAAATTTCACAGCAGGACAGCTTTTTAAGCACTTATGTGTCTGCAATGACATGAAATAATCACATGCATCTGCCACAATAATAGCACAAGTGCACACAGACTCAAGGTGTGATTCTAGACAAGCAAGACTATTCACTGCACTTTATCAAGAGAAACTCACTAGTCTGGAAGGAGTAAGATGACTGCATACATTCTATACATTTCACTACTGCACTCTAGTGTGAATGCTTGACTCATTCTACGAATGCATAAGCAGTCACTAGGTTCTAATACTACTAAAATGTCACAACAGATACGCTTTTTAAGAACTTATGTATCTGCAAAGACATGAAGTAACCACATGCTTCTGTCACAATGGTTGTAGATGTGGACAGAGACTCACAGTGTGATTCTAGACAAGCAAGACTATTCCCTGGAGTTTAGCAGAAGAAACTCACTAGTCTGGAAGGAGTAAGGTGACTGCATACATTCTATACATTTCACTACTGCGCTGCTAGTGTGAAGCCCTGACTCATTCTGCGAATGCATAAGCAATCACTGGGTTCTAATACTATTAAAATGTCACAACAGGACAGCTTTTTAAGCACTTATGTGTCCGCAAAGACATGAAGTAACCACATGATGCTGCTACAATGGTTGTGCAAGTACACACAGACTCACAGTGTTAATCTAGACAAGCAAGACTATTCCCAGGACTTTAGCAGGGGAAACTCAATACTCTGGCAGGGGTGAGGCGACTGCAACATTCTATACATGTCATTACTGCACTGCTAGTGTGAATGCCTGACTCATTCTGCGAATGCATAAGTAATCACTCAGTTCTGATAGTACTGAAATTTACAACAGGATAGCTTTTTAAACATGTATGTCTCAGCAAACAAATGAAGTAACCACATGCTTCTACCATAATGGTTGCACGAGTACACACAGACTCACAGTGTGATTCTAGACAATGTAGACTATTCCCTGGACTTTAGCAGGAGAAACACAGTACTCTTATTAAACACAAAGGCACCACATACAACACCTCACAAATTCATAACTCACCTTTCAAATTGATTAGTAGATTAGGAAGTATCAGAATCAAACACCAGATTTTCTTATACAAAAAATGGCAAACTTTCCCTCTCATTCTGTACACATATACATGTAAATATCAAATCACATTGTTTCCCACATTAATTCAAAAGCTAACACACATTTCTATTGGTTACACAAGTCAACCCTTTCCAATTGACAAACCTTTCAACCCTATCCTCATTCTGCTTAATGCCTGTTACCATAGTAACAGTTCATGGAACACTCAACTGAGCACACAGGTCACAAGTTCAGCACACAATGTTACAAATCCAAACAGCAAGTGTGCTTGACTTTTCAAAATATCAGCTTGTCCTATGTAATTTTCCTTTCAAACAGTTTTTATTAACCAATAAGAAACATGCTTTTAAAACACAGAAACATGCACCTTACTTTTCAGTCTATAGTGTTCTCAAAACAGCCAATCATTTCTCTTCTTTTTTTAAAACTGCATCTTATCTACCATTTTAGAAAAATCTTACTTTTCAAACGGCCCATTTCACATACACCTTCTGAGTGCATCCAGACCGCTTAGAGTGTGGAATGTGGGACACAGCTATAATTTCTGGAGCCAAAGGTATGCAGAAAAGAGAGGTATTGACAAAAACCTAGCTTTGCCAAATGTAGACAATAAATGGATTGGACTGAGAGGATTACAGTGGCACCAATTGATGCCATTGGTTAGATCCTTTTTTCATCTCCAACACCCTGACCTCATAATTGTGCACTGTGGTGGCACTGACCTAGGCACTTTGACTGGGGTGGGTCTGGAAATGCTTATGAAGGACACCTTTGGAGTATTGATGTCACTTTACCCCCAAACTCCCTTTGTCTATTCTAACATATGCCAAAGACAGAAATGGAACTGGTCCAATCAATGTTATCCACAGATTAAGAAAGCTAGGAAACAGGCTGTTTCTGCTTATCTCCGAGATTATAGGATGGGGTCCATATACCATAACAATCTGCGTTTTAATATGGATGGCATCTATAGGAGAGATGGTGTACATTTTACAGATGAGGGTAACAGAGTCTTCCTCATCAACTTTAGGCTCTGCATAGGTACTTACTTATAGGCACCAACATCTCTCAATGAACACAAGGGCTCTTTTTAGAGCCACCTAAGATCTAAACACATAAGCTTGATGTATATTTAAGGAATATTAAATTTATTTTTGCTTTTAGTCACACACACCAGGCGCCTGCGCTGGGAGTCATCTACTCGAAGCGTTCCCACCAGGGGGCCGCGCTGAGAGCATCGCTGAGTGCGCGACTCCTAATTTTACCATATATATTTTTTTTTTACCACCTACGACTAATTTTTATTCTCCCCGGGGACCCCATCCCCTGGGGCCTATACACAATGTTGGGGACGATGGGGGAGCCCCAATGCCCCCACAGTCCCACCAGCTCCCCAGGTCCTTCGGGAGCTGGCATTGCTTTTCAACATGGTGAGCTGCTAACATGCAACTTTCCATGTGGAAAAGCAATCTGGTTTGTATTTTGAAAGAGAGAGCAGGTTACCCTGCTCTCTCTTTCAAAATCCAAACCACAGTTTGCTATGACAGGGCAGGAGCCACCAGGCTCAGACCCTGCCATAGCAAACAGCGGTGTCCCGGGGGTGGGCACCCCAGGACACTGCAGGAGCCGGCCCTGGGGGGTGGCGGTCCCCAGGGCCCTCGAGGGCTCCAGGAGCGGGGCCGTGTGGCCCCCCTCCCACAATGTGCAAAGCCTCGGCGGTGGTGGTCCCCGGGGCTTGGGGGGCCTTTGAGCCTCCTACCCATTTACTACTGAAGCCCCGTGGGGCGGTCCCCGGGGCTGGGGAGCCTTTAAGCCCCCCCACCCATTTATTTTGTAGCCCCGGGGGCTGGGTGTCCCCGGGGGTAGGGAGGCTGTGAGACCCCCGCACATATTTCATAAAAGCCTCGGGGTGGCGGTCCCCGGGCTGGGGGCCCCTCTGGGCCCCCATTACATTAAATATTTTTGCCCCTGTGATTTGGCCCCTCAGGGGCTAATTATTTAAGAAGGGAGGGAGCCCGCGCTTTGTTTTTGTTTTTTTCACGGCAGTATCCGCGCACCCTGCGCAGATTTTGCCGATTTTGGGGATGCAGTGCGCACAATGAAATTTGTTTTATATATTTATATGTTTACTTACCTGTAATCCATAGATTACTACCCCCCACCCTGCCCCTTCCCCTCCCCATGTCACCGCCCAGCAGCTACTCCCACCACCGACTGCTACTGGGTGGGAGGGTGTGTGACTCTGTGCATAGATGTCTGAGTGGGTGATTCACTGGCTGTATGGATTTAAAAGTGCAGCTAGGAATGGCTGTATGGGTGAGTTAGAGTGTGTATGGGTGTGTTGGTGAGTGAATGAATGTCTCAGTGGTATATGTGTGAGTAACTACATATGTTTTAAGGCAGTATATGTGAGTGTTGGAATATATAAATGACTATAAGTGAGAGTAAGTTATTTGAAGAGTGCGTGTATGAATGAGTGTCTGCTTGTATCAGTGATTGTATAAGACAGTAAGTATGTGTTAGTATCTGCATAAATAAGTGATGTGGTATGTGTATAAATAATGAAGTTGGTGTGTGTATAACTTTATACATGAGTAAATTGGTATGTGATTGATTCTTTGCATGACTGACTAGGTGTGTGAGTAACTCTATGGATGAGTAGTGGAGTGTTACTTTATGTATAGGTGTATGAATGCATATTATAAATATTGATGAGTAACTGCATGTATAAGTGACTGGATGTGTGTACAGACCTAGGAAATAGTGGGTGGTATGTAGTATATGGCATTGTTGTGTGTATGGTTTCAAAAATAATAGTCTGTATTTTAGAGTGCGTGTATCAAACTTTATATTAGGGCATCAGTATATGCATCAGATCCATGGAACAATTATTCACACCCCTACGCTGGCCTGGCGTACGCATGCCCAGCCCACTTTGCGTACGTATAAATAGGATAACGATGACATCACATGTCCCAGTTCTTCCACACTGCCTCAGGTGATATGGCTGCAACCACCTCGCACATCACAATGCGCAATAAAAAAAGGGATCCATGAGGTGTACACCATCCTGGCAATCAACACTGATTCTAAATTGTGAACCCTACTGCCCGTCGAGTTTCCAAAGGGATTCATGAGGTGTACACCATCCTGCAATCAACACTCCAACTGAATTGTGAATACTGCTGCCCGTAGTGTTTGCACACACAACAATGACAGCAGGTGAGCAGTGGGGCATGGGTGCACAGTGGCTCCAATTGAGTGTGGTGCTGCGGAAGGGGTAGGCTGCACCAGCCTCAGTGCGCAGGTGTAAGCAAGCAAAGTTGCCCTGCGTAATGATGTGATCTCTGACCTCATACAGTCACATCTTTGTCTCATTTTAATGACATGCTGGACCGTGCAGTAGGCCTGAGCCAGCGGTCAGCGCAGCCCTACTGACACGTGTTGAGCACGGTGCTGCGGGAGGAGTGGGGTGCATCAGCCTGAGTGCGCACGTGCGAATAAGTGATGTTGCTGTGCGTAATGATGTGATCTCTGACCTTATTCAGTGACATCTCTGTCTCATTTTAAGGACTTGCTGGACTGTACTATAAAAGGGGGTGGTGATAGACGGAGCATCTGAATCAATCAAACACTCACACCCAGTCAAAAGATCTGGCTTTAATCCATCACCGTTCTTTAGCCCACTCTGCCTCCCCAGTTAAGACAAGCCTATATGCAAATCAGTCTGACCCTTTGCCTCATGGGAACAGTCCAGCCCGAACTGCCAAGCCATGTCTTCCCTGGACCGGAAACAAGCTTCCGAGGACCGGTTTCTGGCATTCCAGCCGTCTTCAGCCCGGCTTGCTTGAATCCAGTGGCAAAGTGAGCAAGGGACTCACGTCTGAGCATACCCTGCCACACTTATGGCGGCCAAAAGTGATACAAAAGGGGGTGGTGATGGACGGAGCATCTGAATCAATCAAACACTCACAACCAGTCAAAAGATCTGGGTTTAATCCATCACAGTTCTTTAGCCCACTCTGCCACCCCAGTTAAGACATGGCTATATGCAAATCAGTCTGACCCTGTGCCTCATGGGAACAGTCCAGCCCGAACTGCCAAGCCATGTCTTCCCTGGACCGGAAACAAGCTTCCGATGACCAGTTTCTGGTATTCCAGCCATCTTCAGCCCGGCTTGCTTGAATCCTGTGGCAAAGTGAGCAAGGGACTCACGTCTGAGCATTCCCTGCCACACTTATGGCGGCCAAAAGCGGTACAAAAGGGGGTGGTGATGGACGGAGCACCTGAATCAATCAAACACTCACACCCAGTCAAAAGATCTGGGTTTAATCCATCACCGTTCTTTAGCCCACTCTGCCACTCCAGTTAAGACATGGCAATATGCAAATCACTATGACCCTGTGCCTCATGGGAACAGTCCAGCCCGAACTGCCAAGCCATGTCTTCCCTGGACCGGAAACAAGCTTCCGAGGACCGGTTTCTGCCATTCCAGCCGTCTTCAGCCCGGCTTGCTTGAACCCAGTGGCAAAGTGAGCAAGGGACTCACGTCTGTGCATACCCTGCCACACTTATGGCGACCAAAAGCGGTACAAAAGGGGGTGGTGATAGACGGAGCATCTGAATCAATCAAACACTCACACCCAGTTAAAAGATCTGGGTTTAATCCATCACAGTTCTTTAGCCCACTCTGCCACCCCAGTTAAGACATGGCTATATGCAAATCAGTCTGACCCTGTGCCTCATGGGAACAGTCCAGCCCGAACTGCCAAGCAATGTCTTCCCTGGACCGGAAACAAGCTTCCGAGGACCGGTTTCTGGCATTCCAGCCGTCTTCAGCCCGGCTTGCTTGAATCCAGTGGCAAAGTGAGCAAGGGACTCACGTCTGAGCATACCCTGCCACACTTATGGCGGCCAATAGCGGTACAAAAGGGGGTGGTGATGGACCGAGCATCTGAATCAATCAAACACTCACACCCAGTCAAAAGATATGGGTTTAATCCATCACCGTTCTTTAGCCCACTCTGCCACCCCAGTTAAGACATGGCTATATGCAAACAAGTCTGACCATGTGCCTCATGGGAACAGTCCAGCCCGAACTGCCAAGCCATGCCTTCCCTGGACCGGAAACAAGCTTCCGAGGACCGGTTTCTGGCATTCCAGCGTCTTCAGCCCGGCTTGCTTGAATCCAGTGGCAAAGTGAGCAAGGGACTCACGTCTGAGCATACCCTGCCACACTTATGGCGGCCAAAAGCGGTACAAAAGGGGGTGGTGATGGACGGAGCATCTGAATCAATCAAACACTCACACCCAGTGAAAAGATCTGGGTTTAATCCATTATCGTTCTTTAGCCCACTCTGCCACCCCAGTTAAGACATGGCTATATGCAAATCAATCTGACCCTGTGCCTTATGGGAACAGTCCAGCCCGAACTGCCAAGCCATGTCTTCCCTGGACTGGAAACAAGCTTCCGAGGACCGGTTTCTGGCATTCCAGCCGTCTTCAGCCCGGCTTGCTTGAATCCAGTGTCAAAGTGAGCAAGGGACTAACGTCTGAGCATACCCTGCCACACTTATGGCGGCCAGAAGTGGTACAAAAGGGGTTTGTGATGGACGGAGCATCTGAATCAATCAAACACTCACACCCAGTCAAAAGATCTGGGTTTAATCCATAACCGTTCTTTAGCCCACTCTGCCACCCCAGTTAAGACATGGCTATATGCAAATCAGTCTGACCCTGTGTCTCATGGGAACAGTCCAGCCCGAACTGCCAAGCCATGTCTTCCTAGGACTGGAAACAAGCTTCCATGGACCGGTTTCTGGCATTACAGCCGTCTTCAGCCCGGCTTGCTTGAATCCAGTGGCAAAGTGAGCAAGGGACTCACGTCTGAGCATACCGTGCCACACTTATGCGGCCAAAAGCGGTACAAAAGGGGGTTGTGATGGACGGAGCATCTAATTCAATCAAACACTCACACCCAGTCAAAAGATCTGGGTTTAATCCATCACCGTTCTTTAGCCACTCTGCCACCCCAATTAAGACATGGCTATATTCAAATCAGTCTGACCCTGTGCCACATGGGAACAGTCCAGCCCGAACTGCAAAGCCATGTCTTCCATGGACAGGAAACAAGCTTCAGAGGACCGGTTTCTGGCATTCCAGCCGTCTTCAGCCCGGCTTGCTTGAATCCAGTGGCAAAGTGAGCAAGGGACTCACGTCTTAGCATACCCTGCCACACTTATGGTGGCCAAAAGCGGTACAAAAGGGGGTGGTGATGGACGGAGAATCTTAATCAATCAAACACTTACACCCAGTCAAAAGATCTGGGTTTAATCCTTCACCGTTCTTTAGCCCACTCTGCCACCCCAGTTAAGACATGGCTATATGCAAATCAGTCTGACCCTGTGCCTCATGGGAACAGTCCGGCTCGAACTGTCAAGCCATGACTTCCCTGGACCGGAAACAAGCTTCCGAGGACCGGTTTCTGGCATTCCAGCTGTCTTCAGCCCGGCTTGCTTGAATCCAGTGGCAAAGTGAGCAAGGGACTCACGTCTGAGCATACCCTGCCACACTTACGGCGGCCAAAAGCGGTACAAAAGGGGGTGGTGATGGACGGAGCATCTGAATCAATCAAACACTCACACCCAGTCAAAAGATCTGGGTTTAATCCATCACCTTTCTTTAGCCCACTTGCCACCCCAGTTAAGACATGGCTATATGCAAATCAGTCTGACCCTGTGCCTCATGGGAACAATCCAGCCCGAACTGCCAAGCCATGTCTTCCCTGGGCCGGAAACAAGCTTCCGAGGACCGGTTTCTGTCATTCCAGCCGTCTCCAGCCCGGCTTGCTTGAATCCAGTGGCAAAGTTAGCAAGGGACTCACGTCTGAGCATACCCTGCCACACTTATGGCGACCAAAAGCGGTACAACCAGCCGTCTTCAGCCCGGGCTAAAGAAAGGTGATGGATTAAACCTAGATCTTTTGACTGGGTGTGAGTGTTTGATTTGTTCAGATGCTACGTCCATTGCCACCCTCTTTTGTACCGCTTTTGGCTGCCATAAGTGTGGCAGGGTATGCTCAGACGTGAGTCCCTTGCTCACTTTGCCACTGGATTCAAGCAAGCCGGGCTGAAGACGGCTGGAATGCCAAAAACCGGTCCTCGGAAGCTTGCTTTCGGTCCAGGGAAGGCATGGCTTGGCAGTTCGGGCTGGACTGTTCCCATGAGGCACAGGGTCAGACTGATTTACATATAGCCATGTCTGAACTGGGGTGGCAGAGTGGACTAAAGAACGGTGTTGGATTAAACAAAGATTTTTTGACTGGGTGTGAGTGTTTGATTGGTTCAGATGCTCCGTCCATTACCACCCCCTTTTGTACCGCTTTTGGCCGACATAAGTGTGGCAGCGTATGCTCAGACGTGAGTTCCGTGCTCACTTTGCCACTGGATTCAAGCAAGCCGGACTGAAGACGGCTGGAATGCCAGAAACCGGTCCTCGGAAGCTTGTTTCTTGTCCAGGGAAGGCATGGCTCGGCAGTTCGGGCTGGACTGTTCCCATGAGGCACAGGGTCGGACTGATTTGCATATAGCCATGTCTGAACTGGGTTGGCAGAGTGGGCTAAAGAACGGTGATGGATTAAACCCAGATCTTTTGACTGGGTGTGAGTGTTTGATTGGTTCAGATGCTCCTTCTATTACCACCCCCTTTTTTACCGCTTTTGGCCGCCATAAGTGTGGCAGGGTACGCTCAGATGTGAGTCCTTGCTCACTTTGCCAATGGATTCAAGCAAGCCGGGCTGAAGGCGGCTGGAATGCCAGAAACCGGTCCTCGGAAGCTTGTTTCCGCTCCAGGGAAGGCATGCTTTGGCAGTTCGGGCTGGACTGTTCCCATGAGGCACAGGGTCAGACTGATTTGCATATAGCCATGTCTGAACTGGAGTGGCAGAGTGGGCTAAAGAACGGTGATGGATTAAACCCAGATCTTTTGACTGGGTGTGAGTGTTTGATTGGTTCAGATGCTCCGTCCATTACCACCCCCTTTTGTATTTCTTTTGGCCGCCATAAGTGTGGCAGGG
Organism: Lissotriton vulgaris; assembly: GCF_964263255.1. Taxonomy (NCBI): domain Eukaryota; kingdom Metazoa; phylum Chordata; class Amphibia; order Caudata; family Salamandridae; genus Lissotriton; species Lissotriton vulgaris. The sequence continues at coordinate 1,463,909,753 of NC_141691.1, forward strand.
TATGCTCAGACGTGAGTCCCTTGCTCACTTTGCCCCTGGATTCAAGCAAGCCGGGCTGAAGACGGCTGGAATGCCAGAAACCGGTCCTCGGAAGCTTGTTTCCGGTCCAGGGTAGGCATGGCTTGGCAGTTCGGGCTGGACTGTTCCCTTGAGGAACAGGGTCAGACTGATTTGCATATAGCCATGTCTGAACTGTGTTGGCAGAGTAGGCTAAAGAACGGTGATGGATTAAACCTAGATCTTTTGACTGGGTGTGAGTGTTTGATTGGTTCAGATGCTCAGTCCATTACCACCCCCATTTGTACCGCTTTTGGCCGCCATAAGTGGGGCACGGTATGCTCAGACGTGAGTCCCTTGCTCACTTTGCCACTGGATTCAAGCAGGCCGGGCTGAAGACGGCTGGAATGCCAGAAACCGGTCCTCAGAAGCTTGTTTTCGGTCCAGGGAAGGCATGGCTCGGCAGTTCGGGCTGGACTGTTCCCATGAGGCACAGGGTCAGACTGATTTGCATATAGCCATGTCTGAACTGGGGTGGCAGAGTGGGCTAAAGAACGGTGATGGATTAAACCCAGATCTTTTGACTGGGTGTGAGTGTTTGATTGGTTCAGATGCTCCGTCCATTACAACCCCCTTTTGTACCACTTTTGTCCGCCATAAGTGTGGCAGGGTATGCTCAGACGTGAGTCCCTTGCTCACTTTGCCACTTGATTCAAGCAAGCCGGGCTGAAGACGACTGGAATGCCAGAAACCGTTCCTCGGAAGCTTGTTTCCGGTCCAAGGAAGGCATGGCTTGGTAGTTCGGGCTGGACTGTTCCCATGAGGCACAGGGTCAGACTGATTTGCATATAGCCATGTCTGAACTGGGGTGGCAGAGTGGGCTAAAGAACGGTGATGGAATAAACCCAGATCTTATGACTGGGTGTGAGTGTTTGATTGGTTCAGATGCTCCGTCCATTACCACCCCCTTTTGTACCGCTTTTGGACGCCATAAGTGTGGCAGGGTATGCTCAGACGTGAGTCCCTTGCTTACTTTGCCACTGGATTCAAGCAAGCCGGGCTGAAGATGTCTGGAATGCCAGAAACCGGTCCTCAGAAGCTTGTTTCCGGTCCAGGGAAGGCATGGCTTGGCAGTTCGGGCTGGACTGTTCCCATGAAGCCCAGGGTCAGACTGATTTGCTTATAGCCATGTCTGAACTGGGGTGTCAGAGTGGGCTAAAGAACGGTGATGGATTAAACCCAGATATTTTGACTGGGTGTGAGTGTTTGATTTGTTCGATGCTCCGCCCATTACCACCCCTTTTGTACTGCTTTTGGCCACCATAAGTGTGGCAGGGTATGCTCAGACGTGAGTCCCTTGCTCACTTTGACACTGGATTCAAGCAAGCTGGGCTGAAGACGACTGGAATGCCAGAAACCGGTCCTCGGAAGCTTGTTTCCGGTCCAGGGAAGGCATGGCTTGGCAGTTCGGGCTGGACTGTTCCCATGAGGCACAGGGTCAGACTGATTTGCATATAGCCATGTCTGAACTGGGGTGGCAGAGTGGGCTAAAGAACGGTAATGGATTAAACCCAGATCTTTTGACTGGGTGTTTGTGTTTGATTGGTTCAGATGCTTCGTCCATTACCACCCCCTTTTGTACCGGACTGTACTATAGGCCTGAGCTAGTGGGCAGCGCTGCCCTACAGACATGTGTTGAGCGCAGTGCTGCGGGAGCGGTGGAGTGGGTTGCATCAACCTGGGTGCGCAGATGCAAAAAAGCGCTATAGCCGTGCGTAATGATGTGATCTCTGACCTCATTCAGTCACATGTCTGTCTCATTTTAAGGACCTGCTGGATCGTACTGTAGGCCTTAGCCAGCGGGAAGTGCTACCCTACTGACTCGTGGCATTGGCTTTTAGGGCACTGTAGTGAGCTCATTACTAAGTGTACATGCACACAGGCTTCCGGCACCGCATTACACGCGCACATTATGCTTCTAGCTTGCACTCTGTTCCTTTGTATGTGAACCTTGGAATAACATATCATTATTTCACCTTGTGTATTGTCGTGCACTCCAACTCCTCTTTGAACCACGATTTATACTAACAGTTGGTAGATCATACTTCAAAAACAAAGGATGCACTCAACTGGTGTTTTCTATTAAGCTTGAAATAAACCTTCATTTACCTCCAGACGTTTCCACCATTAAAGGATTTCTCCCTTTTCAGACACTGAATTAATTGACCAAAAATGGGCAGAGCGGGTGCTCACCCCGTAATGATGCCCTCAGCATTCTGACTCCCTCTATCGTGGTATCAAGACACCGTCCCCGACCGGAGACCTGCTCTCCCACCCTACAAAAGTACCCCGGACTCAAAGCTTGCACCGGCATGTCGTTGGACACACCAATGGTGACAGGTGAGCAGTGAAGCTTCTGTGCACAGGTCCTACAATTGAATACAGTGCAGGGGAAGGGGCTGGGGTGCAGCAGCCTCGGTGCACAGGTGCAGGCAAGCGATGTTCCCGTAGCTAATAATCTAATCTCTGGCCATACTGTGAGAGGGGTTAGGTGCATCAGCCTGGGTGCGCAGGTGTGAAAAAGCGATGTGGCCGTCCGTAATGATGTGATCTCTGACCTCATTCAGTCACACCACTGTCTCATTTTAATGACCAATATAGATAATGGGGTAGCCCCTACAGCCAAGCCGGAACCTGGGCGCAATACGGGAATGAAAACAGTGGTCCGTGTCCAGCAAGAATAAACCTCACAATTTATGTTGCATTCAGCATAACAACTTGGTTAGCAAATAAATAAAACACTAAATAATGCATGAACAAAATCCCTGATTTATGCATCAACACAAGTCAATAGACCACACATCAAACAGGTGCACAAATATCTATAATGAATAGCAAGATATTTATTTTGAACGAATCAAGAAATTTACTTGAACACTAACCATAGGTTGCGCGCAAAAGGGTAGGAGAAAGGAAAGCAAGGTAGTGGTATTTGGAAGTGAGAAGGTGAATCAATGAATAAAGGTAATCAATTAGATATTTTACATATACTGTTAGCAAAGATCAGTTGTAGCAAGCCCGTCCAAATACAATTTACAAATGTTCTGTAAATGTTGTTGTGCACATAATGCAATTTAAAATGGTAAGGAAGGTAAGAATGTTGGTACAGGTTTTGATCATGGGGAGAGCGTTGACGTTTCGACTCGACTGTGCAGTGGGAATTTTCAACCTTTGCTGCGAGTCTTCATCAGGACTGTGATGCAACCTATGATGGAAACGTGGGTTAGATGGAGTGCCTGTGTGTGTTTGGTTAATAATAATGGGCCATATATTACTGATACTGACCTCAACCTGGGGCAAAGAATGGCTGCCCAGGCCAAATTCATGTATATTCTCCAGGGCTCAATGTCACCTTGAGCAGAAGGTCTGGTGTGCTCAATTTACAGGGGTCAAGGTTCGATCATTCAAGGATCAGAATAGGTGCCCCTTTCCTAGAGTAGCAAAAAGGAAGCCAGTGTTATCCCCAGACTCGGTAACATGTGAAACTGTAGTAGGGTGCTGAGGTTCACCCGGGTCGAGATGTGACAGGCTTATGGATTTGCAGTTAAAGGACCTGTCACATGGTGGTCTCCAGTATAATCCAATTCAGAATGCCCACAAGACGATTAATAGCCTGTGTATACAAACCCACCCAGCCTCATCCCTGTTCATGTGGTGTCAAGGACAGAGACTGGCGGTGATCTAGTCAGGCTAATTAAAAAAGGGGGGCACCCTCGTGAGTGGCAACACATATGTGGGATATGGATTCATAGTGAGACGGGGCGTTGCCTATTGTGTGGTAATCCCCAGTAAAGAATGCCAACAGGCTAAAGGATCGCCTAGTTCGAAGCCTGCTGTGGAAAAAATAAACATAAGCAAACCCGGGGCCAAGTGGTGCGATCTCCGTGGACGGGCGGTAATAATTAGATTAAATCCCTGGTATGACCTTGTGTTAGCAATACGGCACATTACCTTAGTCACGGTGCCATGAAGGGTCTGCCTGCCGTTCAACTCGATACTGGCAAGAACCGAGGCTGAAAGCAGTCCGGTAAAAATGGAGAAAGCGTGCGTAACGTGCACATTGACGTATAGACAAGGAAGTCAAGCCCCGAGGTCGGGATGGGAAGCCTGGATCCCACTCATTCCGTAGTCATGGTTACAGAGACTACGAGCGAGTTCAGAGTTAGGTTATGGAAATATTTACAGAATTGAAAGTCCGTAAATGGATACATCACTCAACATACTTACAAAAGCTGTGTGAATATATTTACAAGTGTGCACATAATATAAAATCAACAAAATTATATTACATGAAGACATAAGTAAACCCAGCCCTAATTGCGACAGTAAAGTGAATATGTACATGTGAATTACTACAGCTGCCTGGCCCCATCAGTATAGTACAATGACAGAGAAGCAATGCAAAATGAATGACTAGCCATTCCAATGCAAACTGAGGTCCCACATTAGCCAATGTGTGCCGAACGTAGAAGGTATCTAGTGTGCCTAAAAATCACACATGTGTGAATTGTGCACACATTATGATTACATTACATGAATACATCAATAATCGCGGCAGTGAAGTAAATATGTACATGTGAGTTACTCCAACTGCATAATGAATAAATAGCCATATCCATGCAGACAGAGATCACACATTAGTCAATGTTTGCCGAACGAAGAAGGTACCTAGTGTGCCTGAACGTCACACGTGTAAATTGGCTGCTTGGCGCGCAATTTCCTCATATTCATTTAAACCTTTCAATATGGTATTGAAGGTATGTATCCATTTGTACTCATGGTAGTTTAAGTTGTGACTCACCCCCCCTCCCCGTTGGTTGATGTGGACATTTTCGATCACCCACCATCTCAAGCTGTCTGCCGTGTGGCCAAAATGGGTGAAATGCTCCACCAAAGGAGCTCCCTGGGTGCCGCATCTGATTTTACTACAGTGTTGCAAGATGCAGCACTTCACTTTTTGGGAGGTCTGGCCTATGTACAGGAAGTCACAGGGGCACTGAATGGCATATATAACTCCAGAGGAGTTATAGTTCGTATGTTCTTTCAGGGTATGCGTGTAATCAATCATTATGTGTGAATGATTGAATTTCCTTCGTTAGTGGACACGCCTTGCAGTTCCCACATTTGTAATGCCCCACTATAGGAGGCATGTTCCATAAGTGGGTCTAGACATTAACTTTGTTGGAGGGTAGTAATGATTTGACCAATGTGTTTCTTAGGGTTTTCCCTTTGCGAAACGCATGCATGGGAGGCTCAGGCATACTCAGGTCATCGGCAATCATATGCCAGTGTTTATTGATGGTTTTCTTGATCTGGTTACTTTTGGTGCAAAAAGTTGTGACACACGTAAGTCTGTTCGTGGTGGTGTTAGTCTTCTCTTTAGGGGTCAAAAGGAATTCCCTATGATTGTACCATGCTCTTTTTTGTGCCTTTTTGAGTAGCCGGATCGGGTATCCACTGTCACGCAGTCTTTTAAGTAAGTCAGTGGATTCAATAAAGTAATCCTCTTTTTTGGAGCAATTGTGCCTCACCCTTAAGAATTGCCCATAAGGCAGGTTGTCTCTTAGGCTCCGTGGATGGTGGCTGGAATATCTAAGGAGTGTATTGTGTTCGCTGGCTTTGCGATAGAGTGTGGTATGGAGTTTGCCCTTCTCTGCCTTGATGGTAATGTCAAGAAAATGAATTTCATTTTTACTGTGCTCAAGGGAGAATTGAATATCGATAGATTGATTGTTAAGCCAAAGGTGGAAGGCTTGGAGTTCTTTCTCAGTACCTTGCCAGATCATCAGCACGCAATCGATATATCTCCGCCACAGTACATTATTGTTCCTGTGCGGGTTCACGATATTGAGGACATACCTATTCTCATATGCGTCCATGAAGATAACGGCAAGATTAGGGGCAAAGCTTGCCCCCATGGCCCCGCCCTTAGTTTGAAAGTAATACCTGTCCTGAAACATGAAGAAATTTTGGCTCATGGCAATGTCTAGTAATGTGATTATGAATTCATTAGGGATTCTTGGTGGTTTAGGTAGTTTATCCAAGGCATCCCTGATCACTCCAAGGGCAGCCTCCTGGGGGATACTCGTAAAAAGCGAGGATATATCCATAGTCACCAGGAGCTCATTATAACTCTTAAATGGGAGATCATCAACTAAGTTAATGGCTTGCATAGTGTCCCTAATGTAGGTGGCCGTTTTAATAGCAATGGGCTTCAGAAAATGATCAATGAATTTGCACAATGGCTCAAGTAGTGACCCACACCCAGAAATGATTGGTCTTCCCGGGGGGTTTTGCATGTTTTTATGGATTTTGGGTAATGTATAAATGGTCGGCATCCGTGGTTGTTTATTGTTAAGGAAGTCGTATTCATGTTTACTCAAAAAAACTTCGAGTAGCCCTCCGTCAGTAGCTGTTTTGATAAGCTGGTCATCCTCTTTTCTAGGGTCATGAGTCAGAATTTTATAGTTTTCGGTGAATCCCAATTGGGTAAAAATTTCAGATTTGTAATCACTAGTATTCTGAACCACTATGGCTCCCCCTTGTCAGTGGGTTTTATCACAATCTCAGTGTTATTTGTGAGGGACATATTCCCTTTGTCCTACCAGATTTAAAACATCTCTCATTACTATTTCTTCAAAAGCCATAATTTTATTATACATCATAAGGTAGGGTGGGTTGAAGGTAGATGGAGGTCTGAGACCAGTACTGGTCGTTGCCGGATTGTAAGGAGTCTTAATGAAATGGTATTTGAGTCTGACTTTTCTGAAGAATTTGTGCAGTTCCAGTTTAAGATTCAAACTGTCAGGTAAGTTTGTGGGTACGAAAGACAGACCTCTTTGGAGGATCGTCTCCTCATCCTTATTGAGTGTATGCCTCGAGATGTTCACAATGGGGTTTGTGGCACACTTATTTACCACTGGTAATGTTGTCATCGTGTTCTTATGTCCCCGTGTATCTCTGGGGGGAAATGTACCTGCTTCTTCCCTTTTCCCCTGCCGCTGTTCCAAGGTGGTTCGTTCATTCCCCTTCGGTGGGTCCAAGGGCGGCCCCTCCCCCTGTACTCTGTCCATTGGATTCCCTCTAAAAAAGAGGAAGAAGTTGGTTGTTCGTTCTGTCCCTGTGCGCAAGTGTTAGTGCTTGTTCTAGGTCTCTCGTTTTCACTGTCTGAACTATTGCTAAAGGAGGAGTTGGAGAAGGTGTTGTATCTCCTATACCCGCCCCTTCCTCTGCTAGGGTACCTCCCTTGTGTGTCTTGTTTATGGTACCCCTCCTGAAGGTATGGATATGTAGTTTTTTTATCGTATTGTTGGATGTCTCATGCTTGTTTATCTAATTTGTTAGCTTGCGTGAATGTCTCAAAGTCCTTGAGGGTACGGTCTAGCCTTTCAAGTGCCTCCTTAGCATTAGTCAAGGCCTTATCCTCAAAAATGTCCTTCCTGAATTCCGAAATTTCTTTCATCAACCTTTTGATTTCTTCTAAGGCTGTTTCCACCCCCAGAACCATCTAATGTCTACTGCAATTGTTCGAGATGAAGCTAAAGTTTTCCTTGAACTTGGGATTGTCTATAAATATTGCAGGCTCATTACGAACTTGCAATCCCACAGGGATTGTGTTGGCTTGGAGATATTTGGTTAGACCATGGCCGTGTAATCTAGTACGGATACGTTTCTTTTCTAATTTCTCTAATTTGTTTATTTTTTCATTAAGTGACGCATCAACACCAAAGGTGGATGTGTCAAGAAAACTGAAACCCAATTGCCCCTCTAACAGTTTGGCAATATATTCTTCATTGTAGGCCAATGTTTCTTTTTCAGACATGTCAAAACAGAAAATGTGAACCCAAAAATAGTGATAATAAAACAATGTGAAACAAAATACCACAAAGTGTTATATAATACAATATTTACAATAAACCCTCGCAGGCGTGCCTGCACAAGATAACCATTATAGATAATGGGGTAGCTCCTACAGTCAAGCCGGACCTGGGCGGAATACAGGAATGAAAACAGTGGTCCGTGACCAGCAAGAATAAACCTCACTATTTATGTTGCATTCAGCATAACAACTTGGTTAGCAAATAACCTAAAACACTAAATAATGCATGTACTGATTTATGCATCAACACAAGTCAATAGACCACACATCAAACAGGTGCACAAATATCTATATTGAATAGCAAGATATTTATTTTAAACGATCAAGAAATTTACTTGAACACTAACCATAGGTTGCGCGCAAAAGGGTAGGAGAAAGGAAAGCAAGGTAGTGGTATTGGGAAGTGAGAAGGTGAATCAAAGAATAAAGGTAATCAATTAGATATTTTACATATACTGATAGCAAAGATCAGTTGTAGCAAGCCTGTCCAAATTCAATTTACAAATTTTCTGTAAATGTCGTTGTGCACATAATGCAATTTCAAATGGTAAGGAAGGTAAGAATGTTGGTACAGGTCTTGATCATGGGGAGAGCGTCCCTGAGTCTTCAGACCAGTAGTAGAAAGTAGTTTGCTACCCACTCCCTATATACTATAAACACATACTAACACTACTTACACAGTTATACTACAGTTGCTAGTATCCTACAACGCCTAGAGCCCATCACTTTACAGCAATCAGCTTGGTTTGATCCCCGACTCTTCACACCAGTAGGCGTGAGTACTTCGCTTCCCACGTCTGGAATAGTATAAACCCACGATAGCGGTCAGTACTTCATTTCCCACTCCCTGTATGGAATAAACGCATACTAACATTACTTGCACACGTATACTACAGCGCCCAGAGCCCATCCCTTTACAGCAATCACCTCGGTTTCATCCCCAAGTCTTCACACCGGTAGGCGTGAGTACTTCGCCTCCTGCTACCTGTATAGTATAAACCCACAACAGCGGCTAGTACTTCACTTCCCACTCCCTGTATGGTATAAACACCTATAAGACCAGAGCACATCACTTTACAGCAATGACCTCACGGTTTAGGCTCTCGTCTCTTACCCAAGTGTAGCAGCATATCATCTCAGCACCATGTCACTCTGAGCAACACCGCACTTTCAGACCAGTAGGAGTGACTACTTCGCTTGGCCCTGCCACACAGAGCTTACAGTGCTCCTACCGTCCTTTCCTACTTGTTTTGCTCTTTTTTCCCTTACTCGCTTTAATGGAATCACAAAATGGTGGCCAACACTTCCTAGTTGCAACCGCTTGCAGCGCTCGCAACCAATAAGCAGCAAGCTCGTGCTCGTAACCCCTCAGCCAATCAGATGGCAGAATTCCCAAATATCGATATCTGTAAATTTCGATATTTCTCAAAAACTACTGAACGGATTTACACCAAACAAAAGCGTTCTTTCTAGACCAAGACCCTTCTCCCTGATGAATTTGGGGTAATTCCGTTCACCCGTTCGACCTGTAGCCTTGTCTAAAGTTTCCTAAGGAAATGAACATGGAGAAAACACGTTTTGGGACCCCCTTTTTTTCTCGGCCCCCCTTGATGAATCACCCCCAAACTTTCAACATAGGAGCTGATATCAACAAAGAATTTGTTTTGAAAATGTCATGAAGATTCATCAAACAACGCAAAAGTTATAAGCAAAACAAAAAATGCTCTTCCTATGGAAACTAGGTCCTACCTATAACTACCTACTGGCAACTGCCAGTAGGTAATATATGTGTGTGTGTGTGTGTATATATATATATATATATATATATATATATATATATATATATATATATATATATATATATATATATATATATACATATGGACCCTTGTCAAATCCGAGTATCCTAAAATGATATAAAGAGTTTTAAATGAGCTACTCGATCCCAGCAATATAGTTCAAAGTACATTGATCAGTTATCAATTGTCAATGTATTAATCAATCAATCAATCAATCAAAGTATGCTTTATTTGATTTTTGTAAAAAATAAAATCCTAAACGCCACAGTTAAAAGAGAAACAGTCGAATTCATACATATTTTCCTTTACAATTCATCAGTCAAACTAGAATTACACATCTGCGCTTTTTTTTTTAAAAGAAAGAAAAAGAGGATATACCATTTCAGCGCTATGTACAACAGGTTATTACATTCCTTTTCTTCAATATACTCTTTAAAAGACCAGTCATAAGCAAGGTGCAATACTCGTCATTCAGTTGTTGTAGAAACAAATAAGCTGGGCGATATTGCCGCCAAGATCCCTGTTTCAAATATTGCTTTATCCACTTTACATGTTCTTTGGTATAATAATTACAAAATAATACTGTGTGAATTGTTGTTTGCTGGGTGGCATTATCACAAGGGCAGAGTGCCAATTCCCTTGACCAGTCGTTTTTATTTGGGAAAGTCACCAACCGGTGAAAAGATTCATATCTGAACCTTGTTAAAATGTACCTGTCAAAACCTTTGAGACAATAACATAGATAAGGTTGAATCCTATAACAGGTCAGGGCCATCTGATGCTGGATGGCCGATGTTTTATCAATCTCCCCTATTAATCTTATCTGCTCGAGGTGACTCATACATATTAGTTTCAATGCCTTTCTGGATATAGCGCAAACCAGCTCAGGATTTTCATAAAACTCCGGTCTGTTAAGATCATTAAAAAACTTTCTTATATAGTTTAGCCAAGGGATGTTTCTTGACTGGTCCAAACCCATTACATCCCTTATGATTTCTCTATTTAGGCACAATGCCGGAGAAGACCAGACTCTGTGCCATAGTAGGATTGGCTGCAACTTGATAAGGTCTGTAATGTACTCAATACCCAATTCAGTGTGACAATTAAAAACAGACGTACTCTGTGGAACTGCGAGGCTGTATCTAAGGAAAACATTTTCAACTATTTGAATTGATGCCACATTGTTAAAACCCCAGATGCCCACCCCGTACATTGCAATACTCCTGCACTTTGTTATATATATTTTTAATAGTATGTCAGGAGGTCTTTTACCCAATTTATAGGCAAAATTAATTAGCGCCGTAGTAGATCTTTTAAATAAGAGGGTCCTACTTCTAATTGCCAGGACACAAGAAGCTGCTCCCTCTAGGAGAACACCTAAATATGAGAATGTTTTAGTGAGTTTGATGGTTGCATCGCCCACTATTAGGTTCTTGGCTTTACGCTGGTCTTTCCCGCACGCCATGACGAAAGTTTTCATGGTGTTGAGTTTTAGGCCCCTATTGGCCATAAACTCTGTGTATGTGGTGAGTGCTCGTTGAATACCTATTTTTGTTCTGGCCATTAGAACCGTGTCATCCGCGTAGAGAAGGGAGATGACCTGTTTGTTGTTATGTCTTGGGCTGTCGATGACATTGGCCCTCAATTCCTCCTCCAAAGAGTTGGTGTATATGGAGAGAGGAAAGGGGCCAAGACGCAACCTTGCCTGACTCCCTTCTCTACACGGAATGGTTTAGTACACTCACCCTTGGGGCCGAGTCTCATTTTAGCTGAGGCTCCTGAATACAATTGTCTTAGGAAGTGCACTATAGCTGGCTCAACCTGTATGTCCTCCAGGGTACTCCACAACTTATTTTGTTCTACGCAATCAAAGGCGGCCGTAAGGTCTGCAAAGATTACATACAGACGTCCCTTTTTTGCTTGAGTGAACTTCCCCTGGAGTAGAATAAAATGTAATACCTGCTCCACCGTGCCCATCCCTTCCCTGAACCCGTATTGAACCGGGGTCAGAATACTATTTTCTTCAGCCCAGGACTGGAGTTTATTTAGTATCACCCTTCCTGCCACTTTCATTAACGAGTCCAATAGCGAGATTGGTCTGTAGCTGGATGGACTTTCCCGGTCCCCTTTTTTGTAAATGGGGACAATTACTGATTCAGACCAGGAAGTTATAAAACCTTCGGAACAGCAGGCCTCTAATACTCGTGTTAAAAGTGGAGCCCAGGGATCTACAGTAGATTTAAATAAATCGATTGGGATTCCGTCAGGCCCTGGGGCCTTGTTGCCCTTACTTTGGTCAATTGCCAGCAACACTTCCCCCTGAGTAATCTCAATTGCGATTGGCGAATTCACAAAATTACATCCACCCGCCTCTTCCCTCTCGGGATTGGATATATCGCTGTTCTTCTCCTGCCTGTAGACTTTTGAGAAGAATTCAATCCAATTATTCGAGTCAATGGCAATTTCTAGCCTTGCACTTTCTTTATTTGCCAAAAAAGGGGCATTCACTGCCTGCCAAAATAGGCAAGAATCTCTACACTGGGTGGCCTGGTACAGATTGGCCCACGTCTGCTCCTTAATCTCCTTTTTCCGATTTTTTCTTGCTAGGTTATAGGCCTTTCTACATGCTCTAACTTCATCCCCATCCCTAGTTCAAGAGCTTAAAGCCACCTTAAGTAGTTTATATGTCTTGGTGCATTGATTATCAAACCATCGATCCCCTTTCACTTGCTTCCTATTTCCAGGGGTAGTCATAGTCTCCTAGATGATTTGGGTAATCTGCATGAAGGCTTTTAATACATCACTGTGAGATGTATCCTCATTTAGACACATCATGATTGGTGTTAGAGCCTTTGTAATTATATTTTTATTGGTAAGTGCTGGGTTTTTTGCCCCCCATCTTACCGTAAAGCCATTTTGGCGAGACAATACTAGGTCTTGGACCCATGTCAGACATTCTATTGTAGACCTAGTGTTATATCCATACACCAATATATCCACGCTGAGGGGTAGATGGTCGCTTAATCCAACCGGGTGAATCCTAAATTTTTTCATCATACTTGCATAACGCGCTGGCATAATAATGAAATCAATCACGGTTCTGAGGTCCCGTCCAATATAAGTGGGGTCAAAATTATTAATTGGGGAGCACATTGTATTTACAAATTCAAGATCGAACATTGCCATAACTTCATAGAGTTTCTCTCCCCTGGCCGTATGTACAAAATGTCTGGTGGAACCCAATTCATCTTTACAGTTCTTTCCTGGTACACATGCGTTCAAATTACAGGTACTAATATTAAAATCCCCCCATACCATGAATACACCCTTTACAATACAATTCGCTTGAACAGTTAAATCCTCACTAAGGTTTGTTAGCACAGTCATATACTTATCAATGTCAATATTGTTGTAAAAGTTAACAATTAATAATTTGATATGGGTAGACAAAACAATGGAGACCATTTGGTAGTAGGGGGTATTTTTTATCATTTTGATACTCTGTACCCTCATCGTGTTTGACACATAAATACATATAGCTCCCTTATTTCTCCCATGGATGGACTGTATTGCAGGTACATGAAAAGTTTTATACCCATCCAAGTGCTGCTCTAGTAATGACCATGTCTCTTGCAGACATAAAATATCATATTTTCGAACAAAATCTCCCCATACCTTGTTTGTCATTTTTGACTTAATGCCACAGATGTTCCATGATAGGATTTTTATTACTCCCTGGTTTGGTATTTGGATGCCCGATATTTGAAATTTTTCCTCAGTGTATTTCCTCCTCCCTTCTGCCCGGGGATCGCTATCGACTAATGTTTTAACTACAGTGGGCTTGTTGGGGGGGGGGACTCAGCTTCATTTGTATTAGGTTCCTCCCTGAATGTACTTGGGATGGTAACTTGTGAAGAGTCGTTTTCCCTATTGGCTCTTTGTTCGTCTGTGTGCATCTGCGTCTGGAAGGGAGGTGATTTCCGAGAGCGTGAGACACATGTCTTATTCTGGGCCTCATATGGGTCATTATTTTTATACTGATTGCTATCTGTATCCCCTCCCGGATTGCAACTACGTTTCCCATTTAAGTGGTCATTAAGTCAATCCACTTCCTCCAAGAACTGCAATGAGTCAAACCTATTATTTACTGGGACATTGTATGTCTGGTTATGTGCATGATGATGACTCTCCTGGTGTTGATTACCCAGGTAGGAATTTTTCTTCCCATTCATAAGGGGCTGATAGAAAAAGCCTAGGGGGAGGACATTTATACATTCCTGGTTCAATTCATAGAGACTTGTATGGGTCAATATTTCATGAACCAGGACTGGAGAACCCAACGTTAAAACTACGCAGTCCCCCCTAAGAGTCTTTCTGCCCATACCCACCCAGGAAATTTGTCTCACCATTTTGAATGCCCCAAACATTTCCTTTGTTAAGCTGCTCTTATTGCCCAAATGATGACTGGTCTTGTTCCGTAGCATAGCCCAAGATTCTTTGTCAGGCTCCTTTAGTGCAGGGACATTTGCTAAGATGATGGGATAAGGAGCCACAGCAGGCGGGAGATTTAGGATATTACATTCTCCATGGGCACTGTGCTTATTCAATTCTGCACCAGTCTGTGTACTTCTTAGGCCCCCCCTTCTCCCTGGTGGCATTGCCCGTTATTCCTAGATTGGGTATCCACCCTTCTTAGATGTGTGATGTTTTTGTGGTCATTATTGTGATCATTAGTTTCTTTAGGTACAGTTTGCATGATAGCGTAACTAATGCTCTTCCTAATTATTGTATCGTCATTTACCCCATCTATCGCGAGGGCTCTAGGGGATAATTTGCTCACTTTACTCAGAATGATCGTTTGATTTAACTTGATCTGTGTTAGCCTGTTCTCTATGGGGTCTAAGAGGGCCCTCAACCTAATGTTAAGGTTCGCAAAGAAGCTCTCTAATTCGGTTGCACAAATCGCGACTCTTTGGCCCTAATTATTATTTTTGCCATTATTGCAGATTTTCACCTGGTTTATCTTATTCTTTGTCTTGTTACCCCCTGTAAGTAAGGTTGTTTTTTTCCGCGTTGGATCTATTACCATGGTCAGGGTTTTTCCAGAGGTGGAAGATTTATAGGCAAAGCTTTCTTAGCCTTAATACACGCTTTCTTAGGAGGTGAACGCGACATAGCATCTGAATCATCTGACGAGATCTCATCTCCACCCACAAAAACACAGCCATTACTTACATCCAGTGGTATTTTTGGGGATCTAAGCAGCTCCGGGGACAGGTCCCCTACAAGACTTGGTGCCCCACTGCTTTCCACGGATTTTAAAGCATCCTTGTCCTTGATCATGGCGCCTTCCACACTAGAAATTTGCTTTTCAATCGCTCCCACTGCCCCAGTTAGCTATTTCATCAGAGACATACTATCTGATTTCGGGACTAGGGGGGCTTTGCCTACGATCGATTTGTTCAACTTCCTTTTCCCCATGTTGTTCTAAAATATGCTCTTCAACGGATCACAAAATAAATACCAGGCCTATGTTAGTAGTATAGTACTAATGACCTTGATGTTAACACTCCATTGCACAGTTAATCGCAATCAATTACATTTAACGATAACTAGAAATACTATTGTAGATTTGTTCAGTTAGTGGAACGTACTTAATCCCAACTATAACAGGGAGGTGCAGCCAGTGTTCACGTGGGGCGTTAATTAGTTCCTTGTTATCTATACTAATATAATAAAGAGAGAGCTCAAACCTTTGAGGCGGGTAATCTCAGGAACCACAGCACCAATCACAACACCCAATACAGCGTTGGAAAGGGCAGTTGCAGTGAAAGAACATAGGCTATGCAGACGCCCACCATATACATTTAAAAGGTAAAAGAACCGTGCCAGCAAAGTAGTCCCTTGTGGGAGTGTCTGCGTTGTGCTGTGGGCGTGTGCTGGGGGCGTGACAAACGCTGGGGGCGTGTGGTACGTTCCGCCCTTCATGCCATGTCTCATATTGTGTGCTGTGGGCGTGTGGTGGGGCGTGGGCGTGTGCTGGGGGCGTGGGCGTGTGCGGGGCGCGGGATTACGGAAAAAAAGGGAGCGTTGTGCACAATATTTTATTGTTTTTTCATGCCAGATTCAGTACATTCCAGCTCCGGGTGTGCTTGCCCCGCGCTCCCAGTGATGTGCACCTGCTTTACTGTATGGAGGTCAGGCATGGCGCTATTCCCAAGGGCGGGAAGGAGCGCAAACAGGGGCCATTGTGCAGGAAATCTAATCTCGCCTTACTTCTGGTGACGCCTGAAGCGCACACTGGAGATTTTCCACTTCTGTTGCGCACAGGCCTCGTGCCACGCACATCCGGACACAAGGCCCACCTCCACGGAAATAGCAAGAAAGGGACTATCCCTTCCCCGGTAAGTAGATTGGTGGCACGGCGGCCAACATTCCCAGCAACATACTCATATTTTTTCACCACCCATTTTAAAAATGCACAGGTCTCCCTCATTGATGGCCAGCACCGACATACACTTTTAGACACACCTCCCGCCAGAAGTTCTAGAATGTCGAACTTTAGAGCTGGGGAGCTACGTTCGAATCTCAGCATCAGCTCAACATCCTGTGATTCTAGGCAAATCGCTTTGTCTCCCCATGCCTAAAACAAATGAATGTGTTCTTCTGTAATGTAAATTGTGCTCATGCCATGTTGTCAAGTTTGCGCTATATAATATTGCAAGGAAAAATAAAGTAGGGAAACTCGAGTTCACACACTACTGACCGCGCACTCTTAGGTGCATCAGCAGTGCACTGTGAATCGGAGCGTTTCACAGGCCTGTCACAGATAGGAAATGCTATCAAAACGAAATCCTACAAAACAATATACTACTGGCCAGCAGCAATTCATACCCGGACAACATCGGGTAGGCTGCTAGTTACAGATAAAGTAAGCTATCAGCCTTACTTGGTTGTCAGCCTCCAGATGAAAGATAACCAAGAGAGTAAGCCCGGCCCGGCCTCCTCCAGCCTTTGACGGGCAAGGACGGGACCGCCCTTGGCCTGCACGCGTCCCGCACCGTGGGAGCCCGCCATTGGTTTTGTATGCCTGGCCCCTCCTCCTCATGCGAGACCTCGCCGCTCTGCTTGATGGTAGATGAAGTGCGGCAGCCCGCGGTCCGCAACCAAGGGGCAGGCAATGGCAAGGGGCAAGTAGCGCGGTGATGGCCAGCAACGTCAGGAGTCCCTGGAATACAGAGGCAGTTCCCCCACAGAAGTCAGCAGGATCAGTTGATGCAGAGCAGAAAAGGGCGTCCCGCACTGCGGGAGCCCGTCATTGGTTTTGTATGCCTGGCCCCCCCTCCTCATGCGAGACCTCGCCGCGCTGCCTGATGGTAGATGAAGTGCAGCAGCCGGTGGTCGGCGACCAAGGGGCAGGCAATGGCAAGGGGCAAGTAGCGCTGTGATGGCCAGCAACGTCAGAAGTCCCTGGAATTCAGAGGCAGTTCCCCCACATAAGTCAGCAGGATCAGTTGACCACACTCCACTTTATGTCACTCTACTTTATGCCACTCCACTCTACATTATGACACTTGAGACCACTCCACTCTACGTCACTCCATTATATACCACTCTCCTCTATGCTAATCCACTGCATGCCATTCCACTCCACTCTTTCCCACTGTACCCTACGCCACTTCACTCTACAACACTGCACTGTATGCTATCACACTATACTTCACTGCTTTTTTTGACACTTCAGTATACGCCGCTCAACTGTATACCCCTCCACTCTACTATACTCCATGGTACGCTATTCCACTGTGCACAACTCTGCTCTACGACACCACTCTCCATGCTATTCCACTAAATGCCACTCAACTGTACGCAGCTTCAGAGTACACCACTGCACTATACGCCACTCCAATCCACGCTGTTACACTGTAATCAATTCATTCTATGACACTCCACTCTACACCACTTCACTCTACACCAGTCCATTCTACCGTACTACACTATGCTATTCAAATCTACGACAGTGAACTCTACAACACTTCACTCTATGGCACTAAACTGAACGCCACTCCAGTGTACGCTATTCCCCTGTATGCCACTACACTGTACCCGACTCCACTCTACACCACTCTAGTGTACGCCACTTCACTGTATGCCACTATACACCACTGCACTGTATGCTATTCCAACATACGCTACTTCATGCCACTCCACAATACGCCACTGAACGCCACTCCATTCTAGGACAATCCACTGTACACCACTCGACTCTATGGCCCTCTACTCTATGCTAATCCACTATATGCAACTGTCCTCTACGTCACTACACTGTACAGCAGTAATGCTCAATGTTATTTACCTCTAAGCCACTTCACTGTACGCTACTCCACTGTATGTCACGCCAGTCTACTCCCATCCACTACGTGCTATTCCCCCCTACGCCACTCTACTCTACAACTCTCCATTCCACAGTATGCAATTACACTGTAGGCCACTACAGTCTACTCCACTCCACTATACAACACTCCACTGTATGGTATTCCACTCTACAACACTTCACTTTATATAACTAGACTGTACGCCACTCCAGTTTACTCTATTGCACTGTATGCCACTACACTGTACCTCACTCAACTCTATGCCACTACACTGTACGCTACTCCACTCTACCCAATTCCACTCTACACCATTTCACTCTATGCCACTGCACTCTACTCCACTCCAGTGTGTACACTATTCCATAGTATGCCACTTTAGTGTACGACACCCCACTCTATACCACGCCACTCTGTGCTATTCCAATGTAAGCCACTCCACTCTACATCATTCCACTCTATGCCAGTACACTCTACAACACTACACTTTACACCATTCCACTGTATGCCACTCCACTGTACGCTATTCCACTCTACAACTCTCCACTGTATGCCACTGCACTGTACGCCACTGCACTGTACACCACTCCATTACATGCTATTTCACTGTATTCTGCTCAACTGTACAACACTCCAGTCTAAACCATACCACTGTACATTAATCCACACTACTCTATTCCCCTACATGCAACTTCATTCCACTCTATGCCACTCTACTTTATGTTACTCCACAGTAAGCCACTCTACTCTACTCTCCCTGATAGTTCCTGAGGCATGAGCCGGAGCAGGGAAAACTTAATCGGAGTACCACTGTGCAGCGTTTACTAACATGTGCACAGGAAGCTGATTCTTGTTAATTTTGTTATTTGTTATAGCGTTTTCAAGCTTTTTAAAAATTATGGCGGCACGTGTATTATTTTAAAATATCACCCTAGGACACAGCGCAGTAACAATCGCGAGGCAGGGGCTTCGCTAGATCTCATTGGGAAGTCTAGGAGGGGAAAACTAGCACTCACTTAGACGGCCGCCATCTTGGGTGGGCCAAGGGGAGCGCTCTAGGCATTGTGAGCACCACCACTTCAAAAGCAGGGCTGGCGCGACCGCGCAGCCCTGATAGTTCCTGAGGGGTGAGCCGGGACCAGGGAAAACTTAATCGGAGTACCACTGTGCAGCGTTTACTGACATGTGCACAGGAAGCTGATTCTTGTTAATTTTGTTATTTGTTATAGCGTTTTCAAGCTTTTTAAAAATTACGGCGGCACGTGTATTATTTTAAAATATCACCCTAGGACACAGCGCAGTAACAACCGCGAGGCAGGGGCTTTGCTAGATCTCATTGGGAAGTCTAGGAGGGGAAAACTAGCACTCACTTAGACGGCCAACATCTCGGGTGGGCCGAGGTGAGTGCTCTAGGCTTTGTGAGCACCACCACTTCAAAAGCAGGGCTGGCGCGACCGCGCAGCCCTGATAGTTCCTGAGGCGTGAGCCGGGAGCAGGGAAAACTTAATCAGAGTACCACTGTGCAGCGTTTACTAACATGTGCACAGGAAGCTGATTCTTTTAAATTTTGTTATTTGTTATAGCGTTTTCAAGCTTTTTAAAAATTACGGCGGCCTGTGTATTATTTTAAAATATCACCCTAGGATCTCATTGGGAAGTCCAGGAGGGGAAAACTAGCACTCACTTAGACGGCCGCCATCTTGGGTGGGCTGAGGTGAGCGCTCTAGGCTTTGTGAGCACCACCACTTCAAAAGCAGGGCTGGCGCAACCGCACCGAACCCGTCTGCGCCCGTCCCACGCATAGTGCCAAGACCCCTTGCCGACAAACTTTTGGCAGGACCTCACGTAAGGTCTATGGGCGTGACACACTCCTGGGATTGAATTTGGCGGGGAGAAAGGCTGGATGTAAAGCGTTGAGGATGGATGTGATCACACAAGGAGGCCCGCATGTCTGTCAATCATGTTATAAGACTATCCCAGATATCCTCATGAGGCCAGTTCAGGCAACCATTACATCGACCAGGATTAGGGGGGAGACTATTAGGAGCGACACTGACTGTCTTATGATTAATGCTAGATCACTGGTCAAGCACAGCCTAGAGATAGCCGATCTGATTCAGGACAACGCTATAAAAATTGCGTTTGTCACCGAGACATGGACGGACACGGCCTCTGGGCCGGACGTCGTGTAGGCCACCCCAGTAGAATACCTTAGATTCATCTTAGACAGGGCTCGGAAAAGAGGAGGGGGTCTGGCGGTCATTTACCATTCCTCTATTAAAGGTAGCTTTTTCCCAATACTTTCCGATTCATGTGAAGCTCTGGCATTTAATCTAATTCTATCCGACCACCAATCCTTTAAGGGCTGCCTTCTATATAGACCTCCCGGCACTAAGACACAGTTCCTGGGCACAGCAGGTAATTTCTTAGAAGAAGCGCTGTGTGCAAAGGCCTACACCGTCCTGGGGGACTTTAATTTTCACTTAGAAAACAGTCTGGACGGCGACACAACGGCCCTAAAAGAGTTAATGGAGGGGGTAGGTCTAGCACAGGTGGTTACAGGCCCCACTCATATGGCTGGCCACACCTGGATGGTATCTATACAAATCATCCAGATTTAAAATTCTCACAAACAGAGCCAGTCGCCTGGTCAGACCATGCTGCGGTTCGGTTCAGCATCTTAGCCACAACACCGCAGAGGGCGAGAAGGGACAAGAAGGAAGCCAGGACTTGCAGAGCCTGGAATAAAATAGAGGGGACTGCCCTGGAGGAGCTGTTGGTGGCCTCCATGATTACCATGCCGTTAGGGGCAGACAAGGCGGCAGCCACATATGCTAATTGGATAGATCAGGCCTGCACTATTTTAGCTCCGCCAAAAAGTTGGCGCCCTTCTGGAACTGTCCCGTCAGCCCCCTGGTTCTCAGAGGAACGCAGGGAACTAAAACTTGAGTGTAAAAAGCTGGAACGGGCTTGACGTAAAAACTATAGTGAGGCTGACAAAAAGAAATATAGATCCAGCCAGGGGACCTATAAAGAGAGGATTAGGCAACTTAAACAATCCTACTTTACGGATCGCATTCTTGGGGCCAAGAGCTCATCTAAGGAACTCTTTTATACAGTTGCAAGCTTGGCAATGCCCAAGCCAGTGGCCACGCCCCCCAGCCTGGAACTCTGCGAGAACCTTGCTCAGTTTTTCATGAGCAAGGTGGAGAACATCTTTGTATCCCTGGAAATTCAAGTTAGGCAGAGCCTGCAAGAATCCAGGTCCAAGAACCGGACAGCAAACACACAGAAGACCAAACTGCTTTTGTTTGCTCCAGTCAGTGGAAAAGAGATCAAGAGGCAGCTGCTGAGCATAAAGTCGGGCTCGCCTCATGATCCTTGTCCGGCAACTGTGGCAAAGCAGGCAGCGGCTCCGATAGCCGATTTCCTAGCCAAGTTATTTAACCAGCTATTTGAGATAGGGGATTTTCCATCTAGCTGGAAACTGGCCTTGATTAGACCGTTATTAAAAAAACCTAACTTGGATATCGCCGACCCTAACAACTACCAGCCGATTGCGAGATTACCACTGCCGGCGAAAATCATAGAAAGAGCTATGAACGCCCAGCTCAGTGCATTCTAGGAACCACTCAAGGCCTGGACATCTCACAGCATGGGTTTAGACCTGGCCATAGTACGGAATCCGCCCTGATCAAATCAACGGAAGGAATCAGGAAAGGGATGGATTCAGGGGGCGGTCCGGCCTTGGTGATGCTGGACCTATCGGCGGCCTTTGATACGGTCCACCATACCATCTTGGTGGACCGTTTGGAAGAATGCAGGGTGCAGGGGAAGGCCTTAGACATCTTGAGAGCCTTCCTGACCAACAGGGTTCAGGTGGTGGCATTGGGGGAATTTGAGTCAAAACCATTCCAACCATCTTGTGGGGTTCCTCAGGGATCCTCGCTTAGCCCTACCCTATTTAATATCTACGTATCTTCCCTGGCCCTGGTTATCCGCTCCTATGGGTTCGAACTAACATCTTATGCAGACGACACACAGATTGTGGTGTCGCTGCTTCCAGGGAGAGAGGATGACGTGGCTGGTAAGTTCCAGGAGTGCATGACAGCAGTGAGCACCTGGATGGCCAGGAACTGCCTAAAGCTTAACTCGGCCAAAACCGAAGTGATACTGTTTGGCTCCAAAGTCAACGTTTGGAGCCTGCGGCAGTGGCCGGAAGAGATGGGGACCCCCCACCTCGGTAAACAAGGTAAAGAACCTGGAGGTCGTGATAGATGACAGACTCTCTTTCAGACCTCAAGTAAACGCCCTATCCTCATCCATCCATTGGACGTTGAAAATCCTTCGGAAAGTCCTCCCGTTCCTACCAGATGACTGCAAAACAGTGGTGGTGACTGCCCTTGTGCTGTCACGACTTGATTACTGTAACAGCCTACTCCTTGAAGCCCAGCAAGGAGTGCTCAACAAGCTGCAGATATTACAGAATGCAGCAGCCCACCTTCTCACAGGCCTACCTAATTTCGCTTCTATTTCGCAGGAACTGGTGAAGCTACACAGGCTCCCAGAGCGGAAGAGGATTCTATTCAAAGCCATGTGCATTGTTTTCAAGGCAGGCCATGGAATTGGCCCACCATTCTTTGGTCAACATTTCTACTGGTACAGACCTGGGAGACTCCTCAGGTCAGCCACCCATGGGCTGATTAAGACCCCACGCATTAGGAAAGTATGTTGGGGGGGCAGAAGCTTTTTTCGAGGGGCCCTCTGACCTGGAATGCCCTCCCGGTGGCCCTCTGATTGTCCACGGACCTGATGACTTTTCGCAGAAGTTAGAAAACGTGGCTGTGTACAAATGAAACTTCAGGCTTAGCTGGGGGAGCAATCATTACAGTGCCAGGACACCGTTCGGTAACAGTACGCTCTACAAATGTTAAAATAAAATAAAAATAAATAAAATAAAATACGCAATTCTACCCCACTCCACTCAATGCGACTCCAGTCTACGTCACTGCACTCAACGCTACTCCGCTCAATGCTACTCCACTGTGAACTATTCCACTGTATGCATTTCCATTTTCCCCACTCCACTCTAAGCTATTCCACTGTATGTCACTCCACTGTATGCTACTCCACTGTATGCCTCTTCACTACATGCTATTCCACTCAATGCCACTACACTCTACACCACTCCACTGTAAGCGACTCTACTAAATTCTATTCGACTCTTAGCTACTATACTATATGACAGTACACTGTACCTCGCTCCACTGCACCCCACTCCACTCAATGTCACTGCATTCTATGCTACTCTACTGTGCACTATATCACTCTACCACACTAAACTCTACACAACTCCATTCTTCACCAGTCCACTGTAAGCTTTTCTTCTGTAAGCTATTCCATGCTACGCTGTTCCACTGTACGTAACTACACTCTATGATGTTGAACTCTATGCTATTCCACGCTACGCCACTCCACTCTATCCCACTCCACAATATGCCATTCAACTTTATGCTACTCCACTATATCCCACTCTACTCTACGCCACTACACTGTCTGCCACTGCACTCTATGCTTTTCCACTGAACACTATTCCAATCTATGCCACTCCACTATATGGCACTCCAGTGTGCGCCACTCCACTCTATGCCACTCCACCCTATGCTACTCCACTGTACGCTATTTCAGTGTATGCTACTATACCTTCCACTGTTCCACTGTATGCCACTCCACTCTATGCCACCCCCTCTATCCCACCCCACTTTACGCCACTCACCTGTATGCCACTCAGCTTTACGCTACTCCACTGTGCGGCACTCCACTCTACCCCACTCCACTCTTCACCACTTCACCCTACATCACTCCACTGTATGCTATTCCACTATTCACAACTCCACTCTATGCCACTGCAGTCAATCCCACTCCACTGTACTCCACTACACTCTATGACGCTGTACTCTACGCTATTCCACTACACGTAATTCCACTCAACCCCACTCCACTCTATGCTATTCCACTGTATGCCACTCCACTGTACGCTGTTGCCTTGTATACAGCACCACTGTATGCTGCTCCATTCTACTCAACTCCACTCTGCCCCACTCTACTAGGCTCTGCTCAACAGAAGTTTTTGCCCTTCCACTGTACAATACTATGCTCCACTGTATAGCACTACACTGTACAATAATGTACTCCTCTCAATGCCACTGTACAACACTCTACTCCACTTTATGCAACTCCCTCTAACCCACTCCACCCCAGTTACTATACTCCATTCTATAACACGCTACTCCGCTGTACCTCACTACTGCTCTCTACACCACTCCATTGTACACTACTCTACGTCACTCAACTGTATGGCAGTCTGTCCTGTTCCACTCTGCTATACAGTACCACACTCTACTCTACTCCACGCCACTGCACTGTACAACACTTCCATCCACGCTGTGACGCTCTTCTCTACTCCACTCTAAGTGATGTGATGTCACTGGCCATGTCATGAGTGATGTAATATGTGAGGTCATAAGCATTGCATTGTGGGGTCGTAAGTTATAGTTAGCTCAGGCAATTTTAACTGCTGAATTTCACTGGTTTTGTACGAATGCAATCTTCAGCCTGACTATAACGTTACTGTAACCTTTGTTTTTTCAGGGAATTATATATATATATATATATATATATATATATATATATATATATATATATATATATATATATATATATATATATATATATATATATATATATATATACAACACACCCTTCTTCACAGGAAAGAAAGCAGAGGCCACAGACGGGGACACCAAGGAAACTGCTTTATTCACTAGCTGTGGCGAATGCATTTCGGCATGTAAATGCCTTCTTCAGCGCCCAAACAGTCACCATCTAGTTCTTTGCGCCTATGCACGTCCTGACATTTATTTGGGTGATCCCAAACAAGCTCCGCCCCCAACAAAGATGTTTGCACACCTGGTGAAAGTCCGTGATCTTCTATGGACTGCAGGACCCAGAATGCTCGATGAGGCTCCCAGGTAAGATGTGGGTGGGGGAAATCATGCCAAATGGTGCGCTTGAGGCAGGACATAGCGCAAAGTTTAAGACATAGCGCAAAGTTCAAGAAAAAATGTTCCTGCTTTTCGGATTAGTGAACACAGCGTCCTCGGGTCCCCAACTGCTCCAACATTGATGCTCGGGAGTCTAATCCAGTGGGGACAGCCAGGCAATGCTCGCCGCCCAGCATGAGGCGGAATGCCTCAAAACCATCTGCTTCTCCACCCAGCACCCAGGCATTCCCAGACTGTCCGATAACTCGGTAACACAGAACTGCCTGAAGCAGGATGCCAGCGAAGTCCGGGCCATTTAAAGGAGCAGGGGCCTCTGAAGCACGTCTCTGGCCGACGTGGAATTGATGCAACACACCCTTCTTCACACGAAAGAAAGCAGAGGCCACAGAGGGGAACACCAAGGAAACTGCTTTATTCACTAGCTGTGGCGAATGCATTTCGGCATGCAAATGCCTTCTTCAGCGCCCAAACAGTCACCATCTAGTTTTTTGCGCCTATGCACGTCCTGACATTTATTTGGGTGATCCCAAACAAGCTCCGCCCCCAACAAAGATGTTTGCACACCTGGTGCAAGTCCGTGATCTTCTATGGACTGCAGGACCCAGAATGCTCGATGAGGCTCCCAGGTAAGATGTGGGTGGGGGAAATCATGCCAAATGGTGCGCTTGAGGCAGGACATAGCGCATAGTTCAAGAAAAAATGTTCCTGCTTTTCGGATTAGTGAACACAGCGTCCTCGGTTCCCCAATTGCTCCAACCTTGATGCTCGGGAGTCTAATCCGGTGGGGACAGCCAGGCAATGCTCGCCGCCCAGCATGAGGCAGAATGCCTCAAAACCATCTGCTTCTCCTCCCAGCACCCGGGCGTTCCCAGACTGTCCGATAACTCGGTAACACAGAACTGCCTGAAGCAGGATGCCAGCGAAGTCCGGGCCACTTAAAGGAGCAGGGGCCTCTGAAGCACGTCTCTGGCCGACATGGAATTGATGGAACACACCCTTTTTCACACGAAAGAAAGCAGAGGCCACAGAGGGGAACACCAAGGAAACTGCTTTATTCACTAGCTGTGGCGAATGCATTTCGGCATGTAAATGCCTTCTTCAGCGCCCAAACAGTCACCATCTAGTTCTTTGCGCCTATGCACGTCCTGACATTTATTTGGGTATATATCCAAGGCAAAAACAGGGTCCTGCTGGGATTCTTCCTCCCGAGTCAGGTGGCGCACGAGAATCGGCGGACCACATAAGCCGATTTAATTATGAATCCAAGGTTTGCTTCAAAGCAAGAAAATGCGCACTCGGGAATCCAGTTTCAGCAAAAAAGGTTTATTTTCAGCTTACACGCTACGTGTCTTGATCACACGTGAACCACCCTGAACAGTGTGGCTTGTTATGCACAGAAAGTAAACATAGAAAAGGTGACTTAAAATGTAAGGTACAACATTTCATCACTGAATGGTACCGCCATTTTGTAGTGAGGTACTCCTCAGGTAAAACATATACTTTTGATAGAGGCCCCGCTGTTTATCTTTGCGTAATGTATAATGGTCTAACGGATCATGATATTCGGTCTATTCATATCTTTCCGTACAACCTGAGAACAAAAATTATTTCAAATTTTACGAAATTTAATTTCGAACCACCACATGTTGCTATATATTTGGTCTAGTGCCTAAGGTCGTGGCGGGTGTTTGCATGTGCATGCAATTACCGAGAACATTCTATAGTGATTGGAATACAATTCACATAAGGTTTTGTTTCGATCTAGTGCCTAAAGACTGTGTTTTCATGTGCATTGTTCATCATGCGATTAAATCACCTTTTTCAGAAAGGTTGAGCATAAACAAGACCATACCGACAGGTGTAGAGTGCACATCTAGGTGAAATATAATACAACTTTCATACAGGTGAAGGTGTCTTTCATCCAAGTAAAAGGAAAAAGGAAAAGGTCAGTGGACCGTGGAGTGACTGTGACGGAAGAAACTTCTTGTTCCCAATTTTCCTACAAAAAACACATAAACATACAGTTAAAATCTCTTCAATAAAATCTTACTTATAAAGAGTTTTTACAATTTTACAGTTCAAAAACACATTTGAGCATTGTAATTACTACTATACTATGAACCTATCAACTTTGCATTATAATTGAATGAACACTTGAAGGCCTGACTAGATGGTATTTTATCAGGGACAATCTATTGAGGGGTGTATTATTATCCATTAATCCTCGTGAAGGTGCGTGGCAAGCTCCTCGTCGAGGTTGTGTCCCCCAGGGAATTTTGTCTCGAGCTCTATTATCCATTTTGACTCTTTCTTCCTCGGGGCCAAATCCTGGTTACCACCCCTTCTTCCTATATTAACTTGTTCGATAGCATAGTATCGTAGGAAGGAGTTGTTGTATTGGTGGAACTCTTGGAAGTGACGCGCAATGGGATATCTCTCATCTACGTGTGTGATGGCTCTGAGATGTTCCTGTACACGTTTTTTGGCCATGCAGGTAGTGCTGCCCACGTATCGGAGTTTGCAAGGGCACTCCAGAACGTAGACAACAAAATTGGTATTGCATGTCAAAAATTGTTTGATTGCCCTTTGTTCCTTTCTACCTGGGATATCAATGGTTTTCACCATCACACTTGATTTACAGGCCTTGCAGTGGCCACAGGGATAAAACCCTTTAAGGCCCTGTATGTGTCGCTTCTTTTCTGTGATATCCCCTTTAACCAAGATGTCACGTAGGTTTCTACCTCTTCTATAGCTGATTTGAGGTCTGTCATTGAGAAGAGGACCCACTACACTGTCGGACTTCAAGATATTACAGTTGTCAGCAAGTATTTTCTGAACTTTCCTGGATTTGCAATTAAAGGTGGTTATGACCCGAGTCTCATTATTGGAGTCATTGGCCTTTTCTTTCAGTTTCAGAGTTTCAGTTCTATCAACTTGTGTTATTTTGAGAACTGCTTTAGACAAGACATCCTCTGGGTAACCTCTTTCTCTGAATCTTTCCAGCATCTTTTCTTGTTCAGTAGCAAAACCCTCGTCACTGCTGCAATTTCTCCTTGCCCTCAGAAGCTCGCCGTAGGGGATACTCCATTTTAACGAGTAAGGGTGAGCGCTGAGGGCATGGAGTAAGCTGTTGCCGTCAGTGTCCTTTCTGTGGAGTTTGGAAATCAGTCTCCCATCTACCACTCTGATTTCAGTATCGAGGAATTCAACACACACTGGACTGATGTTATATGTTAGGTGGATATTGTAATTGTTGGTGTTGAGTTTCTCGATAAATCGGATAGCTTCTTCCTCAGTACCTTGCCAAATGAGGAACAGATCATCAATATACCTGATCCAAGTTGTTATCTGTGCCAGTTCATTCTTAAGGCTAGCGTCACTCCTAATTTCCTCCTCCCATTTACCTAGAAAGAGGTTCGCGAAACTAGGAGCAAATGCTGAACCCATGGCCGCGCCACGTATTTGTTTGTACATGACGCCATCGAACATGAAGATATTGTTTCTAAGACATATCTTCATCATTTCGATGAGCATGCAGGTGTGGTCAAGGAAACAGGTATCTCTGTTTTTGAGGAAGTGAAAACTCGCTTCCATGCCCTGTACATGATCAATGATCGTGTACAGGGCATTGACACCCATAGTAATGATTAGGGAGCCCCCCCACCCATTGCAAGCTGTTTATTTTGTTCAGGAAGTCTGTGGTATCCCTGATGTATGTAGGTAGCCCACAGACGAATTCCCTCAGAAAATGATCAATATATTGGGACAGATTCTCGTTAACACTGCCTATTGATGAGATAATGGGCCTACCTGGGGGGACCCTGGCATCTTTGTGAACCTTTGGTAAAAGGTAAAAAATAGGTAATTTCGGATAATCTTTTTTGAGAAAACAGAATTCTTGCCATGATAACAGACCCTCATTCCGCCACTCATTCAATTTTTCCCAGCTTTCAAGTACACTATCACTGTAATTAGTCATGGTACATTTCACATAGAAATTACTGGTGTACTTTTATTTTCATAGTCTCACGTTTCTCGTCATAATCGTCCCTCTGTTCTTATAAGTAATATTATAGAATATTACATATATTTATTTTTGTAATGTTAGATATATTTTTTTTAATAGATTCTGTTTATCAATACTGAAAAAACGGTATCATGCCTACCAAATGTCAAAAGAAGAAACAACGAAAGAAAGGTGTTTATTTGAAGAGAAGTCATCCACAAGATTTACATGAAGAACCATGTGTTAAGGAAAAGAAAAAACATCCTGGTGAGAGAAGGAACACGTTTCTGAGGAAAATATTAAAGACTAAGAGTAGTGTGCACAAAGGAAAGAATGGTATCAGTGTGTCTGCAGCAAAAAAGAAAAAGAGAACAATCATGGAAAGATAACTGCAGGAAAAACAGTGTGTAGTAAATGGAGGAAAAACCAATTTATGGAAATTATGGAAAAAATGTTTTTTAATAGAGTTCTGTTAAATTCAATTAAAGAAATTAAGGGATGTAAAAAAAACAGTTTTTTATAAGAAGAAGAAAGGTATAGAAAATGTACTTGAGAAAGCTTTCGAATTAAAAGCAAAGGGGCATATTACCAAGCAATAGCGATAATTATCGCTATTGCTTGGTTAGCGGGAAAAAAATATCGCCGAGCACCGAGGATTTTTACCGCTGAGATACCTTGATATTATCAAGGTTTATCTCAAAAGCGGTAAAAATCCTGCGAAATGCATGAATATCGTTGAAAAATCAGCGGTATTCATACATTATCGTGACAATGCTCTTAGCCATGTTATCTCCTTCCATTGGATAACATGGCTAAGAACTGCTTTTGGCAGGCGTTAGCTTTAGGAGATATTCGCGCTTAGCGCGAATATTTCCAAAAGTTGTTAATAGGAGTTAGAGATGTAAGCGACTGTTTTCAGTCACTAACATCTTGGCACGCCCACTTTGCATGTCATTAGCGATAATTATCGCTGACATGCAAAGTAGGCCCCTAAATGCCCGCTATCGCCTACAAGCTGTCGCTAACTGGTGTTAGCGACAGCTTGGTAATAGGGCGATAAAATTATCGCCGCATTAGCGGGAAAAAGTCCCGCTAATGCGGCGATAATGCCCTTGGTAATATGCCCCAAAATTGTTTATTTTAGTAATCAATAGAATTCGATCACTATATAAACCAATCCATTTAATGAAGGCCAAAAGTAAGTGGAGAAGAGTAATTAACAGAAGTAATTTTTGTGAGTTTTTTGGGGTGAATGGAAACAGATTTCAAGTTCTGAGCCTTTTTTTAATGAAGAAAGTTATCTTCAGAGTAATAATTTTCATGCATGCAGTTGAAACTAGTGGTCGTGTTTATGAGGTTAGAAATGGCTGTCCTATTGAGAAAGAGAAAATTGTTCCTAGAAATGCAGAAGAGGTGTTAGCTGATGAAGTTTTAGGGAGACTTCCTAAAGCTCCAGTGTACACTTGGAAGTGTAGTAGTATTGTACGGCAAGAATCTATTGATTTTTTACGCAATTTCTTACGCACTATACAAAGAAAAGTGTGAAACAAAAAGATTAAGATGTTGCAAGGACTAGACCCTTGCAGAGTAGGAGAAAATACTGGTTTGCAAAGTCATTCTCTAGCTTGTGTTTCTAAAAAAGTATGTCGAAGTGTTTTTCACCATTTCAGGATGTTAGCAGTACATCATTCTGAAATGAGGAAATTAGTCAGAAGATTTTACTATGCAAAAAGCCCAGCTCTACTGTTAAAAAAGTTGAACAGTGCTCTTGTGCATGGATCTGTATGAAATGTAAAGAACGTTTGTGATGAGATTGAGGTTAGTTATTTTGGTCCTGAGGAAGACAGTGCAGAAATCGAGATATTAATAGAAGGAAATGTAGAAGAGAATGTACAACATTGTAGTGCAGATAATTTTGAGCAAGAAATTACAAAGTTTAAGGTGATTTCAGGTGAAAGGCCAAATTATTGTTGTGTCTGTTGTCGACGAACTCATTATAAAATCAGACCAGGAGTGTTGATTTGTATTTAAAGAGTGAAAAGGAGAATAATAATGAGTGGAAGGATTTTGCAACTTAGTTGTTGGTAGAGAATTGTTTTAATTTGGGTTCTGATCTGAGTATTTGTACATATTGATATAACAAATTAGACGAGAACAAAATGCCTGCCAGAGCTGTGCATAATAATCTTGAGTTGGTAAATATTCCTTCTGAACTGATGGATTTAAATACATATGAGTCTATTCTTATTCAATGTGTGCATCCATTTCAGGCTATTGTTCGCATGGAGCCTAAGACAGGAAAATTGCCTCCTTCTGATTTACAGAGGGGATTAAAGGGAAGAGTTGTATATTTGTCTCTAGATTTAAAGAAAAATATTGAAACAATTGGTGTAGAAAATGTAGAGAATGAGCCTTTAGTTATTCTTCTTAATGGCGTTCCGACTAAGAGTAAGAAAATCTGGCAAGAATTAGTGGATATTAAGAAAGTGAAAAAGGCAACGTTGTATCTCGTAAAAAATAATTAATATTACAGAAATGTGTATGTGAGAGAAGAAGAAATAACTGTAGAAGAAGATAGTGACTTGCCATCTGGACACATTGAAAAAGTGGATGTGTCCAGAACTGAAGAAATCTACAAACATTACAGTGTTCATCCACTGCATTCTCAAGAAATGATGGGGAATACTATAGAGTTATTCCAAATGAAAGAAGCAAAAGAAAGTCCCATTAGTGTATGGGAAAAAAGCTTGGAAGCTGGTTGTTTCCATCAGGAAAAGGAGGACGATATGATGACCGACCTTGCAGATTACTGCATCTGAATACCGGACATCAAGATTATATGCAGAAGATCAAAGATTTCGACAATGTATTCCGTATTTGTTTTATCTTTGGTTTGAGAGTGATTTGTCTGGACTTTCCTATGCAGTAAACCATATATTGAAAACTGGTGTACATCTGCAAAATGTTTCGCAAAGGAATTTATGGATAAAGTAGTGCAGAAAGATAATGTTTTGGAATCTCAGCTAATTAATCTCATGGCGTGTCAGCGTGGTACTAATGAATATTGGTACCATTGTCATGGAGAACTCAAATGTATGCTAAGGAACATAGGAACTCCTAAGTGGTTCCTTACTCTAAGCTGTGCTGAATATGCTTGGGATGATTTAGTTCAATTTCTTCGAGAGGCAAATCGAAATATACTAAATATTGAATTCAAGACACCTGGAGAATTGTGCTCTTTGGATCCAGTTAATGTATGCAGGTATTTCAATCATAGATTTGAAGCTATGATATCTTTTATCACCAATAAAAAAAATCCTCCTCTTGGAGAGGTTTTGGACTTCTTTTGGAGAAAGGAGTATCAAGCAAGAGGTGCTCCTCACATACACATGCTAATATGGATCAAAGATGCTCCCAAATTTGGTACAGACTCAGATGATACTGTGTTGTCTTTTATTGAATAATATGCTACATGTGATATACCCAAAAGTACACAAGAAGAGGACCTAAGACAACAAGTGTTACAATTCCAAAGCCATAGTAGTGGGAAATACTGTTGTCGAAAGTACAAATCTAAGGACCAATTCTACACCAAATGTCGTTTTGCATATCCACGCCCAGTAATATCGAAAGGAAGAGGGAACAGTTTTATGTCATCTTTGCGACATACTATCACAAGAAAGTCTCCAAAAAATACCTTCAACTTAAGAAGAAATGAAGAGTCAAAACACATAAATGACTATAACCCAGTCATTTTGTCCATGTGGAATGCTAACATGGATATTCAATATGTTGCAGACACCTCCATTGCTGTTGCTGATATGTAACATCTTATATAACAAAATCAGAAAAGAGGGAATTGAAGGAAATGTGGGAAGAGATTTCCCACGAGAAGAGTCTAAGTAAGAAATGATATGCTTACAGTTTGAAGATGTTATCTCATCGAGAAATTGGAGCGTATGAATGCTCGGATCACTTATCATCTGCAAGTCTATACTCCAAATCAAGAAGAATCATTTGGGTGATTCTAGGTCTTGCTGGAACACGTAACCGAGTTCCTAAATCTGTACAAGAAATTAAATATTTAGCTGAAAAATAGCCAGAAAGTACAGATATTGTGAAAACGGAATATTACAGAAAACATCAATAATGGTATATATGCTGTGATTGATTTAGAAGGATGTCTGGTGAAACAAAGAAAAGGTCATTTGATTAATCGCCGTAAACTGAGTTGCGAAACACCTGACAAAAGGGAATTTTACTATTTAGCTCTTTTGCAACTTTTCAAGCCATGGCGTTCAGAATTGGAATTACTTGGAGATTTCGAGAGCTATGAAGATTCTTTCAATGCAACTAAAGATACTATACAATGGTCTGTTTTTGCTATTTATGTGAAAACGTTGAATGACGAAATTGAGTAAGAAGCTACAATTGCAGCTGAGATTGCTCGAGATAGTTCTCAAGAGAGTCAAACTTCTGCTCTGTTGAGTCAGGACCCACTAGGAGAACCAATTGTTCAAAATGAAGCAGCAACTGCTATGGAAGAGGTGGAAAGAGCAATGTATCAAGGTCAAAAAGATGTTAGAAACTTAGGAAATTTGGAAGAACAACTAAATCTTGAGCAGAAAGAAATATGTGAGCAAGTGAGAGAACAGATTGGCCATGGATTACTTCATGAGAAGTAAGAGTGCTCTTGCTCATCACTTGAACCTATCCGAATGTACGTGAGTGGACAAGCTGGAACAGGCAAAAGTTTTTTAATTAAAGTAATCAGACGTTTTCTACACAAAACAACAAAGTCACATTTGTCTTGTGTTGTCACTGCTCCAACTGAGTTAGCAGCCCACGATATTAACGGAATTACTTTCCATTGTTTATTAATGCTACCAGTAGAGCATGAAAACAAATTAGAATACCACAAGCTATCAGGAGAAACTTGCTGTGAAGTTTTAAGAGTTTTGAGGAAAATGAAACTTCTTAATATTGATGAGGTAAGCATGGTATCAAACTTAATGTTTGCTTTTGTGCATTTAAGAATGCAGTAAATTCTTAAAACAGAGTATGACGTATTATTTGGAGGAAAGCACGTCATAGTTTTTGGAGATCTTCTACAACTTACTCCCGTAAAAGGACAACCAGTGTTTAAAACACTGCTGCATGAAGATACTAGAAAGTCTTTGGGGAGTATTGAAAATGTAAACATTTGGTCATATTTTGAGTATAAGGAACCTATTAGAAATATGCGAAAAGCAAATGATGTGGATTATGGAACTATTCTTCAAGATATAAGAATTGGAAAAATGACTGCACATGGCAAACAAGCTTTACAGAGACAATTACTTTCCAATTTGTTTCAGAATGAAAATATTGTACCAGAGAAAATATACATGACAATTGCAGAAAATAAATCTGTAATCTGCTTAATGCCAACACTACGTGAATGTTCTAAATTCAATGAAGAAATGTTGAAGTTGGAAAATGAAGACATTTTAAAATTGGAAGCTATTGATAAAATAGAACATGAAGGAATCACTAATATTTTGAGTGAATAGTTGAAAAAGAAATTGGATTCTTTAGAGAAATCGATAAGTAAAACTGCTGGTTTAGAAAAGAATTTGTATGCATGTGTAAACTGTAGGGTACTTTTACGACGTAATTTGAATGTGGAAAAAGGTTTAGTAAATGGAGCAATGGGTAAAGTTGTTGATTTCGTTAATTACGTAAATAGAGATAGTGTTGAATTTTTGAAAATCAAATTTGATCCAATTGAAGCAGTACAACAATTTAGTTGTTATTCAGCTCGTTTTTTGCTTGTAAAAGATTTGTATGTTCACAGAAAATAGTTTCCTGTTTCTTTGGCGTATGCAGTGACCATTCATAAATCTCAAGGTTTAAGTGTAGATAGTGCTTTAGCGAATATTGGAAGTACTGTGATTAAAGAGGGTATGGCATATGTTGCTTTGTCTCGAGTCAGAACTTTATCTGGATTGTACTTAATTGATTTTGATGAGACAAAGTTTTGTACAGATGTAAATTGTGTGAATGGGTATAATAGGTGAAGAAGAGAATATGCGCCTAATTTAGGTCAATATCCAGTAATTGAAAAGCGTGTGGTAGGTAGAAAAAGAAGATTTGAGAATATCTGTAGTGAAAATGTAGAGAAAGAAAAAAAACAAGATGAATTTGCGCCTGCAAGCAAAAAGAAAAAGGACGGTGTTGAAGAGAATGTTGGATATCGGTTTGAAAATAGTTGTGGTGTCAACTGCTATGCTAATGTAGTTGTTAATGTTGTTTTTGTTCTTGAAAGTTTGCAACAGCAAATTGTTGAAAATCAGGGCAAAAGATTCTGTTCATTGTTGTATTCTGTTCATGAGAAATGTAGTAGTGATAGAAGTAAAATAAAAAAGATTTTCTGATATTCGAAATGTTTTGGAAATATGTTCTGGTTCTAGTCAATTTACGCCAAATATTCAGCAAGATTGTCAGGAATTTTTAATGTTTATGCTTGCTGTACTGGAAGATGAAGGTATAGATGAAAACCTTTTTGGCGTTTCTTATAAATGGCAACATGACTGTGAAAATTGTTTGTTTACATGTAGCACTAACATAGACACTGAAAGATTCATATATTTGACTTTACCTGACTGTGAATCAGTGTCTTTTAACAATCTAATTAGAGGAGCAAGTCAAAACATGCAGTGTAGCCAATGTAAATCAGAAATGTCATCAACATTATTTATACAAAGATATGGACAATATGTAATTTTAATGCGGCAACGTTGTAGAGGTGATGGAAGAAATTTGGAAACTTTAATTAAAAATGTTGTAGCTGGTCAAGTTTCAATATCAGGGAGAACTTTTGTAGCTGTTGCAATTATTTTTCATGATGGACTTTCTACAACATCTGGACATTACACTGTTTATTTAAGATGTCCGAAAGGTTAGATACATTGTAATGATAGTCAATTGGTTTTTAAGCAACGTTTGCCTAAAGAGTTACCAAATTCTCACCTAATATTTTTAAAGCCAAAATTTTAAGATCAAAATTTGGTCTTTCTGGATTATTGCTGTTAAGGTAGATTAGTCTGTTGTTGTAGAGTATTTTGTAAGTGAGGGTGAGGAGCTTGAAGGTGATCGTCTTGTTGATATTGAGGCAGTGTAGATGTATCAGGTGGTGGGTGATGTGTCTGGAGCAGGGGACATTGATGATCACTCAGGTGGAGGTGTTTTGGATTTGTTGTAGTTGTTGAAGGTGTTTGGCTGGAATTGCTGTGTAGAGTGTTTTGTCATAGTGTAGTCTACGGCTGATGAGGGCCTGTGTCACTGTTCTTCTTCTTTTTGTTAGGATCCACTTGTAAATGTTGCGGAGTATGTGGAATGTGTTATAGCAGTACGAGGAGATGGTGTAGACTTGCTTATACATGGAGAGGGAGGAGTGGAGGATGAATCCTATGTTGTGGACATGGTTGGGAGGTGTTGGCACTGTCCACAGTGTAGTTAGGTAGGAGGAGTCATCCAAGGCTGAGGTGGTGGGTCTGAGGATGAGTACCTTCATTTTGTTTGAGTTCATGTTTAGAGAGCTACTCTTTATGTAGTTGGTGACGTCCTTCATTGTGTCGCGGAGGTTGCTTTTGGTGGTATGTCGCTTTTTGGTGAGGAAGAGGATGAGCTGGGCGTTGTTGGCGTAGGAGATATTGTTAAATTGTGATGGTGGGCTACTTGTGTGAGGGTGGCCATGTAGATGTTGATTAGCATTGGGTTGAGGGATGAAGACTGGCGGACGGAGGAATTGATTTCGGTGGTTTTGAGTCAGAAGGCTGGGAGGCAGATGCTCAGGATTACTATTGGACAGTTTGCAAAGTAAGAATTTGACGCATACTATTTGGCCGTGAGGAAAAGTATGTGAAAGCAATAACAAGTTTTTGTTGTACATTTTGTCAGCATATATTTGTAAGTAACATTATTTACAGTGTATGAACATTAATCATAATGCTTTGTTATTTTATGATTGTTTGAGATGTTTCATATTTACGTAAGAAATTGCTCTTAGAAAAAAACATTTAAGATATGTTTTATTTCTATTTTTTAGATTGTTATTGAGAATGTTGAATGTTTTTTTTAAATAATCTTATTGATTGTCTTTTTATTGCCCGCTGTTATGTGATAAGTAGTGTTGAAGTCACTGTTTCTAGTGAAATTCAATATATTCTGAGAACAGCAAAAAAGGCAAATGTAATAGTTTACAAATTATTTTGTATTGTAAAAGATATATTGTAACTGTGTTTTGTTGTGTCTTCCACAGATGGTAATTTTATAACATATAGGGCCACATGTAGGTAATCTCGATTTACCTACTCTTAACTACCGAATCATACCGATTCGGTATTTAAGAGTAGGTAAATGGGATGTAGGTAATTTCCCTTTTGAAATTACCTAATCGGAATGATTCGGTAATTACCGAATCGGTATTTACCGAATCGGTAAAAGTCGATTCGGTAAAATTACCGAATTTGCAAGGGGGACAGGGTGTCACTTTGACACCCTATTGCACCCCTCAATTGTGCATGGGTGCACATGTTGCTGACATACATGCCCTTAGGGCATGTATGTCTGCAACATGGCACATTTTTTAAAGCAAAAAAATGCTTTTTGAAAAGTTTTCATTATTTACCACCAACTTTTAGTTGGTGGTAAATAACAAATTCTTAAACCCTTGTAGCACTGATTACAGTACTACCTACATGTTGAATTACAGAATGGGTAATTTTACCAATTCGGTATTTTACTGAATCGGAAAAATTACAAATTTGGTAAAATTACTGATTCTGTAATTTAACATGCCCCTACATTTCAATATCCAAATACCAGTCGGAAACGGCCGAAAATTGGTATTTTCGGCCGTTTCCGACCGGTATTTTGATACCTACATCTGGCCCATAATTTTTTTAAATATTTATTATGCTTAAGGTAAGTACAAAGAACTGTTGAAAATGGTCGATGGAATGTGCTTCAACTGAGCTGAAGTAGCAGAACAAGGATTGGAGAACATTAGTGTGTAAAGATGGTTTGAATTTTGTAAAGACATTAAAAAAATATATATAGTGAGTGTACCTGTCATAACCAGTATTTAATTAGTGGATACGATAATGGCTTATCTAAACCCTAGCTGGCGCAGGGGAGATGAAGAATCCGCAAGGAAATAGACTTGAAGTGCTTTAGTGCAACAGAGGAATGTGTGGAATCCTTGGTGAGGCACGCGCTCCCTAACGAGGGAGCACTTCACCTACGATGTTCCGGTGTTCAGATCTGTTTTGAATTGCTTCAGAGATATTCCTGAAGAGAAAGCACAAAGGTGGCAGATAAACACTAGATGAGAGGCTAGTTCGAAAGAAGAAGGAGTAGGTAATTAATAGCGTTAGACTAAAGTATAGATAAGGAATGGAGATAAAGTGGGGTAGGTTATTAAATAATTGTTCTTTTTTATTTCCGTCATGTATGCATGTCAATGATACAAAGATGGTTTGTA
This sequence comes from Lissotriton vulgaris, assembly GCF_964263255.1. Classification (NCBI taxonomy): domain Eukaryota; kingdom Metazoa; phylum Chordata; class Amphibia; order Caudata; family Salamandridae; genus Lissotriton; species Lissotriton vulgaris. The sequence continues at coordinate 1,463,948,456 of NC_141691.1, forward strand.
TCTTTTATATAGATTAGAAAATCTTAAAAGATAAATATACTGAGTGTTCCAGTATTTTTGCATTTCACTACAACACATGTAGTAGTTTGGACCAGGTAAGGTGAATAGAGATATTGTACTTTTTTTGCTACTGTATTTTATAATAACAGCCTGTTTTTTTTTCAGATAGTGATAAGGAGTGACTGGTTTGGTAATTTAAGAAATTTTAAAACTGTACGTTCATATATATAATTATAATTATATAATGTTATAAAGTAGTTGAGAATGGTATTTATATATTATTTATTAAAGGGAAAATTAGTTGATAAAGCTAGTTTTGTGTTCTGTATTAGGAAAAAACATAAAATAAAGTGTTTATGTTTTTGTAGAAGGAGGCCAGCATAACAAATTTACAATGGAAAATCCAGAAAACAATAAGGAAGATGATTTTGAAAATACTAACACTGTGGTAGAAGAGATGAACATAGCTTTTATGAGCAACATTATTGAAGTGGAAGAAATGAATGTTGGAGATATCAGGTGTGATTTTCTTGATGAAACCTTGGATGATGCTTTTGTGGAAGCATTAGATCAGATTGAGATTCATCTGATGACTTTTGAAAATGATATCCAGGAAAATGAAATTCCTGATGAAATTATAATGGAAGCTGCAATAACTTGTGAAATGTTACAAGAATAAATGTATTAATATATAAAAATAATGGTTTGAGACACTCTGCTTCCAGAATTGTAGTCATTTAGCTACTACCCAAGTAGTCATGGTGCAAAGTGGGCCTTAGGGTATGGACTGTTTCATACTCTTATAGACAGCATACGTATTTTTTTAATGCACCGGCAAACTTGTGTTTTATAAGTTCTATTTCCCAGTATGTATCATTAGACTTTCACCAAACACTCTCACACTACTGGTTCAATGTTCTAGTGAGTCATTTAGCAGAATGAGGTTATGTATATACTGTTCTAAAAGTGAAGCTGCTATACATTCAGCCAGACACTCTCACTTCACTCTCACTTCGCAGTTTCACATTCACCATACACAATTAATGTATTCATTTATTCATTTATGAACTACACTTTCATTTTGAAAAACTTTCACAGACTTATATAGAAATATAGTTCTTGCTTTGACCAGTAAAGATAGATCTGATAAGAACTGTTTTATTTGTCTTTTTAGTTTCTTATTTTTTTTGTATTTTTTCAATTGAACTGTAAACAAAAAAAGTGTGGAACAGGAACAAAAAAGTTAAAAATAAAATTTATGTTTTGGACAACTGTGCTCTTTAGTCTTCACAATGAGATCAATAGAGTGCTGATTGTAACAAAGTAATTTGTTTCAATATTTACAATGAAATTTCAGATCTGAAAACTGTGGCACAATAATAAGATGCGGACTGCTCGGAGGAGGTGGTTGTGGAGATGAGGTAGTAGGAACTGCAGGTTGAGGATTCTCCTGCAACGTTTCTGTTGCCATCCTTGCATAGTTATTTGGATGTACATTTTTGACATGGTGAACCATGCTAGTTGTATTAAAAGAGTACTTTTTAGTGAGATCATCCCTGGAAAGAGTAACCTCACAGATCTTCAATATACTTTCGGTGCATTGACTTTTTTTAGTCCCTCAGGATATGTAAAAAACTCCCAAATGAAAGTTTCTTTTCTCTTTTTCTGAAGTTGCTCAGCAACAAATTTCTTGCTCACAGGAATGCTCTGATGAAGTTTCAAAAAGAGCAGCCTTGTATAGTTTAGTTCTAAAGGAGTACAGCTTCACAGAATAGATGCTTCTCTTGAGTAGAATGATCAAAATAGGAAGGGTCTTTCAACAGTTTAACTATGAAGTATTGTGAACAAATCAAAACTTTCCTTTTATGCTCACATGGCTCACATGGCTTTGCATACACTTACAGTGCATTTACTGTGCGTTTACGTTGCGAGTACGTACGACGTACAGTTGCATTATTCGGAATTGCTTTCAAAAGTAATATAGGGTTATTGAAAGGTAAAAAAAGTATTTTCATGAATATCCCAGATACTGTCTTTCCTTAGTATGTACATTAAATACATAAATATATGTTTTTAAACGATTAGAAGCTTTTGCGCCGTACGCGGACAGGACGTCAAACATGACGTCACACGGGAGCGACGCGTAACGTCAAAACGTATTCGTAACATATGCATTAGTATGCGCAGTGGATGATTACTTGTACAAGGTATGTGCGATCACCGTACAGTACGATTATACAAAAAGGAAATATATAGAATTTAATTTTCATAAATTTGGAGGAAGAAAATGTATAAAAAAATATTTTAGACTTTTGATTTGTTATTATTTTACATTAGGAATATGAAATATAAGTTACAAAATAAAATAACTATAAATAATGATCATAAAAAAGTAGAAAATTAGTATAGAAAGACAGAAATATAATAATGAATACCTTTAAAAATGATCATTTAGAAAACCTTTGAAATTCACAGAAAAAAACATAGGTTTCACACTCGTTTTAGTTAGGAATTAGCATTTAAAAAACCATTGAAATTCACTGAAAAAACCATAGGTTTCAGCCATGTAGTAGTTAGGAATTAACATTTAAAAAACCTTGGAAATTCACTGAAAAAAACATAGGTTTCACACATGTTATAGTTAGTTGGACATTTCACTCATACAAAACCTTTGAAATTCCCCGTTATAGTTAGGTCAGCTAACTATAACTCGAGCGCCCGCAATGCACTGCTGATGATGTCACATATTACATCTCCCATGACATGGTCAGTGACATCACTCATGACATCACTGATGACTTCTCAAATGACATCACTGATGACATCGTCCAGTAAATGTGTATTTCTGTAAAGTTGAAATATTTTGCAGGGAGTTTAACGATACCTATTAGAAACGCCTAATTAGGCTCAATGTTTAAAGGTGTGCCGAGTGACGCTTTGAAGCTGCAGCGCTCCAGTAAACGCCCGTGAAGAAGGAGCAGGAGGCCCGGAAACCGGTCGGCGAAGGAAGTACTGTGCCCGCAAGTTGAGTTATCCTCCAAATAAAGTTCCATTGAACAGCTGCTGTGTGTGCATTCCGAATCCCTTTTGTAAACCTGTTGTTATATTTATCGTGGCCCCAAAGCCGCGAGAAATTGCATCTCCGTCGAAGATAACATGACGAGACTGCTGGGGCATGACCTGTCAGCCCGCAAGCAGCACAACAGCAATGACATTAAACTCCAACAATGCGGGCATGGAGCCCACTAGAGGGATTTAATTGCAACAATCATTGCCGGAACTATGCAGCACCCACCAGAGGGTAAAAATACAGCGCACTACAAAACCCAGCATGCAACCCACCAAAGGGAGTTTAACAATACCTAATAGAAACGCCTAATTACTCTCAAGGTTTAAAGGCGTGCCGAGTGACGCTTTGAAGCTGCAGCGCTTCAGTAAACGCCTGTGAAGAAGGAGCAGGAGGCTCCAAAACTGGTCGGCGAAGGAAGTACTGTGCCCGCAAGTTGAGTTATCCTCCAAATAAAGTTCCTTTGAACAGCTGCTGTGTGTGCATTCTGAATCCCTTTGGAACCCTTTTGTTATATTTATCGTGGCCCCAAAGCCGCGAGGAATTGCATCGCCGTCGAAGATAACATGGCGAGACTGCTGGGGCATGACCTGTCAGCCCGCAAGCAGCACAACAGCAATGACATTAAACTCCAACAATGCGGGCATGGAGCCCACTAGAGGGATTTAATTGCAACAATCATTGCCGGAACTATGCAGCACCCACCAGAGGGTAAAAATACAGCGCACTACAAAACCCAGCATGCAACCCACCAAAGGGAGTTTAACAATACCTAATAGAAACGCCTAATTACTCTCAAGGTTTAAAGGCGTGCCGAGTGACGCTTTGAAGCTGCAGCGCTCCAGTAAACGCCTGTGAAGAAGGAGCAGGAGGCTCCAAAACTGGTCGGCGAAGGAAGTACTGTGCCCGCAAGTTGAGTTATCCTCCAGATAAAGTTCCTTTGAACAGCTGCTGTGTGTGCATTCTGAATCCCTTTGGGAAACCTGTTGTTATATATATATATATATATATTTTTTTTTTTTAGAAGTACCCCTAATCTGCTTATACAGCTGGCCAGAGAAAAGGAAAAAGTTATTGTATAGACAGAATCTCATCATACACAGAAGCATATCACTATGTGCAACGAATTTGTCTTGTTTCCTGTCAAGGAACCACTTCGTAGCACTCAATCCTCTTTCATGATCTATGCATGTGTATAGGTTAACAACATCTAGTGTTATTAATAGCATGTCCTGTTCCCATGAGATGCTGTCCATAATGCGAAGGAAGTCCTGCATGTCCCTCACATAAGAGGGTAAATCCTTCACAATCGGGGCAAGATATGTACCAATGAAGCGAGGAGTGTTCTCTAGAAGGCTGCCAATTGCCGAGACAATCGGCCTCCCTGGTGGTCTTTTGGCATGTTAATGGATATTTGGCAGGTGATAAAAGGTGGGCAAGACCGGGGAATCGCAATGGAGAAAAGAATATTCCTCTGAACTGATCATACCATCATGTTTACACTTATTAAGTAGTGTCTGATATTCTATGGTACTTTTCAAATATTGTTCTTTCTTTGCAGTGATATAGCACTTAGTTGTCTTAGTGCCTCCTGTTCATAGTTCTCCTTGCTAAAAATAACAATGTTCCCACCCTTATCCGAGGGCTTGATCTCAATCGTCTTGTCATTTCGGAGAGATTTGATTGCTTCCCACTCTCTTCTTGTAATGTTGAAAGTTCTTATATCCATTTTAGTACTTGTCATTTTTTCCAAATCTGACGTTATTGCTTCACTGAAAACAACAATCGCATCGTGGGACACGTTAGGCAGTTTTCTCGATTTATTTTTCAAATTGCTTGGATCCCTGACTTGTATTGTAGATACAGCATTAGTTACCTCCGAGTTTTGCTCCTGGTTTTATAGCTCTTGTGTGGGAGTCAACAAGATGTTTAAGAGATTGTCTTCTGTTGTTTCATCTATTGATGCTGTTGTTGTTGAGTCTGAGCATGTTGCATCTTGCCCAATCTTTGGATGTTGCAAGAAAATCTTTTTGAATTTTAGTTTTCTTATGTATCTAAACAAGTCTATTTTTGTATCCACAAGAGTGAACTCACTTGTCGGACAAAAGCTGAGGCCTTTTTTCAGTACCTTAATTTCATCAACCGTCAGGTTCCTTTTGGACAGATTGATGATGTTATTCTCTTCCATTTAGATTATCTTCTCCTTCGATTGGAGGCAATCCGGGTGACCATCGGGGTGGTTGACGCCTGAGAACCTCCCCTTGTGCCTCTTCCACCGCCTCGTCCTCCTCTTTGATTTTGTTGAGGAGGATTGTTCCTTATTAGCGGCCTTTGACGGGTCTCTTTCATTACTTGGTACTCGTCGAAAAAAGGTTTCGCTGTTTCTTTTTCTTTGGTTAAAGGGACTGCATTTTGCTCCCCATCTGATGTTTCTACCTCCGATTCCTCATTGTCAACGGCAGTGGTTTGCCCGTTGCCTTGGGCAAGTCTCTTTCTTGTGGCGTCAAATTTGCGTGCAAATGTTAGAATCCTGCCAGTCCTGTTCATCCCTTTGAAACTTTGTCTTTTTCCTCTTGCGTATTCCCATTTCATATTCCTTGAGTCTCTTTGCCATAGCGGTTCTTAGCTCTTCGCTGGCTTTGGTATCTTTCTCTTTCGCAATCGTTTCCTCCAGGTCTATTACGTCTTTAATGCATTTTTCACGGTCGCTCAAAGCATATTTAATGAGCATTCGGACCATTCCCTTAGATGACTCTGCCGTGTATTCAGCCCAATCCTTTAAGAGGGCTGGGTCAGGATTTTCGTATGAAGGAATTGTATAAATGCGAAGACCCCTGGGGATTCTATTGCAATCGATATATCTTTCAAGGGAGGTGCCCTCCCACCACTTTCTCACTTCCCGTTCTTGCAGCCTTTCTAGTTTTTGAAACAGGCTTTTGAGATTGGTTATTGCTGTTGTTGGTGTGGGGATGCCGTTTGTGCTCCCCGGTCTGTCTGTTACCGACATGAACATCACATTTGCAAGGCCCATAGGAATCAATGGCAAATACCGATTCGGTAATTACCGATTCGGTATTTTTTACCAAATTTTTACCTACCTCTCTTTTACCGAATCTAAAATACCGAATCGGTAAAATTCGGTATTTTAGAGTCGGTAAATGAGATTTACCTACATCTGGCCCCTTGACTGTTAAAGTGCATGTGCGATATGTAAAAAAGTGTTGTGCATATATCACCAAAATGTGAAAAGACTAAAATAGTTATTAAAAGAACTGTAGACTTGACTGGGAGGGTGGCTAAATTTGACAGTTAATTCTGTGTGTGAAAGGCTTGTGTTAATATATTATCTCATTAACTTAGTGGCACCCTTGTTTTGTAGACTTCACTTTGCCTATCCTTACTTAGAGACAGGTATATAGGTCTTCCGTGGCATTTAATCCACCTGGATGTTTGGAATCTAGGGCTAGGATATTGCAGTTTCCAATTTGCGTAAAATCCTTTCCCAATTCCCTCCTCTTTTATTCGGTGGTACAGAGTCAATTACATATTATTTAAGATCCTTTCGGTTAGAGTTATGGCAATCTCTAAAATGTTGCGCCACAGGATAGATCTGATATATATATATATATGTTTCCAAAGTGTTGCAACTTTATTTAAAACATTTTCTTGGCCCTTCAGTGGGCCTCAGAATGTCAATTCGGTTTGCTTCTAAAGAGATCCCTTGTGCTGTTCCCCGGTTTAGAATAGTTCATAGCCCCCAGCCCCAAATGCCTTTTTCTTGGTGGTGCAGTCTTCTACAGCAGGACTGCCATGATTTATGTTTCCAAAGTATTGCCCAAAAATTGAAGACGCACTCTGCAAGGGATGATTCAAAGAAACTTTACTTTCAAACCAGCATTTCATTCCTTTTTTTAAAAAAATATTTTTATTGAGTGTTTTTCCCACAGCAGACAGACAGAAGAGAGATACACGCTAAAATACATTATTATTACATTATTATTGCATGGGTTATAACAATGATTTCAAATACCACAGGGTATCTAGATCAGATAATAGAATACAACGAAATAGCAAAGAAGAGAAAGAAAAACAGGAGAGGCAGATATATACCCTGCATAATCCTTAGAGCTCCATCCATTTAGCAATTGGTAACCATAATTTATGCCCATACATTTTTTGCCTTATGCCCTTAAGTTTGTACAGTGAGGATTCAAGATGGTATATTGACAATAATTTAGCTTGCCATTTTATAAAGTTTGGTGGTTCCGGGTCAATCCACTGCGATGTAATACAAAATCTATATACAGACATACAGATAAATATAAAGGCTTCTTCTGCAGGTGACCATTTATATAACATATTTTCTTCCACACCAAAAATAACTAATTGTGTAGTTAGTTTAACTCAAATACCCAAGCTTTGCGTAATATAAAGCTCGATATCCCCAATAAACTTAGAAAGCTTTGGGCATAAGAAAAATACATGGGCAGTATCAGCAGCATATAAATTACATCGATTGCAAAACTTCCCTCGACCCTGACTTCCATTTTACTAATTTAGCTGGTGTATAGTATAGATCAAACACCGACATATAATGTTGGCTTTGAAGAGATCCATTTAATAATGTGGTGGTTGCTATCTCCAAGCTTCTATCCAACCTAACTCTTTCTACACCTAACTTCTCTTGCCATTTCTCTTCGTTTGCCCGAAGATCATCTTCTTCCGTTGCTAGAAGCAATTGATACAAAGGGCCCATTTTAACCCTACCTTTAATTGCTTCAATACACTCTATCTTTTCTAAAAAAAACATGTTTCCTAACAACTTCTGCTCACAAAAGCTCCGAAGCTGTAGGTATTTAAAAAAGTCAATATGTTGTAGCTTATACTTCCTCATAAGGCAATCAAAGGAAGCGAAACTATTCCCTTGCAACAGATCTCCCAGTTGCCGCACTCCCCGATCTTTCCATCTTAACATCAGCTGGTCATTGAAAATTTCAGGAAAGAGAGGACACTTCTGGAGGGGCGTGTATAGTGTTAAGTTGCGGATAATTCCAAATTTTTTCTTGATTATCTTCCAAACCAGATAAGCTGTATAGATTATTTTAAATTTAGTTTTCTTATAGTAGCTTGGTTCCACAATTCTATTTAAACATTGTTTAGCATCTCATAAATAGATGGAGCCAAAAAGTCTTCAGTAGGATCATCTGATAAGACCAGTACCCCCATATGCTGTAATATCACTATCCAATGGTAAAACTAAAAATTAGGAATGCCCCAACCTCCTCTATCTCTTGATAAAGTACATTTTTTAAAGGATCTCCGAGCTTGATGGTATCCCCATAAGAATCTTGAGCACATTCTTTCTATTCGAGTGAAATAATGGGAAGATATTAACAAAGGAATAGCCCGAAATATGTACAGAAATTTGGGGAAGATGAGCATTTTCAGAGCGTTAAAACGCCCAGCAAGCGAAAGTTTTAGATTATCTAATCTCTCTAATGTTTTATTAGAGGTAGCTATTATTGGGTCCAAATTGGCAGAGATAATGTTTTCGACATTAGCCATAAGTTTTATACCCAGATATGTGGCCTCTTGTTCAAATGTAATATTTCCTGGTTTGGCCAGCTTCAGAATGTATAAATTGAGTCTTGGCAACGTTTAGTTTATAGCCGGAGAGCCGGCCGAATGCCTCTGCAGCCTCTATAAACTTAGTTAATGAGCTAGCAATGTCAGATTAAACCACTGCGATATCGTCTGCATACGCACAGACTTTGGACTCGCTATTTTGAATCTGAACAGGTTTAATATCCTGATTTTTCTCTAATGTCAAAATGAAAGGATCAATATATAAAGCAAAAAGGAGGGGGGAGCAGGGACAACCCTGCCACGTCCCTCTTTCTATCGACACCTTCCCTGATAATTTCCTCGCAATCCGGATGGATGCAGATGGTTTTTTACATAGCACTTTATTTGCTCTGATTAAGGCCTCAGGGAACCCCTTCCGTGCCAGGACCGACCACAGAAAGCTCCACGAGACCCTGTGGAATGCTTTTTCAGCGTCGAACAGGGCCACGCCAACTGGAGAGTTCTTCCCCTGTGCCCAGTCCAACATTGTGATGATCCGCCTTATGTGGTCCGTGGTTTCCCTATGTTGTATAAAACCGTGTTGTCTCAATGAAACCAAGCCCGGCATCATATCATTCAACCTATTGGCTATCATCTTTGAGTAAATTTTACTATCCAAATTTAATAGGGATATTGGTCTGTAAGACCCCATTTCAGTATCTTTCTTACCCTTCTTTTTAAACACCACTATCATGGCATTAGCCCAAGACTGGGGGGCATTCCCCATAAAGGCTGCTTGACAAATTTCAACCAGTTCCACTCTCAAACTATCCCTAAAGAGGCGATAAAATTCCAAGGGGATATTATCTGGGCCCATTGCTTTCCCCTGGGCAAGTCCTAATATTGCCGCCCCGATTTCATCCCATTCTGGTTGCTCTTGTGAAATAATTTTTTGGGTTTCGGATAGCGTCACTGGGATTACTTCACTTAAATACTCTTCGGAAGAAACCTCCCCTATATCATCAGTATATAGATCCTGGTAAAATCCTTGGAAGGCGGTCAGAATGCCTTCCTTGGTCTCTTGAAGCATCCCCTGCAGGTCTCTTACTTTAGTGTTGTGCATATATCACCAAAATGTAAAAAGACTAAAATAGTTATTAAAAGAACTGTAGACTTGACTGGGAGGGTGGCTAAATTTGACAGTTTATTCTGTGTGTGAAAGGCTTGTGTTAATATATTATCTCATTAACTTAGTGGCACCCTTGTTTTGTAGACGTCACTTTGCCTAACCTTCCTTAGAGACAGGTATATAGGTCTTCCGTGGCATTTAATCCACCTGGATGTTTGGAATCTAGGGCTAGGATATTGCTGTTTCCAATTTGCGTAAAATCCTTTCCCAATTCCCTCCTCTTTTATTCGGTGGTACAGAGTCAATTACATATTATTTAAGATCCTTTCGGTTAGAGTCATGGCAATCTCTAAAATGTCGCGCCACAGGATAGGTCTGATACATATATATGTTTCCAAAGTGTTGCAACTTTATTTTTAAAAAAATCTTGGCCCTCCAGTGTGCCTCAGAATGTCAATTCGGTTTGCATTTAAAAAGATCCCTTGTGCTGTTCCCCGGTTTAGAATAGTTCATAGCCCCCAACCCCAAATACCTTTTTCTTGGTGGTGCAGTCTTCCACAGCAGGACTGCCATGATTTATGTTTCCAAAGTATTGCCCAAAAATTGAAGACGCACTCAGCAAGGGATGATTTATCAGAAACTTTACTTTCAAACCGGCATTTCAGTCCAAGCATTTTTCATAGCCTTATGCATTTCAGAGCTCCTGCTCTTTCATCAGAGGCTTGCTTGCTAACAGTCCACAGAAGCAGTAACACACCCTCTTCTCCCCTCTGCATGCTAGTAAGTAATTGCCCTCAGGTGGGCCTCCTAAGTGAGTTCCAGTGTTTGTGCATACTGGGAGTTGTGATGTGTGTTGTGCACCATTATTTTCCCTCCAGTGGGTTCTGTGTTTTTGTTGCAACTTTATTTTAAAAAAAATCCTTGCCCTCCAGTGGGCCTCAGAAGTAAAGTGGACTTCATCCCCCAGCCAGTAGTGCGCTGGGAGGCGCGTTTGCAGACTGGTGGAAAAAGGGCCCCGGGGACCCCATCTCCCAGGGCCTGCCCTCTATTTATATTTTCGGGGACGGGGCCATGCGGGCCCCCCTCAGGAGGCCAATATTGCCCCAGAAATGCCATCCACTGGGGCATGGCCACATCCTTTATTTAAGAACACAAAACAATTGAGCAGGTGGCCTGCATGCCCCCCTCTACCCGTGCCATTTTCAGCTCTGGGGACCCCATCCCGAGTGCATGGCCATGTCGTTGGGGGCCGCAGGGGAAGAAAAGGGACCTGCTAACATGCAGCTCCGTCTGCCCAAGGAAGCAAGAGCAATTTCCATGCTTTCGCTTCCATAAAGCGAAGCAGAGTTTGCTGTGGCATGGCAGGAGCAGTGCTCCCGCCATGCAATAGCAAACTGCAGTGTCCCAGGGGTGAGCACACCAGGACAATGCTGGAGCCGGCCCTGGGGCTGGCGGTCCCCAGGGCCATTTACGGCTCCAGGAGGTGGTGAAAATAGCCCCAGTGTGGTGGTGGTTGGTGGGGCAGTGTAGTGGTGCTCAAGCCCGCCACACTTTACTTACTTTGCAAAATAGCCCTGGGGAGGTTGCTGTCCGCGGGGCTACATGGGGGACCAGAGCTCCCCAGGCATCACTCTAAATTTAGCCCAAAGGAAGTGGCGGTCCCTGCGGCTACATGGGGGCAGAAGCCCCCCCAGAGATGTTCTTAATGATTTAAGCCTCAGGGAGGTGCCAGTCCCTGGGACTGTTAGGGGAAGCGTAGCCTCCGGAATTCAATTTAAGCCCCCAGGGCGGTGGCGGTCCCCTGCATGTCATTTTTAAATTGCCCCCAGGACCTGGTCTACCCAGGAGTTTCAAGGAAATGAAGTGCAGGAGCCCATGCTTCAGTTAAAAAATAAAATTCTGCCTGATTTGTGGATCGAACACAAATCCTGCTGAAAAGTTTACAAAAAATACTTTTTGGGCCCTGGAAGTCCCTGTGGGACCCCATGAGCAGAACTAGGTGGTCAGGGTGTTTCTAACCGGCCCCCTTTTCTTAATTTTTAACATTATTTTTAACTTTTTCCTTGTGACTCGGTTCAACCGAGTCGCAAAATGGCTGCCAATCAGATCTCAGGCACGAGATCGGGAGGGTTTGCGGATCCTCCACTGACATATGTGTATATCTGAGAAATGTAAACATTTCTCAGGAACTACTGAATGGATTTACACCATTTAACAAAAAGAGTGCTTTCTGAACCAAAAGCTACCTTTGTGCCAAATTAGGTGTAATTCGTGTAATTCCGTTCAGCAGTTCGGGCTGTCGCAGTGACTAACGTTTCCTATGGAAAATGCATTTTGGAACCCACCTTTTTCTCAGCCCCTGCTTGATCACCCAAAAACTTTCAACACAGCAGCTGATATGACCAGCCCATTAGTTTTGGAAATTTTGCAAAGATTCATCAAACGACGCCAAAGATATTGGACAATCAAAAAACACTTTTCCTTTGGAAATTTGGTCCTAACTATAGCTACCTACTGGCGACTGCCAGTAGGTAATATATATATCGGAGGCCCTAAAAAAAGATTTGATGAAATGGAAATGGGAGGGCCTCATTTCAAAAGACGAATTCCAGTTTTTACATAAATAATTCCCTGTATTGCCTGTTATTTAATTCATCCCATAAAGGAGTGTCTCCAGTTCCAGGTAGACAAATTATATTGGCGAAGAATGGTCTTTATGAAAACATCTCTCAATATGTGGATTTTTTTCTTCAGGAGCATGTTCAAACGTTGCCTTCGTACATTAAGGACACAGGTGACTTTCTCACTAAATTAAATTATGTGCCCTGGGGTGATGACTACATCCTTATGACTTTAGACACAACCTTCCTTTACACCAGCATTAACCACGAAGATGGTAAAGTGACGGTAGAACATTTCTTGAGAAAAAGACCAATCAAAATGTACAACCATAATATAATGCTGTTAGAGATGGTAAGATGGTGTTTAACACCTAGGGTGCTATGGGTTTTCTCGCTGGGTGCTGAAGATCCTGGATGCCCATTGTTCATGACGAGCTCAGCTCGTCATAAGCACAGCTCAACCGTGCCTCATGACGAGCTGAGCTTGTCATGAGCAGCGAAGGGGTTAAACAACAATTTATTTTTATTTGAAAAGGAGGTATTGCAACAATTGAGGGGTGTAGCATAGGGAGCCTGTTTCTCCCCCAGCTATGTGTGTTTACTAGTGGGCTGGTGGGAGGAACAGGGTGACCCATCAAAAGGAGTATGAATTGCATGTGATCAGGTGGCTGAGATACATCGATGATGATGTATTTATTGTGTGGAAAGTAACGAAAGCTAGTGCAGTAGCTTTTGTTAATAACACGAATAACAACAAACTGAACTTAGAGTTCACTGCACTCATGGATGAGCATTGTGCTGGATGTCCTTTTCTATCTCGGTATGGATGGCACTGTGCTAATCCTATACTTAAAGACTTTGATAGAAAAAAAGACATTTGAGGTGAGCAGATCTAGAGTGTCGATGGTGTGAGAGTGATTTAACAGGAGCTGCTTTCCAACTAAACTGAGAACTACCCAGAGTTCTCTCCTTCTTTTTTGCATAATTTATGCGTCACTCTATGCCTCAAAGGGTTTTGTTTTGACTTATAATGGGTGCTTCCTTGTGGCTGGACAACGCTATACCTCTCTGAAGAGCTCTAATTAGAACGAAACACTGTGTCAGGGCTTGCTTTTACTCATTTCAGGTTGGTGAGCGTCTTCCTTGACAACAAATGACTATAGAAATATATAGAACAATACATGATTATTTTGAAAATACAAATTAGTGAAACATTTAATGAAATTCGGTGTAAAGGAATAATTATATTGTTTTATTTGCAGCAGGCAATATTTTTGTGATGCAAACATGGCACAAAATCTTAGTAAATCTCCTCCAAAGGATGAACAGGTTTGGGATAACCAGGGAAGCTGCATAGCCAGATAGTGCTGCTCGCCTGATCTAGTCCTTGACATTGTTGAAGACTAGGACCAACGACCCCGCCGCCGCCAGAGCCAACCTGCACGAAGGGATGAAAGAGGTAGCCGAGTGGATGACGACCAGCCGCCTGAAACTGAACTCGGACAAGACGGAGGTCCTCATCCTGGGCTCCTCACCCTCCGCCTGGGACGACTCCTGGTGGCCTCCCGCCCTGGGCACCGCACCCAAACCGACAGACCATGCACGCAACCTGGGCTTCATCCTGGACTCCTCCCTCTCCATGACCAGGCAAGTCAACAACGTCTCCTCGGCGTGCTTCAACATCCTACGCATGCTACGGAAGATCTTCTGGTGGATCCCCACCGAGACCAGGAAGACCGTCACCCAGGCCCTCGTCACCAGCCGACTGGACTACGGCAACGCCCTCTACGCCGGTACCACCGCCAAGCTCCAGAAGAGACTCCAGCGGATCCAGAACGCCTCAGCCAGACTCATCCTCGACATCCCACGAACCAGCCACATCTCCGGACATCTGAGAGACCTTCACTGGCTCCCCGTCAACAAAAGAATCACCTTCCGCCTCCTCACACAAAGCCCTACACGACCAAGGCCCGAGCTACCTCAACAGCCGAGTCAACTTCTACGCTCCCAAACGCCACCTCCGATCAGCCAACCACGCCCTCGCCGCCGTCCCCCGCATCCGAAGAGCGACTACAGGAGGAAGGTCCTTCTCCTACTTGGCCGCCAAGACCTGGAACTCCCTCCCGACCGACCTGCGCCTGACCCAAGACCACCTCTCCTTCAGGAAGAAGTTGAAGACCTGGCTGTTCGAGCAGTAGCGGCACCCCCCCCCCCCCCCCCCCAGCGCCTTGAGACCCTACGGGTATGTAGTGCGCTTTATAAGTGTCACTGATTGATTGATTGATTAGGAGCAGAAGTTAGCTTCATTAGCGACCTGCTCCAAGGCTATAACTTCCTATTTCTGGCTGCACTACATTCAACAGCCACGGAATGTTTCTAACAGAAAACATTGTCATCTCACAGGCAAGCCAGTCTTAACACTAGCATCAGGTACTGAGATGCATCAACAAAAGACTGCACCTGTTTATCACTATGCCGCAGTCACTGATGGAAAGGTAAAGGGTGGCGAGGGAATTATACACTTTTGCCCAATGCTGTTGTGTGTTACGTGCCATTGTCTGCACCCACATGGCACTCTAGAGCCACCTCACCACACAGAACATCTTATCCACAACAGACACTGCTGGCACTCCAAAAATTTGCAAGCTATCTAAGATACCAGTGTCTGCTTCATTGATGTGCACAAAGCCTTTGTTGAAACACACACAAAAGTTATATCTTCCACCAATTGCCTCTTGCACATCGCTTGGTTTCTGGGAAGACATGTGGCTCATTGGTAAATAGAAACACCTCACACTGGGGCTACATGTACACCGGGGGTGCCATCTCTGATATATGCAACAATTACTGCAGGAAAATGCACACACATTACCCTCGCATCCACTTTATGTTTGTAGGCATGATGTATTAAATATAGCAATAGGCACATTTTTAAACATGCTATATATATTTGTTGCAGGTGATGCCGGGTATGCTCTCTCGTCCCATCTCACACCCTAAAGACTTTTCAATCCCACTGCATAAAAGAGGAAAAATAGGGCGCAAATATGTGCACAAGCCATTACTGGGAGTGCAGGCGTACTCCCCAGAGGTTGTGTGTAAGATTGTTGTAGCCTGTTGTATGTTGCACAACATAGCCATGCAACAGGGCTTACATGTGGATCTTGATCCTGTGATGTTGTAGTGGTTTATAAATTATGTCAAAGAACAAGTCATGAGAGATGTTATAATTTGTGAGGTTGTAAGCAGAGCATAGCGAGGGTATGAGTTATAGCTACTTTAGGTCATGAGAAATATCTTTTTGAAATAACCATAACTGGTGAATTGTAGTGGTTTTGTTTGTTAAAAATGGCGTCAGGAGCCAGGACCATAACCCTGCTCCCTGCAGGCAGAAGCAGCATTCTTCACTTCTCCTACCTGAGCGGGAACAACGTTTTGTTTCTTGCCCGTGAGAGTGTGGGCAGGGAATGCCCGCATTCTCTCAGGCAGGGAATCGCAGTGTCCCAGGGGATTGAGTCTGTGTCCCCCAATTCCTCCAAGCTCACTATCAGCGTTCTATGATCAGACATAAAATGCGACGAATAAGCACACAAGAATTGGGGGACACGGACATCCATTGACAAAGAATCAACTGCTATCTGAGGTGCATTGGGGACAAGGGGCACATATGAATGTATTGATCTGAATTTAGACACCGAATGAAACAATAAATAAATAATTTGAACAGCTTCAAGTTATGAAAGATGATGACACAATGTTTAACCATGGTCAAAGATTGACAGGAATGGATGAAAAAGGAAACCCTGTGGGATAGCAAACAAGGGATGCAGTTGGGGAGATGTTTATGGCATTTGCACAGCTATTTATGATTTGCACAATGGATTGGAGGGTGTCACCTAATGAGCACACAACGAAATGGAATCTGGCTTACTCAGCGAAAAATATTTCAGTGCGCAGGTCCCAATCCATGACAGGTTGTGTAGTTGGCAGGTAGTGTGTACCTCCTACATTGCGCCTCTGTATTATCTTGTTGGCCATGAAGAGTAACTTTGGGATGTTTCGCTTATTGTCTCTATTATCTTCCTGCCTAAGGCATGTTACTCTGCACTCTCTTTCCTAAATGTCCGAAGATATTCTTGATCCATGTTTGCCATGCGTGAATACCATTTTGCAACACTGTCTAAAGCATGGGTTTGCCTGTCATTATCTGAGGGAGACCTTTAAGGGAGGCATCTATCTCACTGAGAAAAGGCCCCATTGCCTGAATATCCTCCTGCACATTGACTGTGTTGATGAAACTGATCCTCCCAGTGAGAAGCATTAGACCATGCTATGTGTTCATCAGATATGGCCGGATATTGGTAGGGGGTTGTACCCAGCTAAAGTCACTGGGACCTGGGTTATCAAAGTAATTACAAGAAGGGGTCATGGAATAATCTGGACAAGTTGGGAATTAGCTCGATACTTCGAGTACGGAGTAAATCACGTCCTGAACACCGCTCAAAATCGCCATTGGGATTTTGAGCGGTGTTCAGGACGTGATTTACTCCGAAATCGAGTATCGAGTAAGTATCGAGCTAATTCCCAACTTGTCCAGATTATTCCACGATCCTCGGCTGAACGCGCTGGTTATACAGCCCTTAGTGTTGAAAACATCGTCGGTACACAGGACCACGATTGACCTTTGAGCTATCCCAATCAACGAATGCTCCTAACTGCGAAGTAACTCAACCATCATCCCGTTCCGACTGACCGCGAACGTGTCCTGCGAACTTCAGGTCCAATAAATACCACCTTGTGGTTATGTGTCCCACTCCCCAGTCCTGATGAAGACCCCGCAGCAAGGATAGCACCCGTACCTGCAGATATGAGGGTCGAAACGTCGACAACCACCTGTCTCTATCAACTCCACGCCCTATTGCTTTCATTTATTGAACTTTGTGGAGTATGCTTTTCTGTGGAAATAATAATTTGAACCTGATGGTCCTTGTCTCTGCACATATTGTGTAATATGGACAAATGTTATATAGTTGTTGATTATACTGTCACTTAAGAATTTTTCTTCTCCCTTTCACTTCATCCTCACAGGATCACTCACCACCCACCCTTTTCCTTCCCACTCGGGGCACTGTGAAACCACTAATTTATTTCTGTCTCTGGATAAATTGTATATTTGTTATATACATTCCCATTGTGATTAAAACAATGCGGATCAATTTGTTGTTTGGTTGATTAATCTTTATTTGCTTTGCATACTTTTCCTATATTACTGGGACCCCTTCTTGTAATTACTTTCATCTGATATGGCCAGCAGGCTATCTAGTATGAAGGTGGGTGCCATCTGGGCAGTTGTGGGGTGAGAATGATGAATGAGGGGCATTACCCCTCACCAGGGATGTTTTATCCCTCAGATGACAGAGAGAAGATCAGAAACACACCTTCATGGGAGAAGTGTGTAGGAGATTGTACAGAGGTATCTCTTAGTTAGGGGCTGTGTGAAAGTGGGCGTTGCATAGGAGGAACAAACTTCTGTGACTGCTTAGCTAATATGTAGGGACTGGTAATCCTCAGAAGTGATTTAGGAGGAACATTGCTGTCTAGTTGGGAAATGGCTTTCTTCAAGATGTTCTGTGTGGGGACAAGATCCTCCTCCTCATCCAGGTCCTTCCTCTACTCCTGAATCTTTTGCTTCTCTTCGTTCAGAGCTGTGCTGGCTGTTGACAATTTTGCTTTGAAGAGGATTGCATTCTCTCTTCAGTTTACCCACCACCCTCTGTGTGTAGATAGCTCAGTATCATCATCTGGCACAATATCCTCATTTACTTGAAGAAGATGATTTCATCAGTTAAAGTGTATGAAATATAATTTGGTATCTAAAGTTCAACACAGTACTGCAAATAAATAATAAAGTTAGTATCATGTAAGCATGACGAAACGTGAAATTAGGGGGTTGATAAAGGATGGAATTAATATTATATCTCAAAATTGTGAACTCACTAGCTTGAGTCACAGAATTTATTTTTGGAGATCTCCGCAAGGCCAGCTGCTTAACCTGTCTTCTTGCGAATAGTGTCTCAAAATGATCTCTAGATCCAGCAGCTATAGAGATAAAAATTATGTTCAGTAGCTATTGTCAATCTATACAAGTCATCATGACAACAAATGCTGACGGATTAGATATACATACAAGAAAGGGAAAAGAACACCACCATTAAAAAAGACTTTTAGAATTCGATATACTTACAAAATAGAGATAAATGAGATATTGGAAAGACTAATGATGTGATGAAAAAGTTAAGATCATAGGTTTCTAAACGTACCTGATTGATGGGAGGTACAGGGTAAAATAGCTGCTGCCAAGATGTCCTCTCCCCAATGGATTGAAATAGTCTTGTATCCTTTTTGTCATAAGGCTGCCTTATGGGTTCCATTGAGAGTGATTGGAGACAGTTCATGCAGTTCATGTAGCTGTTTGTTATATTTTACCACACATATAACTACAAGAGCTCTCTCCTTATCAGTGAAATGTATTTTCCTCTCGAGCTGCATGGTCTGCACACTTCTGGCTGATTGTGTTGGCTGAAGGATCAGTAAGATGAATTGGAAGAAAAGGAGATCCAGTGGTGTGAGCAGTATTTGTGTTGGGTTTCAGATCTGATGGATTAATTCCAGGTGTATATAATTCTCCTATTCCATTCCATACAGAGGTCTCCATCTTGGATGCAGAGTTCTCCGGTCTGAGTGTAGATGTCCCGCAAAGTGTGCAGAATGTAAAATGTGGTGCTAAGGTTGGTAGTTGTAGCAACTTTAAGTAAACATACACATGTAGATTTACTTACATGTATCTTTTTAGCCAACGGATGAAAAAAAAACAGGAACAGCAGGAGATGGGGCAGTCAAGCCTTTGTTCAAGAGTATTCTTCTTTGGGGGTGGCTGTTATTGGAAACTTGTAAGTGTGTTCCATGAAGGGAGTGGCTACTTCCTGGGCAGAGGCAAATGGGAGTCCTTTAGAATAAATCTGTAGAGCATCTATGTGGGTTAATGCTCATACATTTGTTGCTCGTTTACTTTATTACTTTCAGTTTCTTAACTGATTGTCATGGTTAAAATGTATTACTTGGGTTTTCTTTGTCTAGCCCCCTATTTAAATATGATAAACTTCAAAGGTTGCTGGATGGTTAAAGGGCCAGCATGGTTCAACAGCCATTCGATGTTCATTGCCCTTCAGACATAGTCTGCATCATGGGCAAACCACAAGTTCCTTTTCAGACAGGCACTAATTCCATGTCCAGTTCAATGTGCTCCTTTTAACTCAAGACGATGGTGGCACATCACTGCTCTTGGATTTCGGTAAGTGTCCATATTGTCGTACGGTTCATACTTTCTCAGTCAAACTGTGTGTTTGTTGGACAACACAAACATCAAAACTGCATGAGACTGAGTGCATGCACACCATCAGGATATGTTAGCCTTAGTCCTGGCTAACTCACAGTGCACCATCTGTATCCCTAACTAAGCAAGGCTACAGGTGGCATGTGAAAACTCTGAACATGACAACCCTGATGTCCCAAGAAATTTGTGTAAACAGATCTAGAGCCCTTTCCTTTGGTAACTCACATGTGCCCAAATATTTATTGAAGCAATAAGATTCTTGTATCAAATACGTGTGCTGCAATAATCAATAGAAGGAAACGAAACAGAGTAATCAGCATCACTAGAATGGTAAAGAAAATTCAACCATTGTACTGTTACATAAAATATATGCTTGCATATAAGTTCAATATCCTAGCGCTCAATATCCTAATGTGCCTAGGGTTGGTGAATCTGCCAAATTCCCTGTGGGGTGATCTAACGCCCGAGTTACCTGTGGGTATGTTTCATCTGGGAGCTCGTCTTGGTGTAGAGCTAGATGTGATCCTTCTCAGGAGGTAAACAAGATTCAGCTGGCCTGGAAATCTGGCATGGGGCGACCTCTAAATGCTCCTCTAATTAAACAAAGGAGTGATGTTGTTTATATAATAAACGTCATGTATGTTGCCATTTGAAACTCCTGGTCACGCTGTAATTATGGATCCTATCCTGAGAAAGCTGTCTCTGAGCGAAGAATAATAAACATCAACTTTTTGCACAGGGACCCCATAATCCATACATGCATGCAAGCAAGTGTGTGTCAAATGTCAAAGTTCAAGAAAGATGCCAACTTTAAAACATGTAAAATGGAGGTGATTTCACCCAGGCCTAATGTGACCACATAGCAATACACATATAGAACTAATGGTTGTAGGTCCCTTGACTTTAAAGTCACTAAGGACAAGTTCTGCTGAGAAGGTGCTCACCTAGTGTATTCTTCCATTTTCCACATCTTGGCCACATCTTATGTTAACAACCATACAATATATTAACCCGAATAACCTGCTCTCCTACTCCTTCTCTATCATTTAAATTAGTAAGATATCACCTCAACCAAAGCATCCACTTTAAACACAAAAGGATAGCGTGCAGGACCTATAATTCAGTGGGCGCCATGTTGATTTTTGGAATAAGAATCTCATACCTATGCATGCGATGGTCTTATGCCACATACCATGGTCACCGAGGATACACAGAAAAAGATACTTTGCAGCACGCAAAGCAAGAATTGGAGGGCTACTGCTAAGGCAAGACCACGTAGTCTACGTCAGTGTCTAAAGTCTTCAAATAAAGCCTCATTGTTAGTGGAGGCAAAACACTAAAGCAACAAAATATAATTATAAGCTCTCGCGAAATATAATTTTGCTAGGGTTTCAGCAATTCTTGCATTGGGATCTGATGGGAGGCGCCTTGTTCAACATTTTCTCCCATTTCTCCCAATTTGCAGTTGTAACTGATAAAATAACTCTGAGAATAGTATATATTGTTTTTTGGTTTCATTCCGAATGAAGTGGCGTTCCCCAGAAACACAGAATGACAGATGGAGGTAAATATATCACTCTTGCACCTGCAGGCCTCTTTGCATATTAGCTCTGTTCAGCTTTCCTGTCAGATGGCACTTCAATGATCTGGTAGACAGATGTGGAACAAAATTACCATTGTGATATTATGCTGTGTTCATAGCTCAAAATCGCTTGATCGCAATACAGCTTCCCCTAAAACATAAAGGGAAGCATTAGATAACCTCGTGTTTTAATGTGATTTTAATAGCTATAATTTGTCACCCGGTAGAGATTTGGTATTCATTTCAATTTGAAACATCATGTTTGCTAGTGAAATGAAGGGGTTTTGTAGGGTAGACATGGGTCTTTTAGAAAAAAACGTCAAATGGTTAAGGAGGCTAAGAGCTAAAGTTAGTCCATGCGCAACAATAACCCAGGAAAAAAGAAGAAAACAATGTCAAGTACAGAATATTAAAAACTGCGATTTTCTATAGGAAGTAATGGATATTTACAAGTTCTAGAGATTTGAGTGGGGTTTGTGGCAGAGGGATGCGATGGTGCAGAGGAAACGGACATGAGAGGGAGATGATCCGAAGGCACAATTGGCTTTGGGTTTGATTGACACTTTTCACAACCAATGCAGGCGGGTGATGTAACCCACAGACCTCTTGGTTCCCGGCGCCTCAACATAAAGGTATTAAAGAGAATGACTGGAGGGCGACGGCCGTCACAGTTTCTCACACAGAATGGATTCGTGAATTTTGTTGGTCTCTGGTAATGCAGACAGGCTTTACGGAAGCTAAAATACAGGTAAGAAATCACTACTGTTGAGAAGCATGAATAGATTGGCATTAGCAGTATTAGAGTTACAGTAGATTGACTATGAAACCAAGTGCCAGATTTACAAACATTTTGTGTGCTTCTGCGTCACTTAGGCAAGCAACAAAAAAAATTGCATTCACAAATACCACATGCTGATTCAGGCAATCAGTATATTCTAGTTAAGGTAATGAGGGACAGTGTGATAGATTTCTGCCGTCGTTGGTTTAGGGTTAGATGTTGTCGTTTACAAACAGTTACACTTGATTTTCTCACCTTAGTTGCATACTAAAATAGTTCAGAAAAATAATACTGTGTAAATGGTACGACCTACACTTTTGCTAAGTCTGTCGAAGGCATAGAAGCAATAGTTTCGGTATCGTAAGTATATATAGGGAATATAAAGATACAGACGTAAAGGCTCTTTCTTTTAAAAGGACGAATGCACGAGGCATTAACTCTTAAACGTACTCCTTTTTGCACTGCTAACCAACGTGGTCTAATATCTGCGAGCGCAGGACTATTTGAACTGCTTAATGTTGCATTTCTTGCACTGTAGCAATTGGATATGTTGGAAAGACCAGGTAGAAACTGTTGCAATACCATAATCTTGATAGCACGCCACAAGCAACTATAATGGCGCTGAGTTCTTTTAGGAGGTGCGTCAGAATGTAGTCCAAAAGGCAGAACAGATGGAAAAACGTTTTACATACTACATTTATTTGTGCACTGAGCCAGAAGCCCTTATTAGGCCTAGGCGTAGTTTACGTAGTTTCGTTACACAGAACTCCATGAAGTGGCGCAGTGCAGTGCGAACTGGCTTTTGAGCTGGTCTTCCTGCTGCTCGGGTAGAATTTCTACCCGAGCGGCAGCTTGTGCTCGCAAACTTACCATTCGCAAGCTTGTGTGGAGAGAAAACTCTGCTGCACAACACGGAGCAGAGTTTTCTGCACTCTGCGAGCTACGCGGGGCGCGGAGTGCAGAAAACTCCGCGAATGGAGCGGAGTTCACAGCCCAGGCCTAAGGAATCACTACCAATAACTTTATTTACCACTTCATTAACACAAAAAACTGCTGAGAACAGTCTTGTAACTCTGTTATTGCAGAGTAAAAATGGTGTTCTTTAGCTAACATCAGTCTGGAGTGTAGAATTTTTCAATTTTAAATGCCAGTGTAAACCATACATTATGAGTTGATATTCATATTCATAGAGAGATGTTACAGTCTCTGTTACCACCACACTGATTTAAGCAAAAAGACAAGCCTTCAGCTGTCCAGAACCTTCGTTCTTGCTAATATGAGCACTAATCCCGCTCTAGTCAGATAATGGTCCGTCCATTGGTTTCTTCTGTAAACAGAAGATCCAAGGAATACAGAATCAAATCCAGGGTTTGTAAGAAGGTGTACTTTTACAAGTTCTCTGTATATTCCAATGCTCAAATGTCTAAAGGGTTGTCTGTACACAGATTAATGCCACCTGCAATAATGACTTTGTTGTGGCACAGAGTAGTTTATCTCAATACAACTATTACAGTGTTATGACTCAGGGTCTGATTTCGATGTTGGGCGAACCGCGGTTTCGGGACTGACCGACCTCCGGTTGGTGGTCTGACACCGCTATTACAATGTGACCTCACATGGTGCAGTCGCATACTCCCATTTCTCTGTAAACCGGCCGTAGCACGAGCTCCCATGGAGAAATGGAAGATTCTGGTAACCCCTGCACCACGTGGCAGGCACCTCCAGGTGTGGGGATTAACAGGGTGGCACCATAGGTGCCACCTCGGCCTCCATCCGGACGCCGTGGAAGAATTGGGACCCAGCTAGGGGTCCCCAAAGTCACTTTCCGACAGGCTTTCCATGTCGGAAAGCCTGACATGGAAAGCCTGTAGGAAACCAACATCGCAATCCTGATGGCGGAAATGCCGTCCTGAGGTATTACGTTGGGGCTGCCAACTGGCTGACACACTTCTTGAGCCCATCGGAATCCAGCCGGAATGATTGGCCAGTTTCAATTCTGACCGTCTACATTGTTATTACTGAGATGTTGGTCGGAAAGATCATAATTGCCCCTCAGCCTGCAAAAATTTGAATATATTAGAAGTATCTCTCAGGAGAAAATCTGAGCAGAGCTTGTCAAAAGTAGTATTTAAGTTGCAATAGAACTGCTAATTATAAACCAATCTAATACCTGACAATCTGCTATTCATTCTTTTTATTGAAGAGCTTTGCTTCCAAGTAGAATCGTAAAACCAACCAGGATATCGTTGGAAGAGAATGGAAACCAAAATCAGCTCTGGTAAAAATGGTAAAACAACCCAGCACAGTAGGAAGCTGCAAATAGAAGAGGCCAGCAACGTATGGTTTGCTCAAGGCAGTCCCTTCCACTTTGAAAACATCCTTTTAGCATGCAGCCCATTGGGAAAATTTCATAGTGGTGGAATTGCCAGTCTGACCCAAGCACATGCAAGATGAGGTTAAGCTGTTCCAGGCACATTTGTTTATAAGAAGTACATTTGTCCCTGTTTGGTTGTTCCAGTAAATTAAACAGTTTTTATTGATGTTTAACCAGCGAGCAATTCTTCAGCCATCTACAGGATCCATGATCCATTGTTATTGGCTATAGAGTAGTATTTTCCACCTTGGTTTAATTTATGCACTTTTGATCTTTGTCCTAGATATTCCATGGTAATACCAGATAGCGTTCCTTTTAGTGTTGCAATCCGTCTGAGTTCGATATATGCTGGTCAGCAAGGCACTAAGTTATGTTATTAAGCAAGGCATAAATAGTCTTCTTGAGATGCTGTCTAGAATAAACCACTAAGTAAATCCCAAGTAAGTCCATCCACTTTCTTCGCTATCTGAACCAATATGCCCCTTCACTGAACATGTTCCTTGTGCAGAAAGGCACAGGCATTCTTGCCTTTGGCACAGATGTTGGCAGAAAACTAGTGTGGTTTCAATGCTCCCATGTATTCAAAGTTCTGACACATGATCTCCGGCAACAAACTGAACACAACAAGTAATGCAGTGCCCAAAGTATTGTTGAGAGTACCTCCAGGATGCCAAAGATGGCACTAGAAAAGACACATTCACACACTAAGGGGGTCATTACCATTGCAGTGAATCCACATACTCCGGGCCGGCGGAAGCTACCGCCGGCCCGGAGGATGCGGATTCACCGCGCCGGACGGAGAAAAGACCCCCAGCCAGATTAGGATGGCTGGGGGGTCATTTCTCCGCCCGCCGCTTTTCCGCCGTGAGACCGCGGCGGAAAAGCTCTCATATGGTGGCGGTGTCTATCAGACACCGCCAGCCATATTAGGATTAGTATTTTGTAATGCCTTTCCGAGGCGGCAATGCCGCCACTAAAAGGCATACGGTCTTTTCTTTGGGGGGCCGTTGCGGGCCCCCAGGGTGAAGGGGGGGTGGGGGTGCACATGGGGGGTACCAATGGGACCCCCCTGCATTTGCATGCATGAAGCGGCAGGCACCGCGCGGTGCCTGCCGCTTTGTGCATGCAAATGCACAGCTTGCATTTTTAACATTGCGCTGGGTGCTGCTTCAAGCAGCACCCACCGCAATGTTAAACATACAGGATGTGACCGCCAGGGTGGCGGTCACATCCTAATTTGCAGGGAGGGACCGCCTCTGCCCTTGCGGACGGTCCCTCCTCCTCTAGGGTGGCGGACGGAGGCAGGTCCGTCTGCCATCCTAATAGGGCCCTAAGTTCGGCCCCAAAGAAAGGTAAAAGGCATAAAACTTGACTAAGAGGATTAGAGCTAAGCTATCAGAATAACATAACCAGATACTAAAATACTCTCAGACCACACTATGAGCTAAATGGAAATGAATCAGACATCATAACACTTAATCAGACAGAGCATCCATAAATATTATTTTGCGAATAGCTAACAAACAGATTATGCCACTATGACATTGTAAGACACAAAGTTATACCTAAACTAATCATACATACTTACACATATCACACTTCAACAAAAAAACTTACCTGATAACCTTGACATAAAAATTTGATCTGGGCAAAATTTTAATTATGCTGATGTAATTTACATAATTTCATACATTTCTCATTGTGCTGTTAATCAAAAGTTCCAAAATTGTGCCATGTCTAATAATTACCTCAATTCATGGCAATATTTTGCAGACAACGTGCAGGAATAAGGTGAACAGCCAAATGGTGAGTGTCTGTTGCATACATCACTTGTTTTTTTGTACTATTGTTTTTTCACTGTGAAATGCATCCTCGCATTCAAAATTGACAAGGACTCCATCACACTAAAATGTAGAGCGTAGTGACAGATTTTTATTTTGCATAATTTTCTTGTAATTTTGTGTATGTACAGAGAAGAAATCTCCCAAAATTTGTACACCGCAAATAAATATTTAATAGAGACACTTTTACCCAGATTTTACAGAGCATTACAATATTGTTCAGACAGTGCTTATAACCCAGTGGAACCCTTTCACTATAAAACTTCTTGTCTAAACTTTCAAATATTTCATATTTGATTTTCCACGTCCACTTTTTAGTGACTCTTCCATCTATTCTACTGCTGCTCCCACCAAACTTATATTTTACTTTCCATCTTTGGCACCACCAGTGTCGACAGGCCTGTCCAGCAGGCTTGAAGAATAGGATCAGTTGAATGGCTTCAGGTGCGGTCGCTTGTTGTAATTTGGCAGCAATTAGGTTAGCATTAGCAGAAGCCATCCTGCATTTAGAGACTATCTTGTCAGTCCTGTGGAATGCATTTTGCATTTTTGTCAGCCATTTTGTTTGCCATGTGCTACCATGTGCTCGCCATGTGCTCTGTCCTACCTTTCTGTTAACTGCTCTTGAAATCTGCCTAGAGACGAACTATATTTAGCATCTTCCACCTTCGCACATGCTCAGTTAAGCTTGCAGCTGTCCATGCAGCTGCTGTTAGTCTGTAACTGTCAGGATGTGTTCACCAGAATTAGCAACTGTTGGCTCCTCCCACTTGTTGACTGTGCATTTTCTGTATGACCTTATATGTACCGAAAACCAGCATTTTGTACTTGTACCGCCTTCATTTGAGCCCCTGTGTGGGTATAAAAGGACCAAGATCCTGCCATTCAGTGTGCTACTTCATACATTACCGAAGGGTGCTGTGTGAATATAGTTCCACCTCATGAGGTTTAATAAATCTTGTATTTTCTATTCCAGTTTCTGTGCCAACTTCTATTCTATGGTCTGAGGACTCTGTGCAGAGAAGAGAGAACCCCTAGCACTGGAAGGCCTTGCTGAGGCACACCACCACAAATATGCGCTTCCCACATGGGGCTCATCGGAGACACAAAGGAGTGGTTGAGACGAAGGATTGGAATCTCGATTTGGACGCGATCGCTGCCTGAGGAGACCCAAGTCTTGGCAACCACGTCGTTTTTCCTTTCTTTCTGATCTGACCATCCAGGTGGTGCCGGTCCTCGACTGAGATCTCTTCTGTTTATTCACCATGCAGTAACCATTTGGTCGCTTTGAGAACTTGGCAGTTGGAACCTGGACACCATTTGATTGGTAGGAGTCGTTCTGCGGCACTTGCTGTTGGTATTTGATGCCTTGAATTAGTAAGGTAGTTTAGTAACACTTACTGTGGCTTTTGATTTGAAGGATTGGTTAATATTAGTATTTGTTTGTAAGGTATATATGAATTGCAATTTATATAGACAGGTAATGAGGAGATTTTTCTCTATTTGAATTTGTTTGAACAGCGCAACGTACGAAGAGTACCTTAAGCGCTACTTTGATTATAATACTGCATATTTTGCACTATTTTTGGCATGCCTGTTTCTAGGACACTTCGTAGGATGTGTTGCTTTTGTAGAGGTACCAGTTTGAGACTGATGAAGTACAACCGGCCCCCCCCCGGAGGGGACGCCTAATAGGGACATATATATTTAGTATGGTATTTCTTCTATAATGTACAGCACGTTATGGAATAAATACACTGGTAAGGATCCTGAGTTGCGTTGGCCTTTGCATGAGTCATTTGATTTACGAAAGATTCAGTATGTGGAACAACGAATGTTTAAGCGAAAGGCTAGGCAAGATATGTTTGACTGTATGCGAATGTGGGAGAAAGAAGTGCATGAGCGAATGAAGCGTGAGCAAGCCTTGATTGAAAAGAACAATGTAAGAGCATTCATGCGAAAGCATTGGATATTAAAAATAGGGAAATTAAAGAGAGGGAAGATAGGGTGTGTCATTTACAGGTAAATGGCCAATACGCTGTTCGTAGACCTCTTTATCCTATTCTTAATAAACCCCAAGATTATTCTCTCTTATTTGATCGTTGTCCACCTCCGTATACTCTTCCTTCTGCTCCTTATGAGTCGGATGAGGACTCTCCTACAGACCGGGACAAAGCTAGAGAAACTCGCTCAATGTTATCTGCTGGGCATGCGTCTGACATCAGATCTGCTGCGCGTAAAGCCGTTCGAAGTACTGCCACTGCTTCTGAACTTTTTGATAGTATAAAAGATTGGCAGGAAAGGGAGCAAATATATTTTACCGATACAATTGCCGCAGAGGTTATTGAACGGTTCAGGAAATATTCGGTAGAAATGGAGCCCGATGATGTAGCAAATGATTATAAACAACTACGTGAAGGTCTTTTTGTCTTCTCCCAGGTGGCTGACTTGATCAGACGCTTGGTTAAACTGCGTGTTGAAGCAGCCCGTTTGCGAGAGGAGAAAAAGGCAACAGAAGCAGCTGCACAAACATCCCAGATCAGCATGGCACAAACTTCTACTCCTGAAACAGATAAAAATGTTGTAATTGATGTGAAACCCATGCGGGAAGCCACGCCTTTATATGTTCCTCCTAAAGGAACGGATACAAGTGATGATAAGAATTCTACAGATGCAAAGGGGTATTTTATTTATAATTGGGTTTACACTCCTTGAAATAGAGCAGATGTCATGGCCCTTAAAACTGCATTACCTGATCCGCGAAATAATCCAGCAGCCTTCTATGAGGAAGTTGAGGGTGCTATTAGCTCTTGTACTATGACTTTGCCTGATATTGATCTATTTTTTGAACTAATATTACCGCCTGATATGTCGAGAACTGTGCGTAAAGTTGATGATCGTGTGACATTTGGAGCATTATGGAAAGATTTAGAGCAGTTAGATGAAGGCAGAGAACCTGCACAAAAACCGTATCAGTTAATTTTAAATCTCCCGGCAGCTATATTAGTTAAGTTAAAGACGATCATTCCCCCTAAAAAAATAGATTGGACAGTGTTAGCGTCTTGTAAGCAAAAAGCAGATCAATCAGTTTCTAACTTTTTCACAAGCTTTGAAGAGGCATTCCACGATTTTAGTGGCAGTCATTGACAGATGACACAGGTAGACATTGGTTCGTCGATAAATATGTTGCAAACCTTTTGCCAGGAATAGCTAGTCGCCTAAAGGCCAGTGAAAGTTCATGGATTACCTCTTCTCCAGTTTCTCTTTTGACTACGGCTCAGTATTATGAACGCCAAGAATTAGAAGCTAAGGGTAATGAGGATAAAAAGATTAAAGAGTTGAAAACAAAGCTGCAGGTGCGGCAGGAGAAGGGTCCATTTCGGGAACACCTGGAAGCAGGTGTGAAGGTGTGATTTCGGCCAGTGTTGAGTGCGAGGAGGGTGGTGGCGTCGTATCGGAGTCTGGTGGTGTGGCTTTCACAGGGTCCAGGGGTTCTGGCACTGGGCGTGGTCCAGGCACGGACGGGCGCAACAGGCTTGCCTCTGGCGTGCCTCCGGCGTGCCAGCGATGCATCCGCTGTGCGGCTGCACAGCGGTCGCCATTTAGGGTGAGGAGGGAAGGAGGAGCAGCTGGGAGCCGGGAGCGGGGCGGCAAATGGGATAGCGAGGGGGCGGGCCGCAGGGGAGGAGCGTCGGGAACGGGACGGCTAGGATACGGAAGAAAAAAGGGGGGGAAAGAGAGCAGAACGGCACAATGAGGGCATGATAATTAATCAAAACACGAAGGGGCAGAGCGGTACAGAAGCACAGTACAGTTACAGTACAGTTATGGCAACAAAATACAGTTATAGCACAATGGACAGCAGCTGCAAACTCGTGGCAGAATCAGCAGCATGGGGGAGGGCACAGACACACTAGTGGTGCTGTGTGGCGTGGGAGCGACCTGGCCTGCAAGCAGGGTTAAGGGTTGAGTAGGGGATATGTGCCACAAAATATTAAGACTGCTCTCCCTGAGAGTGTGCAATGACTCAGCAAACTGCTTGTGCATGCCACGTGTCCAAATCGATGCGAAATAGTTTGAAGTTGTGTGTAGAGTCAATGTTCTGCTCCAGCTTAGACACAGCTGTGGAAGAAATTGTAGACCCTACAAAGGCGCATCTTCGAAAGCCCACCAGAAACACACTGGTCAGGCCAAAAGAAGAGTTACTGTGTCACATCATAGCACAGAGCCATTATCTATGCAAAGCAAACGCTGAAGGCAGTGATAACCGGATATGAAAGTAAAAACATACTTACTAGCATGAACGAGGGAAGTGTCACACAATCTTGAATCAAATGTGGCGGCCCAGGCCCAGTGGGAGGCCCATGTGTTCCCAGCAGCAAGTGGCATCCAATGCAACAAAAGCCATCAAAATAGTGAATATTTTTAATGGCTGCAGAACAGACAGTGAAGTACAATGCAGCTAAGTTTCTGAAACCTCCACCGCCATTCGACACTGCCAAGAAGCAGAATATTGGCGCAGGTGGACTGCATGGATCGAGACGTTCGATGACTTCATAGAAAAGTCCTTGAAAAAGTAGATATTGAGAAAATCATTAAGTATTTAAAGAACCTTGCCAATGATGGAGTAAAAGAAGTGCTGAAAAATCTTGCAGTCCAATGCAATATCTTACCATCAGCGCAAGGAAGCATTGGGTACCAAGTTCAAACCAATGCCAAATATGACTATGCAAGGTACATTTTCAATCAAGAAAAACAGCAAGCTGGTGAAATGAGGGGTGAGTTTGTTGAGAATTGATGTGCTTATCAAACACTGTAAGTTTAGTGAATTTAATGATGAAAAAGTCATACGCCTCAGAGTCATCGATGGCTGTCTTTCAGACTCCTTCAGAGAACGCATGTTGACAGAGATGCTCAGTTTAGTGAAAGTACAAATGACTGCAAGGGCCAATGAAAGAGCAGATTGACAAGCTGCTGCTATTTTAACTGTCACGCCTAGCGTATTTGCACACTTGAATGTGGCGCATGCTATTCCCGGGGGATTACTAACTTACAGGTCAGTGCTCTAGTCTTGACACTGCCTCGTTCGCTTGGTCACGCTCACTCAGCTTCATAAGGAACCGATGCCGCGGTCGGGCCACTGGCTCACTGAAGGCGTGCCTAATGCAAGCCGGTCTACGCCCGTCCATGCCCGGCTGGGACCAGGGGCCAGGATCGCTGCCGGTTTAACTAGGGAAAGATACTCTTACACTGCAAATTAACTTAACTGTTATAGAGGAACCTTAATAAGTAAGTGCTTACACTCTATGCCACCGGATGACTCTAATAAATACAGCCAATTTTGTCTTTTTATACTTTGCCAGGTGCTGAAAACTCCTCCAGACCTGCCTACTAAAGAGGTTTTTAGAATGATTCTTCGGAACTGTCGTTCACTACCTAAACACACAGTAGAAATTCATCTACTATTAGAGGAAAGTCCTGATATATTATTTCTGACAGAGACATGGTTGAATGCAGATGCTGTCCCCTCCATCGTGCAAGCCCTTCCTATGCGCTATGCAATACTGAGGTTTGATAGGGAGACAGGGAGAGATGGTAGAATAGCCATTATATTAAAAAAATGTAGTTGCTGTACCACCTTGAATCCTTTACAAGACTGTGAAAGTCTTTATTTTACCATTGGTACATCCCATGTCAGCACAATGAAACTAGAACGTCATGATAAGTAGTTACTGTGTCATGACGTTGTAGTTTCATTGTAAGCAGCCGATGATCATTTTAACGGTAAGCATGGCTCAATGACCCTCGCTAGCCTTTTCAACTTTGAGAGCTATCCTTGACATACTAAGCGTCCTTTCCTTTGACATTGTGAATTGTGTGCTTTCACTCAGGAATCGTAATACGAGATTAACAATCAAGTGAAGCGATCAGCTGAAATATACACCAGATATCGATACCCGTGCATATGAACAACTAGACTTCTTAGCGCCGACAATTTGGGTTGCTATTTTGGATCACAACTACCTCTCTTACTTGTAAGTTTTTATGTATTAATTCACACGAGATGTACCAATTTACAAACACCATGTATATCAATAGAAATATACTCGTTAGCTTTGTAGCTGATATCTTGCCTCTCCTCTCCCCTACTATATGATCATATGAATGACCAAAATCGATGGACAGAGAGGGATAAAGAAAGTGTGGTCTTTGTTTGAACTACTTAACATATTGATCTTCTCTAAAACCAGTACTAGGTAAGTGGCCATTTATTAAGTGACCCTGGCAGGAAACAGGACAGGCCTTTAACTATTAGATAGTCTCACATCCTCTGAGTGTGAGGTTTAAATAGCGCAGATTTAGGATGCTATGCCACGCTATGCACCTTTAAAAATCTAACTTATAAAGACTTTATTCGAACCTTGAACTATTTAGTTAAGACACTATTCAGGTATTGACCACCAATTCTGCCAAATAAGCTCCGCTTTTATAAGAAGCAAGGGTCTTTCTATGAGATTCTCTGTATCCAAGAGATTCTCTGTATCCAAGAGATAGCCTTTTGTAGTGTCAACAGAAACATATCTTTATGTCTAAAAGTAAATAGATCCATTGGGGACATTAGGCAAAAACAGTTATATTAAGTTTACCACTTCCTCAATATATGACTGTAGCTAAGTGTACTTTAAATGCATATTTATTCATCAAAGTAGATTATGCTGATTTCAGACTTTGGGTAGAGACCGCTAGAATAGGTACCCCCCGTTTTGCTATTAATGACTATACTGAATCATGACCAGCATTCTCTTATTTATCCTCTATCATTGGAAAAATAAGTCATCTTATAGTTCATGTTGTTTTCTCGTTTTCTAGGTATCTTCCCAATTCAATTACAACTGCTCAAATATATAAATATTAGTTTTGTACCTTGTTCAGCATTATCTATATTGCTATAACAAGTAGGGAGGGAGTGTCATTAAGGGACCTGTTTTGGATTGGTTGTGTAAATTGTTTACTGCATTTTTATAATTAATATGTGGTTGGTACTATACATCTTTTTAATAAACAATGTCACTGTTTTGTATTTAATATTATTTTTAAACCATGTTTTTCAGACAGAATTTGTGGCTCCTGAAGAAAGCGTCTCTTGCAACGCCGAAACGCGCGTCGGAAAATATTGATTGCCACTGTTTTATATACTTTTTATTAATTGATTGTATTACATGGACATTGAATAATTTGTCTTTTTTGTAATGTTTGTTTGAATTTATGTGGAATTAGTGTTTGGTTTTAATATGAATATTTGTATACCTAATAAATGAAACAAAAGTTTTTTTTTATAATTGCTTGGTATTGTGGTTCCTCTATGTACCTACCTCCCCAATGTCTTGTTAATATTATGCCATGATTTTCACATTTTGTATTTCCCTGCCTTAAGAATCGTTATTCTGAACAGGGGGTCCTTGTTATTCACATTGGATGCTCCAACTCACACAATTAGTCAGCAGGACCACCAACAGTAAAGGCCACCTACTTGACCCCATTTTCTCTGATATCCCTAGTCTACTGGTCAAGGACCCCATTCCAATACCTTGGTCTGACCATTCTCTAATTCCATTTGCAAGACGCTTCCATTCCGGCTGAGAAAAGCACCAGACATGTACGCGTGTGGGCAAAATTGTCGACCAAATCGTGGGTGACTATTTTGGAAGACACTATCCCCACTATAGACACTAACTCAGTAACTGCCAATGGTAAACTTAATAGATGGTTAGAGTCATCACTCAATATTATTTTGCCAAAGTAACACACTTATAATAAAGTGGGAGTCAGTCATACTCTCTGGTATACGCCCAAACTGCGGGAACTTAGGCAGTCCAGTAAGAGGCTAGAGAGAAATTGAAGGAAGGATCCTACAGCTGCTAATAAAACGAAATACAGACTTGGAATAAGGATCCATAAACTTGAAATAAAAGCGGCCAAATCCCTTTATTATGAAAAAAGATCCACTTCAGCAGCAAATTGCCCTCGTGACATTTTTAAGATTGCTAAATCAGTGGAGGAGCTACGTGAGCATCTAAGATGGCCGCGTAGGCCAGTGGCTCTGTGGTGCCCGTGCCTCGCCCCCTACTATCCTGGCATTATCCAGTGGCGCCGAGGGGTGAGCCGGCTGGCGGAAGGGGAGAGGTGCACTTCGGTGCCACTCCGGTCCCGCTCCAAGGTCGGGGGCGCGACGGTGCATCCTCGCAGTTTGGGCCTCCGAGTGAGAGGAAGCCGGGGGCTCGCATGGAGATCGAGGACGACCGTGAGATCAACAACACCCGGGGCGGCGGCTGGAAACTGCCGGTTGCGGCCGGGTTAGAGAGACACCACACGCGACCCCAGCAAAATCGTGGGGGGCGCATCGGAGGCAGTGCAGAGGAGCATCCCCCCCCCTCTGGACATAAATTGAATTTGAGGTGGATTGCAGGGCCCGTGAGGCACCCGGCCCGAATTGAGGAGTGGGGGCAATATCGGGGGCTCAAGAGAGACTCTGGAGGAGTGGTGCATTGTGGCACACGCCCAACTGGCAGCAGAGTTTGTCCTTTGTCTGCGGAGCAGCGCAGTGCGGGGGCCTGACTGAGCAGTGGGGCGGCATGCCATACCTTATCATTCTGGCCCTGGAGCAGCGATGACCCGCGACGCCGGGTGAGTGTGGTGTCTGGAGCGAGGTCACAGAGTCGGGGGCTCAGGACTGGAGTTTTGCCCTGCAACCTGGGGCCCTGGTTAAGATTGCAGAGGCCCCGTCTTTGAGGTGTGAGCAGAGGGTCCCCTGTGTGACTACGACCTCAACATATAGTGGACAGACAGCCTGGATCAGCTGTGGTGGGGAGACCCCTTGGAAGAGAATCTGTTCATGTGTGTCCAAAATAGACGTGGAGGGCCTCGAGGCTATTTAGGGACTAATCCATACGGACCGGATCGGTGGGGGCCTAGGCGTACCCTGTCGGCTGCAGTCGTGACTGAGGTGGTGGTTGACGCAGATCAGTCCGTGCGAAGAATTAAGATGATGACTAAACCAGAGGGTGAGAAACCGCTGTCCAGATCAACTAAGGGGTCTCGCTACGTCCAATCCAATAAGTTGGACCGGTACACGTAGCCCAGGGGCTTGCCTCCCGGGTCGGGGAGGACTCTGGATGGAGGTGGAGAATCCGCAGGTCTTGCGTCGGAACTCACACTGCAAGATGTAATGGCCGCCATAGACGGGGTTAAGACTTCCCTCAGGCAGAAGATGGAGTCATTGGACCACAAGTTAGACACTATGGCCATTGAGGTTAACCTGATTCATGCGGATCTCACCAAAACAAGTGAAAAAGTGAAGTCGTTGGATATCAAAACGGCGAGCCTGACAGATGACGTAGCGCAGTTGCAGCAGGAGGTTCATATTCTAAAAGCCACCGGGGATCTAACAAGTCGCAAGCTGGATGAGTATGAAGGAGTCCAGAGGAACAATGTGCGCAAATTGGCATCCCAGAAAAGCGGAAGGGGCCACACCGGATCTCTCTGTGGAAGATATTATGCTTAACCATTTGAAACCAAAAGGGTTGGGGAACTTCTTCACGATAGAGCGGGCGCACAGGGTCCCGGGCGGGAGACCGAAGCCAGGGGCCCCACCTCTTTCGATGATCGCGAGGGTGCTCAACTTTAGGGACAGAGACGCTATCCTGCAGGCATCCAGATCAGGGGGCCATTTGAAACCGAAAGGGTTGGGGAACTTCTTCACGATAGAGCGGGCGCACAGGGTCCCGGGCGGGAGACCGAAGCCAGGGGCCCCACCTTTTTCGATGATCGCGAGGGTGCTCAACTTTAGGAACAGAGACGCTATCCTGCAGGCATCCAGATCAGGGGGCCCCCTGAAATACGAGAACTCCACCCTCTCCTTCATTCCTGACTTTACTCAAATTGTTCAGAGGAAGCGGCAGAGTTTCCTTGGTGTCAAAAAGAGACTCAGAGACAGAGGCTTGAAATATGCCATGTTATTCCCAGCTAAGTTGCGGATTGAGGTGGAGGGCAAAGTCTGTTTTTTTGACAATCCGGAAATGGCCTCTGACTGGTTGGATAGGCTTCCCCGCTGGGGGGAGCCCAGGAGGCAGAGCAGCGAGGATGGAGACGGCTCACAGGACTAGGAGTGATGATTACTGCTGTTGCTTGTGCTGTGTTAGGGGGTCCAACTACGTGACATTCCTGGAGAAAGCTCCTCGAGACTGTGAGTTAAAATAGGCGCAGGAAATGCTCTTCTAGGGGTGGAGGCGGGGATGCAAGGTACTGACATCCTCCTCGAATCTACTTTTAGATAGTTGGTTAGTTATAGTATGGGGCGACAGGAACACTGCAAATTGGGCTTTGGCGATAGCCGCACGCAGAGGTGTGCGGGGTGGGGGAGGAGCGATGGGAAAGTTGTTGTATAATTGTTGTTTTCTTTTTCCTTTTTTTGCATCAGGTGATAATAATGTTGCGATATGCCTTTTGCGTGGGTCAGATGGCACAGGATAGTCGAGGATCGGGGATGAAAGTGCTGAGTTGGAATGTGAATGGTTTGGGTGACAAGATCAAGAGAGGGATGGTCAGTAAGCTTATTAGGCAACACTCCCCAGAAGTGGTACTGTTGCAGGAGACGCACCTGGTGGGCAATAGATGCATGGCCCTCCATAAAGTGGGGTATAAGTTGGTGGCGCATGCCGGGATCACAACCGGATCCAGGGGGGTTGGGATTTTGGTTAAAAATTCCTTTCCCATGTCGGTGCAGGCTACGTGGCTGGATCAGAGAGGCAGATATGCAGGGGTGTCGGAGCTACTGGGAGGTAAGACGGTCACCTTTCTATTTACATTTGTGCCACCGGGCCTTCAGTCTGATACTTTCTGAGACCTGAGCTCTGTTTTTCTTATGTTGCCCCTAGGCAGTTTAGTTCTGGGAGGTGACTTCAATACCGTACTGGATGGAGAGGTTGACCGTAGCCCGCCACGAATACTTAGGCAATCGCAGAGATGGCTCTCAGACTTCCTGGAGATGCTGGGATTGGTTGATAGCTGGCGAGTACGTAACCCAACGGAGACACACTTCACTCACATATCAGCAGCACTCAGTAGTTTGTCAAGGTTAGATTACATATTGGTGCCGGCAGTGGCTGCCATGATTCATGATGTGCGGTATCTTGGCAGAGGTATTTCTGATCATTCTCCACTGTGGTTACAGCTCACGCTCAGACGACAGGCGGTTGGTATGATAGCTCCAATTAGCGCTTGGCGATTAAAAGACCCATTAAAAAGGAGGTAATCCAGATGTCGGAACGTTATTTCCAAGAGAATGCAAGGACAGTTGACTCAGCGCAGTCCCTCTGGGTAGCTTACAAAACGGTAGCAAGAGGTGAGGTCCTATCTCTGGTTGCGGGGAAGAAGAAGAAAAGTCAGGCGGAGGTGAATCAGAAAGAAGCAGAAGTTATAACTTTGGAGGAGAGAGTTGCTAGGTCACATGCACCGGCGGACCTCTACTTACTGAGACTCTGGCAGGAGGAATACAAACGCCTAGCGAGGGATAGAGCGATTGCGCAAAATAATGCTGTACAGAGCCGCATATATGAACATGGTGATAAAGACGGTAAATTGATCGCGTGGCTCGAGCATGGGGAATGGGAATCTAGGCTGGTACCTGAGCTGGAAGGATCGGAGTCAGATAAAGTTACAGATCCACAAGCTGTAGCCGACGCATTTTTGGAATATTACAAGAAGGTTTATACCACCAGTAGTGGATTTACCGAGGCTGAGAATAGCAACATGATCAGGGATATCATTATTCCGGAGTTGTCGGAGGAAGATAGGTGCTATCTGAACTCTCCTTCTCCGACGATGAGGTTGCGCAGGCTATAAGACAGATAAAATCCGGTAAGGCGACTGGCCCTAATGGGATACCGGTTGAGTTGTATAAATTGAATGCCCACAGGCTTGCCCGCATGTCCGAGTCATGTTCTTAGAGAGTAAGGAGAAGGGTCAGCTTCCATACGACCAGCGAGTGGCAAATATAGTGGTCATACACAAAGCGGGTGAGCCCAGGACACAATGTTCCTCATATAGGCCTATTTTGCTCCTTAATTCAGAGCCTAAAATTTTGGCGAAACTGCTCGCCACTCGGTTAGTGAAGGTAATCACGACTTTGATCCACCTGTATCAATCTGGCTTCATGCGGCGTCGTAATACGGCGCTGAATTTGTGGAGGATGCATGTCCTTGGGGGCTCTTCGAAGATACATGAAACAAAGGTCTTGGTGTCCTTAGACGCCACTATGGCGATTGATAGGGTTAAATGGAATTATCTGTTTGCAGTGTTGGCAAAGCTGGGTTTTGGAAGTGAGTTTATTGGATGGGTGCGACTATTATATGCATACCCCCTGGCCAGGGTGCTCATCAATAACTGTGGATCGAATGATTTCTCTTTGAAGAGGGGCACGAGACAGGGATGCCCGTTGTCCCCGCTGCTCTTTGCTCTTGCGATGGAGCCACTGGCGGCCTGGGTCAGATGGGCTAGATTGATACGTGGCTTGAGATGGACACCAGAATGGGAAGATAAGATCTCACTATATGCAGATGACATTTTGCTCTATCTCACTAATCCCAGAGAGTCCTTGGGCAATTTTCTAGATGTTCTAGCCATTTTTGGTAGGTACTCAGGATTAGCCATCAACTGGTCAAAGTCGGTGCTTTTTGTCCTGGTAGGCGACCCGCCGAGGATCATGCAATTGTGACTAATTCAGGTTGAGACAGTTGGATTTAAGTATTTAGGCATACTTGATTCACAGTTACGGTACGCCAATAATTTGGCTTCCCCATTTAGTAGATGTAAGAGGGATGTGGAGCGCTGGAGAGCTCTTCCACTATCATTGCTTGGAAGGGCCGCTCTCTTTAAGATGATGGCTTTGCCCCGATTCCTATATTCCCTTCAGAATTCGATGGATCCGGTACTAGCCTCCTATTTTAGACAAATTGAGACTCTTCAGAGGCAGCTTCTGTGGTACGGTAGACCTCAAATAGCGTTTATTAAATTAACTCTCCCGTGCTATGATGGCGAAATCGGACTCCCAGATTTAAGGAAGTACTATTGGGCTTCACAGCTAGCTGCTGTGAATCATATCGTCTACGGACCCCTAGGAGATCCGGGTTATGCCATGGACCGTGGGCCGGCTCCGGGTGGAATGATAGATGGAGCTCTATATGCCAAACCAGGAGAGTGTGCACTATTTGGCCCAACCGCGCATGCGATACAGGTGTGGCACGCGGCATATAGATATTTAGGTTGGGAAGGCAAATTGACGTTGGCCACTCCCCTGTTGAATTCAGAGAATTGGGATCACCCAGATAAAGGATGTTTGGGGACGAGACCCGGTGCACACATTCGAGTCTCTTCAAAAACACAGATAATCTACACGATAATGAACACTATCGATATCGGCAAGTGAGACGTGCTCCCAACACCCACATACCCAGAGACACGGTGCTCCCGGAGGCGTCGCCTGTTGAGGACCAGGTGCTAGATGGTCACATTCCTGTGAAAACTATTTCTCTGATATATAGGATGCTTGTTAATAATATGGAGAGCCCGCTGAGGTGGATCAGAGCCCAGTGGAGCGCAAATGGTTTGGAATTAGATTCCGAAGATTTGGTGGAGGCAGTTTCCTCCCCGAAGGTAGTGGCGATTCAGATGAGGCTCCGACTTGTGCAACTGAAGATACTGCATAGATCATATATAACCGGACCTCGGCTGGTGCGAATGGGGCAAAGGGGGAGTGGAGAGTGCAGAAGAGAATGTGGAGAACCTGGCACCTTTATGTATATTCTCTGGCACTGTGTGGCGATACAGAAATTTTGGACGAAGATCCATGATGAACTAAAAGAGGTATTGGGAGAGGAAATACGACCAGAAGCCCGAAGGTGTCTATTGAATGTGTGGGAACCTACAGATTTGAATGTGTATCGGAAGCAATGGGTGACGCTGACGTATATGGTGGCTAAAAGAAATAATGCTCAGCTTTGGGGTGCAAGTCAGCCGCCCGAGTCTCTAGGTGGGCTGATGATGTACTGGTGTATCTTTAAGGAGAAATAAGTGTACATGGCCAGGGGTTGACCAGAGAAATGGAGGACGGTCTGGGGGGCGTGGAGTAGGCATCATGGAGAGATTTGTGAACCACCGACACCACAACTGGAATTGGAAGCTCAGGAATCCCTATGATCCACATACTAAACATTGTTGCATGTGATTCTGTATTTGTGAATAATGACCCATGTGACAAAGTATGTAAGGCATCACCTGATGTTTTTTTATTTACGTTTCATTTTTCTTTCTGTAATGTATTTTCTTTTTTCTTTTTGTTAATAAAAAGAGTTTAAAAAAAAAAGATTGCTAAATCACGTTTAACTCCTCCTGCGCCCCCATTGTTATTGCTGATATCCCTTTACGCTGCAATTGAATTGCAGAATTTTTTAATGATAAAATACAAATGATTTATAAGTCTTTTCCTTTGGGGACAGCTCCGCAAACCTTACCTCCATCTAACTCTTCTACCTTTTGTGGCGAACATCTGTTGGAGGCAATCCCCCGTTGAACTTGATCTCACTTTGAGGGATTTTGAGCCAATTGAAATCTGGAGCACCCCCTGATGCCGCCCCCTGTAGTATTTTAAATTACGGGCCCGATGTAGGAGCCCTAATACCGGTCGGAAACGACACGGTTAACCACTAGCTGCTAATTCAAATACTGAGGAATGTTGGAGTTGCTGGCTCAGCATTTAAGTGGTACAATCCTTTTTAGAGGATCAATCCTTTGTAGTCTTTGAAAAGGAATTTGCCTCAAAGCCAATGGCTCTTAGGTGTGGGGTCCCTCAGGACTCGTCCCTGAGTCCACTCTATGTAACGTTTATTTGAGTCCCTGAAATAGTAACACCTGTTGGTATTCAGATCATCACCTATGCTGACGATACTCAGCTGGTGGTGTCGCTTAATCAAGTGGACAACTCAGCCTTAGGCTTGTCATCATGCTTGGGAAAGGTTTCTAGCTGGATGGACAGATCATGTTTGAAACTTGATGGAGCTAAGACAGAGCTGATGCTCTGGGGTAATCATACCACACGGAGAATAGACTCCTTCTGGCCTAGTTGTCTTGGCCCTCCTCCCTCCCCCAAAGACCAAATTAAGAGTCTAGGAGTGTGGGTGGATCATAATCTTGATTTTAAGGAGCAAGCATGCAAGGTGGCAGCTTGCTGATCTTAAGAATGCTAAGAAAGATCCTCCCCTTGCTTCCTTTCTCTGCTAGAAGAGTGCTGGTCCAGGCACTAATCTTGTCTTGCCTGGACTACGCAAATGCTCTATACCTAGGAGCCCCACTTTTCACCATCAAAAAGCTGCAGATTGTTCAGCCAAGCCTGCGCTTACTCTCGCTCCATTGACTACCCATTCAAGAAAGAATTCAATTTAAGGCGATGTGTATCACCCACAAAGCCTTATTAGGTAAAGGCCCACCGATTGTCAGATCTATCATTCAGCCTTATCTCTCCTTTAGGTCTTTAAGATCTGATAGGGGGGACCTGGGCTGACACTGACCTGGGAGGTCTTCATCTGGGCTCCTCGACCACCGCAGCCTCAGCGCTGCACTGCTGCAACACTCACCAGGCTCTTTACTTCCCTGCTGCCTGCTGCCTGCCGCTTCCCAACAATCGCGGCGAGGCAGCAGATCGGGGACTACATCCCCCAGCACCGCTTGCGCCTAGGAAGGCGTGTATCCTGTCCCGCCCCTGGAGGTGCGCTTAAGGTCAGCGCGAGCCCCGGGGGAGCGGGGGACCTGGGCTGACACTGACCTGGGAGGTCTTCATCTGGGCCCCTCGACCACCGCAGCCTCAGCGCTGCACTGCTGCAACACTCACCAGGCTCTTTACTTCCCTGCTGCCTGCCGCTTCCCAACAATCGCGGCGAGGCGGCAGATCGGGGACTACATCCCCCAGC
Source organism: Lissotriton vulgaris (assembly GCF_964263255.1). Taxonomy (NCBI): domain Eukaryota; kingdom Metazoa; phylum Chordata; class Amphibia; order Caudata; family Salamandridae; genus Lissotriton; species Lissotriton vulgaris. Next base: position 1,463,990,825 of record NC_141691.1, read on the forward strand.
ACCGCTTGCGCCTAGGAAGGCGTGTATCCTGTCCCGCCCCCGGAGGTGCGCTTAAGGTCAGCGCGAGCCCCCGCGTCGCGGGATCGCGCGCGGGTCGGCGCCCGGGGCTAAGCCCGGGCAAAGGGCGGGCCCTCTGAGGCCCTCAGAGGCACGAGGAGGACGGGACAGGCCACCCCATTTGTTTCTATCACAGGAGGAGGTAATGTGATGCTTCAATTCTATTGACTGTTTTGGCGAATTCATTACTATCATAAACATTATGTCCATTTGGGAAGAGCTCAACGCCCTGTGTGGCACAAAGTACGTCCCTGATACAATAACCTCCCCTACTGTGGGCACTGATTGTGCTATTTTAAATGGCTCCCCACGGGACCTTGCTCCTCCCGTAAATAAAGACCATAACCAAGTAAACTCTTCGCCCCTGAGTCTCAACATTAGAGGGAAGCACGACAGCGAAATTGACAATGGGAACTATGCAAGTACACAAACTCTGTGCACCAGCGCAATATTATTTCCCTCTAACCCAACAGCATTAATGGAGGACCCGGCCGCGGACAAATTAGATGACCCTGTCTTGTCTCCCCAATTGACTTTATTGGCCCAAATTGAGCAACTGTTGTTAGCTGTCATCTCACCCTTGGTCATAAAAATCAACGATTTGGGGGAAAGGCTGATTACCATCGAGGAAGTTATCAGAAAGTATCCTCCTCCAACTAATACAATGGCTACATATGTCTGCCCTAACCCTCCCATCACCCCCGAAAAGCATAAGTCTGGTATTTGTAAGAACGGTGTAACTCAAATACAGCCTCCCTGTATACCTACCCCAACAGGCCCCAAAGCAATCTTAAAACCCGCGTTAAAAACGCATAAAGTGGCTAGACCCGCTCTGGTAAGAATGCCACGTATCAACCTACCTCCTGAAGCCGCCCCATATGTGTCTGTCCTCTCTGGGGTCCCTGCCCTCAGCCAGGGATCACACGAATCCCAGCAGGACCTGCTAAATAAGGTCATTTTCTGGCTACAAAACAATAGACCTTTGCCACCTGAGTTAGATGGTGGTATCCTGAGTGTCAGGAGGGTGGGATGGTTAGGCACGCTGCCAAAAGATATTGCTGGGGACCTGGTACTAATTAAATTCAAAAACAGGAATGTTGTCCCCTATTTAGTATTTTGTCCCCCCAAAGAAAGACATGGCACTATCCGCATTTGGGATCTGTATGATTTTTACCCAAGCTCTCCACATATTACATAGAACCAATTTTTTAGCATGTAATGGTTTTGAACTTTTGTCCAAAAATTGTTTTTTTAAGACCCCACTATTAAGAGGCCACTCATAAGTTTGAGCTAAACTGACAGGGTAGGATGTAACTGATAAGTATATTGTTTTTAGAGTTGTTTCACTGATAATGAAACCCTTGCATATTGATTAGCTGATTCGTTATACTTATTTAATCTTGTTTTAATAATTTTGTAATGATCTGTTACGGTGTTTATGAAATGTTATTGTTTTTATTTATGTATTGTTGATGCTTTTATGATTTTTAAACTAAAATCGAATAAACCTTATCTGAATCTGAATCTGAAGATCTGATAACAAGCAGTTGGCAGCAGTTCCTAAAATAAGTAAATCGCATAGTGGAGGGCTCTGCTTCGCGTATAATGCTGCTAAACTATGGAATCACTTACCCCTCTGGATTCACCTTGAACCGAACTATCTGACCTTTCGCAAGCATCTAAAGACCTTTTTGTTCCCTTAACTCCTTTTGAACTTGAATTTGCCTTGCATTAAGTGCTGGGATGCCCCTGGGTAACCATTCGCTCTAGAAATGTCTTTCCTTCATTCATTCATGGAAGCTGGCACAGCAAAAAATTAATCTGCGCTGGTCATGAAAAGCAAGCACAAGTTAGATGCATGCAATCGACGCGTACAGAGAAGAAAAAGTTGTGTTTCCAATGTGGGTTTTCAGTTCTCCATGAAGGCAAATGTCTAGCCATAGGACAGACATGCAAAGGTTGTGGAAAAGAAAATCATTTCATAACGGTTTGCAAAACAGAGTAGAAACCAAACACTTCACAGCGAGAAGTGAAAATTGACACCAGATGTTTCCAGAAACATTCTCACCACACCCAAAAGACCAAAGAGCAGCATCAGTTATGACAAGTAGAAACCAAACAAAGTTGATCACCTTCAAGTTCACCCTAAAAGGGCTCTTCACCGTCATTATCAAGCGCCAGTGAAGAAGATTGATGTGCGAAGATGGTATCAACCAGGGAACAACAGGCACTTGTAGGTTTGGCTGCTAGCAAGAAAGAACAAAAGACACAGGCAAGCCACTAAATGAAACAACCAATTCATTTGGACACTGCCCCAAGATTACAGTAAAGGGCAACGATTGCCCCATATCCTTTATTGTAGACAGTGGTGCGTCGATTACCATCATGCCAACCGAAAGGTTCAATAGACGTCTCGTGTGCCATGCCTCAACGGTCAAACAAAAAGATATACATTGGGCTGCTTCTAAACAGTTGCAGAGTCAAGGGTCATTCACAGCGACAATGTGACATAAAGCAGTATCAGTACAAATGCAATTCATGTTCCTCAAGAAACTCCATCTAGTGCATGCCTACTCAGTTTTGTTACTGCTACTGACATGGGACATACAACTCTCAATTACAACCTCCATTCTCAATATGAAATTGTGAATCAATTCCTGTTGTTGTTTCATCGCCTTGGAAGGCTCAAGACAATGAAAGTGTGACTTCTTATTAATAGGGACAGTCACCCTGTTGCACAGTGGCAAATACAGGGTCGCATTTCACTTGCAAGAAGCCATTGAGAAAGAACTAGAAATGCTGTTGAAGCATGACATAATTGAGCTCTCCACCGGTCCCACGCCATGGGTTTTGCCCATAACGGTGGTGCCAAAAACGGACAGTAGAGGTGCAATGCACATCTGTGTTGATATGTGCCAGGCCAAGAAAGCAATTGAGAAAGACAGTGTCGTCCACACATAGTGGACATGATCATGCAACTGAATGGGGCCAAAATCGTCTCCCATTTTGACCTGAACAAGGAATAATATCAACTGCAGTTCCACTCATGTTGGTTTGTTCAGATATAAAAGGTTGAGTTTTGGAGTGTTTTTGGCGCAGAAATATTTCAAGATGTTATACATCGAATAATTCAACCTGTCACACAAGCTTTTAGTGACAATGATGACATACTGGTATTTGTAGTAACGCAAAAGGAGCATGAAAAGTCTATTACAAAAGTGTGCCAGCTACTTGATGATGCAGTGTGAGTTTCTTAAGACCAAACTTACATTCTGTGGGCACATATTATCTGATGGAGGAATTACTCCTGACCCAGATAAAGTGCAAGCACTGTCAGCTACTTACCCCCAACAATATATGTCACCAGGCTGCTATCCTTCATAAGCATGGCCAGTTATTTCTCAAGGAAGATTTGTGACTTTGCTACTGCGGGTGCCCCATTGAGAGACTTGACAAAATAAAATATCCCTTTCCAGTGGTCTTCTGAATGTGATCAAAGCTGCAAAAGAATTAAACATGTGATTGAGAATGCAATTGAAATGGGCTATTTTGACCCCAAGGCTCCTCAGCCAAACCCTATCCTGCACAAAAACGAGACATTGTGTACCTCAGTGGAATGGAGGAGCTTTAAGTACAGCTCAGACCACCATGCAATGACCAGTGGAAACTGGCCGGTAGGGTTACAGACATGGAACGCAATATTGAGGACATACCCGACCATGTTTAGCAGATCAAGAACATTGCAAGGAGGACCTCCTCAACTGGGTGCAGCATCTTGAACATCACACTGGGGATGCTGAGGGGAGGGCCCTACGGAACAATATCAAGTTCCCGGAGGAATGGGTGAAATCCTTCATGGCAGCCCAGTCTCTCTCCCTGCACTTCTCCATGGAAAGGGCAGGTGCCAGCCTGCTGCCCCACACAGGCAGCATCCCCTCAACTCGTGGTCGCCAAACTACTCCATTATAAAGATAGAGACGCTATCCTGCAAGCAGATAGGCAGGCAGTCCCAACTGAATATGGAAATTTCCAGATTTCGATCTACCCTAATTATACCATGTTGACTCAGCACCATTGCACAACAGTAACTGAGGCAGTCAGCAATCAGCTATTGCAGCAGCATTTGACCTTCGTCAATCCTCGTCCCTTCCAGCCACTGACTCCAGCTCAGCCATGAGCACAGCATCAAGCACGTCATGGAATGTGGGGCTGTTGTCCGCCCCTTGGTCACACCAGAATCAGTGGATGATATACTTTAACACCCCTTCACTTTGGTGTGGCTGTGCACGACAGATGGAGTTGGCCTTGGTGACCAACTACTGCACCACTTCTGGCCCCTCAGGGGCTCCAGACTCCCCCTTCCATGCCACCTCCCTCTTTGGACATTAAGACACCCAAACCCTAATCTATTGCATGCCATGTTTGATTTGTTTTTGTCCCACTGAATCATGGCTTGGTTTGTCTGGCTGCCACCCATCGCTCGCCGACACATGGCTGTTATTTACCACTATCCGCGCTCCATGTACTGGTTCTTGACAAAACTGTTTGGGCCAGCAACTAAAAGCTGCAGACTCCTGTTCTGCTTTGAGTTTTAATATTTGTTAACCATGGCAGTTTTTTACACAGCAGAAATGGAGCAGTCTACCCTTCACCCGCAGGCTGGAGAGGACGTCGGGCCGGGTTGCCCTTTTTTGGCCTCAGAGCCTCTGGCACTCATTCTTGACATCACCCCATGGCATCCCACCAGATTCCTAGCACTAAACTTGTGGGGGTGCATTTGGCATGCTGATGTCTTTTGGTGTACTCCTACATTAAACAGCAACAGCTTCCTGTAGGAAACTCATCTCACTGGTGGTGAACTCCAGTCACTTGGTAAGCGCTGGAGGGGCACAATCTATGGCACAACATACTCTGCCTACGCTCTGGGTACCTTACTCAGGATCCATCGTGGCATGCTCTTCCAACAACACTGTAATTGATTAAGAGTGGAGATATGTTTTTGTGGAGGGCCAGTTACACTGTGATTCCATCCTCCTGTGTTGCATGTATGACCCACACACAAAACACACAGCATTTTTTGCCACCATTGTTCGGGGTCCTAGTCCAATGGGTGGATATCCACTAGGAACTAGGAGAAGACTAAATCATTTTGGACCTCTTTCGTGATGCTCCCACCCCCTGCTCCCTCAAGCACCCACATGCCATCACTCACAGCAATTTTCCCACTGGGCCCAGCTATGGTCTCTCTTCGATGCCTGGAGATCACACAACCCACACTCTCACCTGTATTCCCATTCTTCAGTCCCGCATGACTTACATGTCCATCTGGATTGCTTTTCGTGTTTCCCAGCCATAGTCCCATGATGCACACACTCGGAATACCATGGCTGTGTCCTCTCTGACCATGCCACCCATATAGTAGACAGGGAATGGGGAGTGCCACACCTCCAGTTATCATCTGGCGGTTGCCTAGGGAAAAGCTAGATGATCCAATATTTTGTGATGCACAACTGGCCCACAGTAGTGCAAATTTCATTGAGAACCACTCCACAGCTACCACCAGTGCCATTGAGTGGGACTTCTTTAAAGTTCTCACTAGGGGTTTCGGTACTAAGAATATAGCCAGGGTTCACAGATGGCTAACCAGGGCTCTTCAAGACACTGAGGTCACACTACCCGCCCTTGATAATTGTGCCATTCCAGATGACACCACGTGCCAAACATTGACTGATGCCAAAGTGAAGTACACCTGTTCTGATGAGCACATTAGCTGTTATAATTTTGCAGAATACACAGCCCACCTCTGCAAAACGGGGGTTAAACATGGATGCTTGCTAGCATGGCTAGCCCCCCAGGAGACTCATATCCCCCAAAAGTTTAAATAACCTTTGACGCAGGTCCTGTTTGAGTTCCCAATTAGACATACTACAGGCGTTCAGCTCCTTTTACTATGAACTACATAGGGCACCTCCTTCTCCCGGCCTGATTGCATGCTTCCTTGCCCCTCTCCCCTTACCTACCATTAATGACATTGAACGCAAAGAGCATGATGAGCTGATTACAGTAGCTGAAGTGAAGAAACTGATATTTGACCTAGCCCTGGAATAGATTGCTCCCCAATAGAGTGCAATGACCGCTTCTCAGCACACCTTGCCTTCAAACTGGTCGAGGGTTATAAGGAGGCACTTACCACTGGTGTGCTGCCCACTTCCCTTTAGGAATACTTCCTCATCTCCCTATTGAAACTGGATAGGCATCCTTTACATCTCTCTTCATATTGCCTTATAGCCATCTTGGACACAGACTAAAAGATACTTGGCAAGGTACCTGCAGAGCTGTATTTACAGGTGTTCCCATCATTGTCTACCCAGATGAGAATGGATTTGTCCAGTGCCATAGCATGGGTAATAACAACAGATGGCTCTTCCATGTTAAAGACCATGCGTCACTGCGCTATCCAAAAGCATGCCTCATATTAGACTTCGAGAAGACTATCTTGGGATTACCTCTTCGAGCTTCTGCAGGCAGCCGGCCTTGGCAGGTGCCTCCTCTCTTACAAAAGGTTGTTATACACTAATCGAATCTCTTGTGCATACATAGTTCGTCTGATTTCAGCCCCCTTCCCTATCGGCCATGGTACATGTCAGATCTGCCCTGATTCCCAATCCTTTTTGCAATTGCTATGCAGCCATTGGCCCACCGTCTCTGACGGCAGGGCTGATGCTGGAGTATTCCTCTAGACGATACCACTCATGTCTTGTCGGTATATGCAGACGACCTGTTACTTAACCTTTGGAATGCAGCGGCAGACATGGAGTTGGTCTCCATGACCTTCTGGGACTTTGAGGAGGCAGCAGGCCTTCTGATGTTTTGGGGGAAGTCATGCGCCTTCCCATTCTGGCAGGACGTGCCCCCTCAGGCCATACGCATGGGTGTTGAGCAGCTATCATGGACTGAAGCGTTGAACCAATACCTTGATATCAGTTCATACCACTTGTGACAGGATCTGTTCTTGGGCAACTTAGAGGGGGCATTTACAGCCTTCAAGTCCCAAATGCGATTCTGACAGCGGCTACCACATGCCCTCACAGGCAAGATTGCTCTCTCCGAAATGATTGTCCTCCCTCACATCTTACACTACTTTGTCAATGTACCGGTGTTCCCCCACCGGCCGTTCTTCGAGGATTTGGATCAGTTGCTGGGGGCTTTGCTATGTGATGATAAGCGATGATGGCTGGCCCTCAATAAACTCCAACCACTGGTAGAACGATCTGGGTGGGGCGCTCAATCGTTTGAGTCCTATTACCATGCAGTGCTGATGCAGTGCGTAGCGTGGTGGTTGGCTGACACACATCTATACGAAACTGGTACTGGGGAGGGCTCCCTCTCCTTACATATTATTTGACAGCTGCTCTACCCCACCATAAAGATGCATCGCTCCTGGTCCCATTATGTTTGGGTTTCTTAGAAGTGCTCGCCAGGATTACTCAACTGACCAGACAGGTACTCCCCCTCCAATCCACTCCAGGGTCTCCCAGGATCCTTGGGACACTTTACACCAAACCAACTGATAGCGTGGCACAAACGTTACATGGAAACGGTGGGTGGTCTCTTCCATAATTATCATCTTATTACATTTGACCAATTATTGCAGGATCATGACATCCCCCAGGCCAACTCCTGCTACACGGGCAGTTGCTAGTGACAATTCAGAGACTTTGGCATACTGTGGATGAAGAGCCACCTACTCATGCCATATTACCTTACACATTATGGGGGGAGGGCGTCACCTCTTAACATGGTTCTACAAAGTGATCAGAAAGCACACAGGGATCCCTCTAAAACACCCTCAACAACTTTGTAAGGAGGATTTGGCATGCTCCCAACAAGATGCTAACTGGTACAGATCCCTCGAGTCCCCCAGACTATTTCCCATAATGCAAGATTACCAAATATCCAATTTATGGTGTTACACAGGGTGTATCTCACACTCTCTAAGTTGGACCACATGTTTCCCTTGGCCAGGCTCACATTCCCCAGATGACAGGCTCAGACAGCCAACCTTCAGCACATGCTCTGGTTGTATCCAGTATCACCAACAATTGGCTTTCCATATACACCACCTTGCCCATCCTCACATAACTTATGACGCAGAAATTATGGGAGGCCACAGCCCTAGGTATCTTATCTCAGAGCAAAAATCATAAATCTTCTTCTCACCATACATTGGAAATTCCAACGCCTTCCCAATGACACAGGGCACATCTTCATTGGGGAGAGGCAGAGAGCACCACATTACATTGGGAGGAAGCCAAGCACCTCAAAAGATCGCCCCATAGCAGCAGCCTGGGATACCATGCTTACCCAATTTATGGAGTTGGTTAGAGACGACCCCTCCTACTTAAGCCCACTGAGATACAGTTAAGTCATGGTTGTACCCATCCCCTGCCTCCATTGACTTGACAAATCCCCTATATTGGGATGGTGTTCCCCTCCTGAGGTGCCAAGGAGTGGTGTGCGGCCAATCTCTTGCGACTCCCAGTCCACACCTATCTCCTTGCTCCTATATTCTCACTTGATGATCTTCTTCATGCTGCATCCTCTTCATTGTTTTTTAACCTCATATTATGTCCCTGTTTCCCATGTTGATGAAAGAGGTTTTTTCTTTCCTTTCCGCCATATTGTATCTGTCCCTACAGGGCACCCGAGATGCCAAAATGTAGGTTCCCAATTGCTAATATTCACACAGATGAATGTCCTCAAACCATGCTATTCTATAGTCTGAGATGTATGTCTCTCTGATAATGTTTATCATCATCTGAGCTGCTCGTTTTGTGTATACATCCATCTGGTATCCTCTTTTCTAATGCTGTAACATGACTGTTGGTTATTTCTCTTTTTATTGCACTTGGCATGCTGTAACCAGCGCATTCACAAAAAAAACTCAATAAAAATTGATTTAAAAAAAAAGAGTGAAAAGTAAAGAGAATGCTGCAGAGGAAAGAGATGAGGTGTAAAATACGCAGATGAACTTGATTTGGAGAGAACGGTGTACATGTCTAACATACAGTGACTATATAAAAGTGATTGAGATACTTTCCACAGGCCTCAGCATTGTTTAATTAACAGTATCACAATTTCAGAATGGAAACATTTTGAATATTAATTATTTACAACCAAACCATTGTTGTTGTTCATTTACCATAAACAGCTAACAACCGTTGACAAAGCCAATAGTCCTGGTTGGTGTTAGAAAATGGGAAAAAAGAAGGATGAAGTTTTGTCTCTTTCTTGATGTCTGTAACTGTAGTTTTGGTGAGTACATGTACATTCTTGTCTTTATACCAAGTGTACTCAGGACCCCCTGCTGGTTAGATGATGACACAGGATCCCTGTCCCCACACTGACCCTCCGGTAGACAGGCAGCTAACTTTTCCTATTGCACTCAACAGCTGGTGGTTCCTCTGCAAAGATTGAATTTACTTGCAGAGGACATACTTTTACATAAATGAAAACTAGCTATATGGTATACTAAAGTATACCCAGAAGTATTTTTAAATGTAATCTAAAAAGTTCTGTTTGAATTACTCTTTTAGTCCACATACAATTTCTAGTAATACTGTTCTGACAAAGGCTATTTAAAGTGTGAATAACTATGGTTGTAATATCACAAGGTCATGTAATTTTGGTCGATATACTTGACGACACTGGACATAAGCTACTAGTTGTAGTGAAGAAGATTTGCACTAGAGGTTATGTTATTGTCTTTTAATTTCGATTTTATTCAACGTTAAGTGCATGGTGGCCCTTGTGATGCTCATTCATATGTATAATGAGTTTAGCATGAGTACTAAGACAGAAAAAGACCAAGGAGGATTTTTTAAATGTAAAAGTACCAATGATAACCTTCCTAGGATATGCTGAAGATGATGTGAAAGAACAATTAGCTACTGATACTCTTGTCCTAGAAAAAGTCTTTTACACATAGAGCAGGAAAATATTTGGACAGTATTGGAATGCTTTTACAAAGAGGGGAACGCAAAAATGATTTACAGTTAAAAAAGCAAAATTTCTAGGCCTATTCTGCTTTCTGATGTAAACCAGTCTGGGTGCAAGTCAAAACATCCTTTAATTATATTGGTAAATGTAGCTTTGGCCACAGCCACGCTGACCTGTGCATGTATTAGTACTATCAAATACGATTTCGGTCATTATGTCATGTATTGTTAGGTGACGCATTAAAAATATTGATGCAGTAAAACATGTAAATTCTTCATGGACTTTCTCCCTGAGACTTCAGATGAATAATCTTGTCCTTTGTTGAAATATGTGCTTATTCCATGCAGGATTAACATACTTTAACATAATTGTAAATGACAATACCTGTGAAGGGAAACTATTTCATATTTACTTTGACCTACATATTGTAGAATTCATAATTTCCAAATAAGTTTCATCTGCCAGATGTATCTTTTTATCTATCCTTATTCTATTTAAATTTCTACCTCTATTACACTTTCATTTATTTTGCAACAGAAGGAAAATGCTGCTTTAAGTTCACCACAGACAAACACATTTCTAGCAAATATAACAAACATTACCTTTAACAAAACAATGTACTAGATTGTTCTCTAATCATATTCTAGCGACATCAACAGTGGACCAGTGAGATGTGTATCATTCTGAAACGTGATGCTCCTCAAAACAAAAAGGTCAAAAGTGTCAAGAGCTAAACTGAGGACTTTAGTTTTCCTTGTTATCACTAAAGAACAAGTGATACGTCTTTGGTAACAGCTTTTTTTCTGATTGATACTTCTTTCTCCTGAGATTTATTGTATTGTCAGATCCCTCAATATGCTAACAGAAAACCCTCTCCTTTCTACTGATCTTCCAGTAAGAAGATCTTTATAGTTTAACACTTTGAGACTGAGATCTAGATGCCATGTCCTGGTGTTTATCACTAAGCATTGCACCAGTTAGCTTAGCAAGAAAGCACTCTGTGTCGAGGAGATGACCTTTAACTCAACTGAGTTTATGAGGTAACAGCTTTGCTGAAAAACCTAAAGTAAGCTGTCAGGATTTTTTTACAAATGTACTCTGAAACTAAGAAGGTATTAGGAACTGAGGGGCATATTATCAAGGAACGGCGTTAAAATTATCGCCACTTTAGCGGCAGGAAACTGCTGCTAAAGCGGTGATAATGGGCTTGATGATATGCCCTTGAGAATTCCAATAGAAGCCTATGTTCTGGTGTTAACATGGGCTTCTATTGGAATTCTCTACGGCATGTTATCAAGCCCATTATTGCCGTTTCAGCAGCAGTTTCCTGCTACTAAAGCAGCGATAATTTTAATGCCGTTCCTTGATAATATGCCCCCAAATGACTACAAAACAGATGTAAATCCAACCCTCCTTTTTCACTTTCATATATGTTACGCAGGTATGGCTAAATGTTATGGAAAGCTAGGGGTGAATGAGAAAGGTCCGAAAAAGGGAGAAACACAGCTGAATTGGTGTCTCTTCTTTTTTTGAGTTCAAACTATTTTATTGAGTTTCGTAATATAATAAGGAGAAAGACAAAAATAACAGGGGAGAGGATGTGGCCTGATTGCTACGGAGGTCAACCTCAAATCTGGGGAATCAGGTTTGAGTCTTGGCAATGACGCTCAACATCCTGTGATTCTGGGCAAATCACTTAATTTCCCAGTGTCTAACCAAAAATGTATTGTTTCCGTCTGTAACAAAACTGGTGCTCATTTAAAGCGCTCTGATACCCAATACCTTCGGGTCAAGTTTGCGCTATATAAAACTCCGGAAGAAAAAAAAACAAAAAAAAAGTTGTCTAAGAACATATATGATACAATAGGAAGAAAATAGGATTATCTAAACTAGTATTATATAAAAAACAGAAATTACAAAAAATCAAAAACATATTTAGGTCTACCCAGATAAAATGATCTGATACATATTTAGTTAATCAATTAGTTAGTCTTAAGAAAAACATCCTGAGTGTTTCATATAAAACATGTAATATAAAATGGCTTATTATTCTTATTAAGAGAAACATCAATTCCCTTCTTCTGACATAGTATTTAATTCCACCAAGAGCTTTAAGATATATAATTAGCAGATTTCCAATTCATAGTAATGTATTTGATAGCAGAACAAATTAACAAATCAAATAGTTTAGCATCCATATACGAAAGTGGGAATGTAATAAGTAAATATTAACCAATAATAATTTCAAATGTAAGGGGATGTCAATATGAAAAAATTGTGAGATTGTGCACCAGACCAAAATCTACAAATAACTGGACATTCAAATACCATATGTTTTAAAGAACTGAATTCAGATTTACAAATCCAGCAAACAGGTTTGGCAATTAGTTTTACATTACATTACTTAACAGGAGTCCAATAACAAATTTTCAGTACTAAAGAATTGGTCTGACATATAGAGGACAGACGCCAATTCAAAATATTACACAACCTGATTTGTTTCCATGTTTGCATAGAGCAAGCAGTGTCAAACAAGGGATTTGCTTTGTTTTAATACATTAAAAGAGTTTCATGAATCCATTTTTATAGATTTTTAGAAGCAATATGACCAGATAAACTATGAACACCAAAAAAGCAACTCCATTGAGGATCTGGAATAGAACCATTGTAGGTGTTGAGAGCTGTATTGCACAATATAAAGGAAATTCAATTAAAACCCATGATGGTTTTAAGAGAGGATCCCAAATAAAGCACAAATAAACACTTTGCATTGCTAGAAAGGTAAAATTATATTTTTTTTATTCTGGGATATCCAATCCTTCTTCTAATTTTGGAGTTTGTTGAGTTTTGTATTTAATCCTTAGAATCTTATTATTCCAAATACATTTAACACAGTGTTTATTAATATTGGTAAAGATATGTGTAGGTAAAATACCTTGTAACATTGATAGTTCATATAGCACTTGACGAGCTATTACCTTTTTAATTGCTTCGATTTTCCGCCACCATGTTACGTTGAGGGAAGACCATCTGTCCAATTTATCCATTCATTTAGTTAATAATTTGTTACAATTTAACTCAACTGTATTTTTTTATTGCATTTAAAAAATAAATGAAACTCGCTGAATGCCAAATAATATCAGTGCCATGTAACATATCTGCGGTACAGAATACATTGAAAGGAAATAATCAGTTTCATTTATATTTTAAGTATATATTGATACTAATGCATAAATATCAATAATATCTAAGCAGAAACTTTAAAAACTTTAACATTAGTGGTAATGCACGTATTATCCATAGAAGCACGAATAAGAGTTAATAGTGGTTCAAAGGCTAAAATCAAAAGTAAGGGGGATAAAGGACATCCTTGCCCAGAGCCTCTAAACATGCAAAAAGGTGAAGGATTGATGCCATTAATAAAAATGGTGGCTGAGGGTGAACAGTGAAGTGCATTAAACATTGAGATTAATTGAGTACTAAAACCATTTTTTTGCATTGTTCTAAATAGAAATTTCCAATTAATCCTCTTAAAAGCTTTTTCAGCATCTAAAGCTATTAATCCTATGAAGCATTTACATTTCTTAAGGGAGGTAAGAACATGACAATGTAATCTTTTATTATGTGAAGATAATCTACCTTTCAGAAAACCAGATTGACCAGGATGAATAAAATTGCTCAGAATAGAAGGGTCTAAGGCCCACATGCATCAAGCACTTTTGCATTCGCAAACGGTGCGATTCCTTAAAATCGGCCGTTTGCGAATGCAAAAGTGCTTTTTGGGATGCATGAAGCAATTTTAGAATTCGTAACATCTTTGCGAGTTCTAAAATTGCAGGTGCTTTTAAGAAGTCGCAGATGTGCGATTTCTTAAAAGCAATGCATCATTAAATTTAAAACTGTAAATTCGCAATTAGGGTGCCAAATTTACCGAGTGGTTGAACCACTCGGTAAATTTGGGAAAAGTGTTTAAAATGCTTAAAATGTTTTTTTTTCAACATTCATGTTTCACACACACATGTCCTTAGGACATGTGTGTGTGAAACATGATGCGAAAAATACATTTCAGGGGTGCATGGGGGGGTCCTTTGGACCCCCCCTGCACCCATGAAATTTTCAAAGTGCCACTCGCAATTCCCATTGACTCCTATGGGCCTTTTGGCCCATAGGAATCAATGGGAATTGCGAAAATTAACTTAAGAATTCGGTATTCATTTGGGATTCGGTAAAAATTGCGATTTTTACCGAATCACAAATGAATACCGAAAATAATGATGCATAGCATTTTGCACTTCTTAATTTGCGATTCCTTATTTTTCGCAAATTAGGAAGTGCAAAATGTCACAATGATGCATGTGGGCCTAGATGCTAGAATTTTAGCATACAATTTGCAGTCTTGATTAATGAGGAAGATTGGGTGATAATTAGGGACTAAGATAGGATCTTTATCTGCTTTAGGGAGAACAATACTTGTTGCTTCTTTAAAAGATCCTTCCTTTGCCCAGACTTAGGGGCCGATTATGATGGCGGACGGACCTGAGTCCGTCCGCCACCATAGAGTAGGAGGGACCGTCCGCAGGGGCTGCGGAGGTCCCTCCGTGCAGATTAATCTTTAACATTGCGGCGGGTGCAGCATCAAGCTGCACCCGCCGCAATGTTAAAAATGCATGCACAGCATTTGCGTGTACAAAGCAGCAGGCACTGCGCGGTGCCTGCCGCTTTGTCCACGCAAATGCAGGGGGGTACCATAGGTACCCCCCATGTGCACCCCCCACCCCCCGTCACCAAGGGGGCCCGCAATGGGCCCCCGAAGTCAATGTCCGTATGCTTTTCCACAGCGGGAAAAGCCGCAGTGGAAAAGCATTTGTTTTCCGCCATCCTAATATGGCTGGCAGTGTCTGACAGACACCGCCAGCCATGTTAGAGCTTTTTCGCCGCGGTCGGAAGGCGACCGTGGCGGAAAAGCTGCGGACGGATTTTGAGACCCACCGCCATCCTAATTTGGCGGTGGGCCTTTTGTGCCTCCGCAGCGGTTTTCCCGCATCCTCCGGGCCGGCGGTGGCTTCCGCCGGCCCGGAGGATGCGGGAAAACCGCGATCGTAATCGAGCCCTAAGTGTATACCGGTCGGAAACCTAAAGTCTATAGGTCCCTGAGGCAAATGCAAGGATTACACGGTTTGATAGATATGTGGGCTTTTTCCAGGAGAAATGACCCGGGTTTACTTTTTATTCAGCACCGCACAAAACCCATTGTAGGTTAGAATATTTCTCTCTCCAATCCTGGTACAAGGCTAGAATATAACTAGATATCCGAGAGTAATGTCGGACCACAACCCGCTTGTACTTGAGGTTAATATACAGCCCAGGGCAAAAAAAACAGACTCATGCACCTTTAATCGGGGCTTGTTAAGAGATAGTGATTATATTGAAGCTATGGCTATATGGATCACAAGATTTCTGAATGAAAACATAGGCAGTACTAATATACAGAATGTATGGGATACACTTAAAGCCCGTATTAGGGGAGCGACTACTAGATTTGGATGGGAAAGCCAGAAAAAGGAAAAAGCAAAGCTACAGGAGTTATATAGAGACCTTGAAGTGGCTGAGATTAATCTGGCCAGGGTCTTGTCGGGGGTGGGGAAAGTGAATCCGCACAAACTCAGATAATAATTGCTAAGTCAGCCATAACAGAAATTTCACAGGCTAAAGCGGCAAGCAAATTATTAGCTTGGCGCTCTAAACTTTACGAGAATAACGAAAGAGCTGGACATGTGTTAGCTGTTAGAACGAGAGAAAAAGAGTCTGCCACGCGTATTGAAAGTATTGTGGATCCAGAAGTTGGGTTAGTTACTGAAGAAGGGGCTATAGTTTTAGCTTTTCAGAAATTCTATCAAAATTTATATAATGAAGATATTAGCGATAATGATGATGGTTCAGGCAGAAATCCAAGGATATCTTAAGGAAGTTGAGGTAGGGGTTTTATCATCGGAAGAGTTGGATAGGTTAGATGTTGAAATTAAAGTTGAAAAGTTATGGCTAGCTATAGATTCCCTTCCTAGTGGTAAGGCTGTAGGGCCAGATTATATAACAGGAGAATTTTATAAGTTTTTTTGATCTCAACTCACTCCCGTTATGTTCCGACTGGTTCAAAAAGGCGATAAGCCTCCTGAATCTTGGCGGAGGGCTAGGATCGTTACATTTTTAAAGAACAATCACATTAATCAACAACAATATCAAAATCTATTAAAAAATTCTTGCAAATCGGCTGGCCGGGGTAATTAAAAAGTTGGTTTCTCCCCAGCAACACTGCTTTGTGCCAGGCCATGAAACTATCAAACATATACGCCGTACAATCCCGTTGTTCGATTATACCAAGGTTACAGGAGACCCTATGGCTTTAATTCTGCTTGATGCGGAGAAAGCCTTCGATAGGGTCTCCTGGCCTTTTTTATGTGCTACATTGAGGCATTACGGTGTTGGGGAGAGATTTATTCGAGCTATTCAGAGCATGTATACTCAACCAACAGCTCAAGTTTCAGTTATGGGAATTCAATCGGAAACAATAAATATACTCAGAGGAACAAGGCAGGGGTGTCCCTGCTCCCCTTTCTTGTTTGCGATTTATATCGATCCCTTAATTGAAAAAAAATAATTTATGATGCATTAATTCGTCCGGTGCGGGCCAAGGGCGGGGATACCAAAATCCTTGGCTACGCTGATGATTTTGCAGTTTTGCAAGAAATTCAAATACTTACATCACAGTTTGGTGCAATATCTGGTTATCATTTAAACAAAACAAAAACTCAAATAATATGTAACAATAAAATCAATCTGGCAGACCCCCGGGTAGTTAGTAAGTCCAAATATTTGGGGATAGAGATTAGCTCAAAACCTGAGGAGGTGGTAGAGATCAACTTGAATCCCTTGATACGTAAACTAGAGGCTGATGCTCGCCGAATTAACAATCTACAGTTGACGTTGATGGGCAGATGTAACGTTATAAAAATGATTTTTCTACCAAAGATTTTATATTTTCTCAGAGCTATCCCTTTGTTGATTGATCAAACTTGGTTTAAAAAGATAGATCGGATCACTTCTTGGTTTTTATGGGCCGGTAAACGCTCAAGAAGGGCTTTGATATTCATGACTCTACCCAGAGAGAGGAGGAGGGGGTGGACAGTACCCAATTTTCAGGTATATTATTGGTCTATAACGTTGAGACAGATTGTTGATTTATTGGACATAGGAGGTGTGGATCGTTCTGACACTTCAATTTATCATTTAATTTACGAGGAAGAGGCTCGGGGACTTTTGTTTAGACATATTGATTTTGCCTATTTTAAGTGGGTTAGGTTTAAGGTCCTGCTTGGTGCCTTCAAAGTTTGGACGACAATTCGGAAAATGTTTAATATCGGTAGAATCCACTTATATTCTCCTTTTGCAGGAAATACTCTCCTCCCAAAAATTTTTCGGGATGGTTACTTCAAAGAGTGGTCAGCTCAAGGGGTTAATGTAATAAGGGATATTATTTCTGAGTCCAAGATTACGACCTTCTAAACCATAAAACAGAAATTTGGGATAGGCAATAGGCAATTTTTTTAATTCTTACAGATCAGAGATTTTTTCGGCAAAAGAACTGTTACCTGGGCTCGTATCCGGTTAGTTGAATCGATCAATGGGAACCAATCGACCATATCCACTATATATAAATTGGTAAATGCTAAGAGAAGTGATGATTTACCTAAGCATTTTAATCATTGGCAGGAGGGGTTACATGCGGAACAAGGTGTCTGTGAGGATTCTCTAGTTTATAGTCAATACGCTTCTATTTCTGCTAACCTCCAGGTTCAATGTTTTAAGACTTGGCTAAATTTGTATATAACCCCTTTTCGTATTTATAAATGGGGTGGGGCGGTGGGGGTGAACTGTTCCAGATGTGGAGAACTTGCGGCTGACAGTATTCATATGTTTGCCACTTGCCCCTGTTTGGTTCCACTGCTAAATAAAATAGAACAGCGCCTGGGACAAGTTTTATGTTATACAATATTATTGACACCTCAGGTTATTATGTTGGGTATAGCCGATCAAAACATGGCTGATCCGAACTGAAAGTTACTTTTTGTCGCTATGGCTGTGTTGAGACTAGGGGGTCCATTAGGAAAGCGGGCAGAAAACCTCCCCGACCGCCATGGAGGCGGAAAAAAAACGCCCGCCAGGACTTTGGAAATACCGCCCGCCAAATTAGGAACAACCGCCACAAAAGACCGACCGCGGCGGTAGCGGGCCAAGCAAATCTGCCCGACGTGGGCGGAGACGGCCAAAAATTCACTGCGGCGGTCGGAAAAGCAGCGGAAAAGGCACAACCCACCGCATGGAAAGCGGACACACCGCACGGTAAATTACGATATCCCCGAGGGTGTCGCGGTCGGAACCGCCGACACCGACCGGCGCGGTCGCACCCAGGAGTGAATGGGAGAAATGGCGGTCAAGCAGCAGCAAAGCCACCGCAGCGGACAAACATGAAAAATATGGCGGTCGATGTGAAAACACCACAGTGATGCCAAAATCCCCTGAACAAAGTAGCACTGCCCCCAAAATATACTACACACATACACATAAATATAAATTAGTAAAATAAAAAACACAACCACAGAACTACTCACACAACACACCTGACCACCTAAATCCTATTGGACACACCCACACAGCTGAGTACAAAGCCACCCCCTTCACTGACCACAATCCTTTGCATCACTCCAGAAGAGAAGGCCATACACCACACCTGACAGGAGAGACAATAGAGCACAGAACACACACCCACCCACCACCCACCACCACCATCAACACTACCATCACACCATCACAAACAAACCCCCATCACACAACCCACCTCACACATGCCCACCACACCCCTGCACCCACACACCCCTGCACCCACAAACACCTCAACCCCCACACACCATGACAGCACCAAAAATGCCCAAATTCACTTAGAGTGAGTTGACAGTCATGGTCAACGAGATTGTGAGAGTAGAGCCACAACTATTTGGTAGCCTGGTCCAACAGAACCATTAGCCATCAGGACACAAATGTGGGAAAGGAAGTCAAAGGGTGAATGAAGGAGATCCAGAAGTGGTGGCATGATCTGAAGATGGTTGTCAAGGAGAGGAGGAGCAAGAACTGTACGCTGGCTCACCCGACTGGCAGTGGCCCTCCCATCCCACCGAAGACCTTCACACCATGGGAGGAGAAGGTGCTTGCCATACTGCTACCTGAGAGTCTCACAGGAGTAGCCGGAGGAGGGGAGGCTGGTACGTACAGACAAATGACAACCACCACAATGCCAATTACTACCTTGCAATACACAAACACCATTACACTGTCCATCCCCACCCAACATGTAGCCAACCATCCTACTGAGGAGGCCTGTTTGGGGGAGGGAGGTTTGTACAACAACTCACACCATAGCCCCTGTCCCACACCCCAGCAGCATGGAGGCCTCCCCCACCCAGGAGCATGTGTCAGCCATTGCACTGTGTAACAAACAGACCTACAGGTTGGTAGCCATCTTCACTGAGAGGGTGTGGGATGGAGGGAGGGAGTGAGGCCTGCACTACTACCACCACCATTCCCCCTGGCCCACACCCCAGCAGCATGGAGGCCTCCCCCACCCAGGAGCATGTGTCAGCCATTGCACAGTTTAACAAACATACTTACAGGTTGGTAGCCATATTGTATTGGAGCTCATTTTCGGGGTGGGAGGCCTGTATCACTACTCCCATCATGCCCCCTGTCCTACACTCCAGCAGAAACAAAAAAGAGGGAGAAGGAGGTTAAACCAGACCAGGTCGGCCTCCAGTCTGTGTACGAAATACAGGAACCCTATGTCAAGGGTCCAGAGACCTGGTAGGTGTTTGTATGGTCACTGCTTACTAAGTCAGTGTGTACCAAAAATGTGTAAGAAAGAAAAATTTCTTTCTAGAGTCCCCTCACTCACCGGGGTTGCCCCACGGTGACATGCTTCATCATTGGGGCCATCCCAGTTCTCTACGAAAAGGGGCGTGCTGCGACAAGGCGACTACGCTGGAGCACTGGTTTTGTGAGATGACTATGTGTGGTGCATGTGTGGTGATGGTGGAGTGGGTGTGGAATTAAAAATACCGTGCTAGTGGGCCTCAACAATTTATTTTGCTCCTAGTGTGGTATGAAAAATTAAAAAGGGGTAACACTGTATTCCAACTTTTACTGAGCTAGATCAGTGTCAAGGTCAACATGTTTCAAGCTCCCCCAAGCTTTTCTTCAGGACCATACAGGGTCCAGCCCTGTATTGCTACTCCTGTTTTCAAATGAAAAAGTGTTGCTAAAAAATACTTATTTACAATGAACACTGTTGTTAATAAAACATGCGTGTTGTTGTACATACGTTTTGTATTTCACTTCGATTTCTGTAAAATAGAATAACAGTTGTTAAATGATGGACAACCCCTTCCAAAGAAGGGGAACAACTCACATGCATCTCACTCCAACTAGGGCGTGAGTGTGCCCTTGGCATCATAATGATGCGTGCTGGTTTTCAAACCGGTGTAGAAAAATAAATCACTGTGAATAAAGTGGTTTAGTGGTTTCACACACAAAACATATAGACTTAATGTGACTATTGACAAGACACACAACACATACACACGAAATAATATGGCAGATGGTTATATTTACATAAAAGAGTGTATGATTACACCCCATGGTCTTAGGCAAGGGCAGGAACGCCTCGTGGAAACATTGCTGAAAAAGGATTATCAAGGTTTAGAGTTAGAAGGCTCCTTTCCTGTTTGCCCGTTTAAAATTGCCGGTTTCCTTGCAATCTAGCGTAGTTCATACACTTACTTCCTATCGGCAAACCCGCTCGGTACTACCTGGTGCTTCCTCACCCGACCGCATACTGATCTGAACCCGGGCTCGCGGTGTATTTAGAACGCGCGAGCTTCCGGGTTTCCGGGAAACCTCTGTTAAGCTAGAGCGCTCACTTGGGGCGGCCATCTTGGTGGGATGTGATCGCGCTCGGCGCGAGTGTTAGCAAAAAGTAGGGATTACTACCGAATGTTGCTGGGTTTAGGGATAAGAAGTATTTTAGAGTGATACTGTGAACTGGGGCATTTTTATACACTAATTTAGAACACAAGTTTTTTTCTCTCGGGTGGGTGAAGTTCTTTAAAATGACTAGGCTTATACTTGAAAAAACAGGTATTTTAGCATTTGATAGATAGGAGGGCTAGTACCTATCTTTGCTGGGAAGTCTGTGCTTGGTCTTTTGAATTTATGGAAAAAGGTATTCATGGTGACAGGGTTTGTTTTTTTGGGGGGAGTATTACCATGGTATTTATGCAGGTGTGGTTCATACCATCCCATGTCAATTCATTAAAAAATGGTCTATGGGCAAAAGGCTCCCCATGGGATTTCATCATTAAGTCCTTGGGTGTCCGTATGTAGACGAAACACCCATCTTTGTTCTTTTTCATGGAGGATTCGTTCCTGATTGTCTTTGTTTTTCACTGTTTCTATGACCACCCAGGTTAAATCATTAGGTGTATGGTTCTGTTCAATGAAGTGGGTGGTCATTCTTGTTGTGGCTCGCTTGCACCTGATGTTACTTCTGTGCTCTACTATGCGAGTACTGGCCTTCCTAGTGGTCATTCCTACATAGTGAAGGTTGCACGTGCAGGTTATCAAGTACACAACCCCACTGGTATTGCAATTGGAAAATCCCTTCAGTTCCCATCTCGTAGTGTTGTTGAAAATTACGTTTTTGGTTGGGGAAGTCAAATGACAAACACTACAATTGTTGCATGGAAAATGACCATCAGGTAGATGTTGGGATCTTACTGTCTGGGTTATTGGTGTGGGACGGGTATGTACCAAATAATCCTTCAAATTTTTACCCCGCCTATGACTGAACATGGGAGTAGGTATGTGAAGGCCGCCGCTGTTAAGTATTGGCCAATGTTTTTTGATTATTTTGGACACACTGTCAGAGACTTGGTTGTACGTGGTGATACAGATCGGTTTTTTGTCCTCAGGTTGTGTTCTCTCTTTGGGTTCTAAAAGTGCTTCCCTATTGTTGTTAGCCGCCCGTTTTTTAGCCTCTTTGATCAGTTTATTTGGGTATTTTCTGTATCTCAGCTTGTTGCTTAAGTCTTCCGCTTGGGTTAGGTAGTCGGATTTTTTGCTACAGTTCCTGCGCAAACGGAGGAATTGCCCAAAAGGCAGGTTTTGTTTGAGATGGCGAGGGTGAAAACTGTCAAAGGTCAAGAGGCAGTTTCTTGCTGTCTCTTTAAAATGGGTTGTTGTCACCAGTCTGCCTGACTCAGCATGAATGTTTAGATCTAGGAAAACTAGATCGGTCTTGCTCATTGAGCAGGTGAATTTGAGGAAGGGATCCTGTGTGTTAAGCCAGGTGAGAAAGGTCTGTGCTTCTTCTTCTGTGCCTTGCCATATCAACAAAATGTCGTCGATATAGCGTTTCCAATGTAGGATTTGATGTCTGTGTGGATTGCTCTCATTCAGTATTTTGTTTTTCTCCAGTTGATGGACGTACAACCCGGCTATGCTCGGCGCAAATGTACTGCCCATACTGGTCCCATGCTGTTGTTTATATAGGGTAGATTCAAAGCGGAAGAAGTTTTCACACAGTGCTAGTTGGCAGCATTCGAGTACTACATGGCGAGGAGTATGGAATTCCCACTCGTTTTCGTACAATACTTCCTCTAGAATCTGTAGAGTCTCTCTGTGTGGCAAGCTGGTATATAGACTTTCGACATCCAGACTTATCAGAAGGCTGGATGTCGCGTCAAAGGTTAGGTCTTGTAACAGGCACAGTACGTCCTTGGTGTCCCTCAGATAGGTGTCTGTTTTTTGCACAAGGGGTCTGAGAAAGGCATCTGCGAATTGTGAAAGAGGCTCTAGAATTGAGCCTATCCCCGAGACTATGGGCCTCCCTGGTGGGTTCTCCAGTCTCTTGTGTATTTTGGGGATAGTATAGAAGTATGGTATTGTTGGTTTTTTGTTTGTTAAGAACTCAATTTCTTTTTTACTAAGCCAATCGTTGGCTTGACATTCCTCTGTCAGGTATGCAATTGAGATTCTTAGACGTTCTGTTGGGTCTTCATCCAGTTTGGCGTAGTTTCTTGTGTCCCCTAGTAGACGGAGACATTCATTCCTGTAATCCGTGGTGTTTTGTAATACAATTGCCCCGCCTT
The DNA here is from genome assembly GCF_964263255.1 of Lissotriton vulgaris. Classification (NCBI taxonomy): domain Eukaryota; kingdom Metazoa; phylum Chordata; class Amphibia; order Caudata; family Salamandridae; genus Lissotriton; species Lissotriton vulgaris. The sequence continues at coordinate 1,464,014,134 of NC_141691.1, forward strand.
TGTCGGCTGGTTTTATGGTAATTTGGTTGTTTTTTGACAGTTCCTGTAACGCGGATTGTTCAGCTTTGCTGGTGTTATGAAATACTTTGATAGTTCGTGGGTCTAACTCCTGAACCTCTCTCATGACCGCTTTTTCAAAAGTTAATACTTCCACAGGTAGGCTGTGTGATGGAGGGACAAAGTTTGATTTTTTATGTAGTCCTGTGTCACTCTTTGTTTGTTCTGTGGGGTCTTTGTCTTGAAAGAATACCTGCAATTTGATTTTTCTCAGGAATTCTTTCAATTCACAGCATAGTTTGAACTTGTCTGTGGTTGGGGTGGGTACAAATCCTAAGCCTTTGCTAAGCACTTGGATCTGTATAGCTGTGAGGCATAATGATGATAGATTTACTACTAAATCGAGCTGGTGCTCGTGGTCGGTTCTGGCGGGCCTTTGCTCCGTGTGTGACGTGTAGTTGTCACCACTGGTTCTGCCCATTGTACTCCCTGGCTGGGTTTGTTTTTTGCTCTTTGTGCCTGGCGGCCTCTCCCTAAAAAAGGTTTCCTTTGGTTTCCTTGGTTTCCTTGATCATTTCCCCAGTTTTGATAGTTGGGTTGATTGTACATGGGTGGGCCATAGAAGAAAGGCGGGGGCGGAGGGCAATAATTATATGGGTCTTGGTACATGGGCCACATCGGTGCTTGGTTGCCTCTAAAACCCCTTGTATTGCCTCTTCCTCTTCTGGGTCTTCTGTTGGGGGTGGTGCTGTAATTGCTTGATCCCCCAGAGCTATTTGATCCTGTGTCAGAGCCATCACTATCAGTGTTGTATCCAGGGTTCTTATTGCTGGTTCTGTAATCGTCCCTAATATAAGGATACACTTTTTCGTGAGCAAATGCTTTTTTATCCTTAGATAATTTGATGTATTTTGAATCCTTCAGGCTGATTTCGAATTCAGACATCGTTTTATTTAGCTCATTCAGTCTTTTTGTTAGTTCTGCTGGAGTTTGAAAAGACTTGAGGCGTATCTCCATGGAATTTATCTCTTCCTTCAGGGAATCTACTAATCTGGTCGCGGTTTTAATGATCAAGATCAGCCAGTCTCTGGTACAGTGCCAGGATATTTGTGACAAGTCCAGCTTGAATTGTTTGTCGTGCTGGAATATAAATGGTTCATTCCTGACTATGAGGCCCCTTGGTGCTGCGTTAGCTTGTAAATATTCCGCCATCATGACGCCATGAATCAATGTTTTTATCTGTGTTCTCTTTAATTCAGTCAATTCGTCCCAACACTGGCTCGTATCACTGTTTTCTCCTGTGGGTGCTCCTGCATGTGGTAACATGGAGGCAATGGCTCTATCAACTTCATCCTCCGAGAAGGATAGTCCTGTGTTCTGTGCCATAATTTTTTCTCTGTGAGTGTTTCTTTGTGTGTGTTGTCTTAGTCCTTAGATCAACCTGGTATGTACCAGTCAGTTGACCTGTGTCTGAGAGAAAGAAAAACTCCCGCAGCCCGTGGCTGCTTAAAGCATAAACAAAAAAGAGGGAGAAGGAGGTTAAACCAGACCAGGTCGGCCTCCAGTCTGTGTACGAAATACAGGAACCCTATGTCAAGGGTCCAGAGACCTGGTAGGTGTTTGTATGGTCACTGCTTACTAAGTCAGTGTGTACCAAAAATGTGTAAGAAAGAAAATTTTCTTTCTAGAGTCCCCTTACTCACCGGGGTTGCCCCACGGTGACATGCTTCATCATTGGGGCCATCCCAGTTCTCTACGAAAAGGGGCGTGCTGCGACAAGGCGACTACGCTGGAGCACTGGTTTTGTGAGATGACTATGTGTGGTGCATGTGTGGTGATGGTGGAGTGGGTGTGGAATTAAAAATACCGTGCTAGTGGGCCTCAACAATTTATTTTGCTCCTAGTGTGGTATGAAAAATTAAAAAGGGGTAACACTGTATTCCAACTTTTACTGAGCTAGATCAGTGTCAAGGTCAACATGTTTCAAGCTCCCCCAAGCTTTTCTTCAGGACCATACAGGGTCCAGCCCTGTATTGCCACTCCTGTTTTCAAATGAAAAAGTGTTGCTAAAAAATACTTATTTACAATGAACACTGTTGTTAATAAAACATGCGTGTTGTTGTACATACGTTTTGTATTTCACTTCGATTTCTGTAAAATAGAATAACAGTTGTTAAATGATGGACAACCCCTTCCAAAGAAGGGGAACAACTCACATGCATCTCACTCCAACTAGGGCGTGAGTGTGCCCTTGGCATCATAATGATGCGTGCTGGTTTTCAAACCGGTGTAGAAAAATAAATCACTGTGAATAAAGTGGTTTAGTGGTTTCACACACAAAACATATAGACTTAATGTGACTATTGACAAGACACACAACACATACACACGAAATAATATGGCAGATGGTTATATTTACATAAAAGAGTGTATGATTACACCCCATGGTCTTAGGCAAGGGCAGGAACGCCTCGTGGAAACATTGCTGAAAAAGGATTATCAAGGTTTAGAGTTAGAAGGCTCCTTTCCTGTTTGCCCGTTTAAAATTGCCGGTTTCCTTGCAATCTAGCGTAGTTCATACACTTACTTCCTATCGGCAAACCCGCTCAGTACTACCTGGTGCTTCCTCACCCGACCGCATACTGATCTGAACCCGGGCTCGCGGTGTATTTAGAACGCGCGAGCTTCCGGGTTTCCGGGAAACCTCTGTTAAGCTAGAGCGCTCACTTGGGGCGGCCATCTTGGTGGGATGTGATCGCGCTCGGCGCGAGTGTTAGCAAAAAGTAGGGATTACTACCGAATGTTGCTGGGTTTAGGGATAAGAAGTATTTTAGAGTGATACTGTGAACTGGGGCATTTTTATACACTAATTTAGAACACAAGTTTTTTTCTCTCGGGTGGGTGAAGTTCTTTACATTCCTACACTCCAGCAGCACAGAGGCCTCCCCCACCCAGGAGCATGTGTCAGCCATTGCACAGTTTAACAAACAGACTTACAGGTTGGTAGCCATCTTCACTGAGAGGGTGTGGGAGGGAGGGAGGGAGGCCTGCACTACCACCATTCCCCCTGGCCCACACCCCAGCAGCATGGAGGCCTCCCCCACCCAGGAGCATGTGTCAGCCATTGCACAGTTTAACAAACAGACTTACAGGTTAGTAGCCATCTTCACTGAGAGGGTGTGGGAGGGAGGGAGGGAGGCCTGCACTACCACTACCACCATTCCCCCTGGCCCACACCCCAGCATCATGGAGGCCTCCCCCACCCAGGAGCATGTGTCAGCCATTGCACAGTTTAACAAACAGACTTACAGGTTGGTAGCCTTCTTCGCTGGGAGGAGGTGTGTGGGAGGGAGGGAGGCCTGCACTACCACTACCACCATTCCCCCTGGCCCACACCCCAGCATCATGGAGGCCTCCCCCACCCAGGAGCATGTGTCAGCCATTGCACAGTTTAACAAACAGACTTACAGGTTGGTAGCCATCTTCACTGAGAGGGTGTGGGAGGGAGGGAGGTACAGACAGATGATGATATGCAGATGACACAAACACTGACCACTCCCCATCTACTCCACAGGTGATGAAGAACTCACTGCTGAGGACAACACCAACGACCAGCAGAGTCAGTCTCCACCCCCGGAACATGGACTCTCAGATGTGGACTCCCAGACAGTTTGATGAGCTCCAGGCCGGCCCATCTGGTGTGCCACAGACCCAGTGGTCCCAGGCCCCCATCCTCCCCACCACCACCTCTGCTGCCACTACAACGCAGCAGACCCCTGCAGTCACAGCCTCCACCACCGCAACCACCACAGCCACCACCGCCACTGCCACCAACACCACCAGGACCACCAGTCCCACCTGCAGCACCCTCCCTGTCTCTAGGGATGACCATCCCACACCAACAGCTGTGGAGGACAGGGATAGAGTGCGTGGCCCCCCAGTGGTGAGGGAAGAGGTCCGTGGCAGCAGAGCACGTGGGAGGGCCAGGGTCACCACCAGACCTCGGGAGGAGTGGACACCATCCCTGGACCACTTCACCAGAGTTGTGGAGGACTACCAAGAGGTCCAAGGACAAAGTGGCCAGTCTGATGAACTATTGAGGGAGCTCATCCTGCTGATGAGGTCCATCGATAACCGCCTGGGACAGATGGTGGAACACATGGGCCAGCAAGTGGCGTTGCAGAGGGACAGGCCTGTGTCCCAACCACCACCTCCGTCCCCTTCTGTTGCACCACAGGATGACAGTCCACCATCCTCCCCTGCGCCAACAGAGAGGGACGAGTCCCCTGATGCCGCTGGCCATTCAGCAGGCCCCCCACCGCCCAAAAGATCTAGGGGGCGTCCAAAGAAGAGCCTGGGAGTCTCCGGAGGCAAAGCACCTACCACACGCCAGTCACAGAGCCAGCCGTGAAGACAACCCTCTTCCCAACTGCATTCACTGTTTGGACTATCTTTCCCCACATTGCCCTGTCAATGGCACCTCTCTGTTGGACTGGGTGACCACATGAATGTGGTGTCTACTCTTGCATCTCATTGAACACGACTGTTAACTCACTGCTCATTCCACACCTTCTTGTAAATATTACCGCACCAATCACATGTCCACTCCCAAAATAAAATACCTGATGCACAAGATTTTGTGTAGTGATTTATCTAGTGCAGTATTTACATTGTTGATAATGTCCATGATGTGTACAAATGATGTACAGTATGTAGGGCAGGAACCCTCTGTAGCACCTAGGGAGACACAACAGAACAACAGTCACTGGTCTCATTGTGGCAACACACAGATCACTGCACAAAAAATATCTACAAGACATCACAGGCATATTACACAATGCCTAGCAGATGTGCACAAATACATTCCAATATACATCTCTACACTGAACGTCAATTTCACAAATAACACACCTGGGTGACAGAACATGTGCCTATCGGTTACATCCGCGCATAGACATTCATAACAAGAGCAACAACACCAGACAATGTACACGTTGTACCTCGTCAGCCACCTTCAAGTGGAGTAGCGTTCAATGAGCTGTTGGCTTAGGTCAACTCCTTCCTCCTCTCCACTGTCCTCATCACTGGATTGAGCTGGATTGAGGTCCCTGAGCAGGTGGTGGCCCTGGTTCATCACCATCGTCCAGGAGCAGGGGGACACCCCTGTGGATGGCCAGGTTGTGCAGCATACAGCATGCCACAAAGATCTTGCACACCTTCCCAGGCGAGTATGCCAGTGCGCCTCCGGTCCTGTCAAGGCACCTGAACCTTGACTTCAGTAGGCCGAAAGTCCGCTCGATCACCCGTGGGGTCCTGCCATGGGCCTCAATGTAGCGGATGTCTGCTGGTGTCTGGGGATTCCGGAGTGGGCTCAACAGCCACGGGCGACTGGGATATGCTGAGTCACCTGTGAATGAAAATCACACATTGCAATGTTGATCAGCCAGAGTTCAGCAAGTGACACACAGCACGCCATAGAAGTAGTAATAGTCACCCACAATCCAGGCACGTCCGGAATGCAAATTCCCCATCATCCGTGGCACCATGCTGTTCCTCATGATGTACGAATCATGTGCCGAACCTGGATACTTTGCACACACATGTGATATGGTCATGTCCGCAAGGCACACCACCTGCATATTCATGGAGTGGTAGTGTTTGCGGTTCCGATAAATGTGCTCCGTCGCCAGTGGTGGCAACAGACCCACACGGGTGCAATCGATTGCACCAACTACATGTGGGATGCGCCCTAGGGGATAGAAGTCACCCTTCATGGCAGCCAATTCACGTCCCCTGGGGAAATGTATGTAGCGGTTGCGATATAGCATCATGGCCGCAAGAACATCCTGCAGCACCATGCTGAACATGGGCTGCGACATCCCCCCAGCGTTAGCCATGGTCTCCTGGAAGGAACCAGTTGCAAAAAAGTGGAGTGCTGCCATCACCTTGTAGGTGGGTGTGAATGCCGTAGGATAGTGACGGCGAGGCAGCAGGTGGAGCTCCAATAGATCCCACAAGATCTTCAATGTTGGTCTGTCCAGCCAAATTTCCTGATGATTGCCTCATTCTCCATGTCCTCCAGCACTGTTAGTTGACGTAGGAGATTCGGCCTCCTCCTAGTTGAGGAATGAAATGAAAATGTCAGTGACAAGCATCATGAGATGGGCATAGCACAAAACATCAATGATGTCATGGGGAATCAATGATTGCCAGAGAGATGCATGGCACTTCAGGTTACATGGCTGGCCAATAGCTACACACAGACGGCATCGTCTCTCCAGTGACAATACACAAGTACCACAAACACATCTGGGACTGTGAATGTGGATATGATGGATGAACAATTCACATGTGCAGACAAAGTGCACCAAGACCCGCCAAGGTATTGTGACTTGCTATGTTATAATACCCATCTGCTGTACCTGCCACACCTCAAGGCATAATGTAAAGTCAGAACACATTCATCAACACAATGATCACAGTAGCGGGAACACTTCCGGTTGTGTGCATGAGCAGTTGTAATAGCAGAAGTCTGGTCCGATACAATGCGGTGACACCAGCCAGGTCAAGGTCTGCATTGACCATCAACTCATTCTTCGTCATGACATCATTTACAACAGCTGAAGTCTTTCAATCATCAACAGCCATCAAATGTGTCACTAAAATGGATGAACCACAGGCCAAAGTGACTCACACTGAACGTGCGTCCACCTGTGGATGACATGGCTGTGTGGCATCGTGTATTCAATGATGTCCCCTTCACCATGTTGCTGCAGGGTGCTGATACAGTGTCCTTGATTGACATACACAGCAATGGGTACGAAAATGGCAGTACCTACCGCCGGGCCCCGGCGGTGTGACCCCAGCACCACCATCTCTCTGGACAAGGTAGCCATTGGCATGAGGACATGTGTATATGGAGGTGGGTATGCTCCGCCACATGAGTCGCGGTACCTACCGCCGGGCTCCGGCGGTGTGACCCCAGCACCACCATCTCCCCAGACAAGGTATCCATTAGCATGAGGACATGTGTATATCGCGGTGGGTATGCTCCGCCGCATGAGTCACGGTACATACCGCCGGGCCCCGGCGGTGTGACCCCAGCACCACCATCTCCCCGGACAAGGTAGCCATTGGCATGAGCACATGTGTATATGGCAGTGGGTATGCTCTGGCGCATGAGTCACTCTACCGCCGGGCCCCGACGGTGTGACCCCAGCACCACCATCTCCCCGGACAAGGTAGCCATTGGCATGAGGACATGTGTATATGGCGGTGGGTATGCTCCGCCGCATGAGTCGCGGTACCTACCGCCGGGCCACGGTGGTGCATCACCGCCATGGGGCATTGCATGCAGCCAATGGCAGCGATGATGGCGGTGGCATGATGCATATTTGAAAATCGCGAAAGGTGTGCTCCGCTACCGCGGAGGCGGTCATTGGATGCTTTTGAATGATGCACCATCGCGGTAGCGCTCCCCGGGCACCCGCGGTGCGTCACAGCCTTGGAGCATTGCACGCGGCCAATGGCAGCGATGATGGCGGTGGCATGATGCATATTTGAAAATCGCGGAAGGTGTGCTCCGCTACCGCGGAGGCGGTCATTGGATGCTTTTGAATGATGCACCATCGCGGTAGCGCTCCCCGGGCACCCGTGGTGCGTCACAGCCTTGGAGCATTGCATGCGGCCAATGGCAGCGATGATGGCGGTGGCATGATGCATATTTGAAAATCGCGGAAGGTGTGCTCCGCTACCGCGGAGGCGGTCATTGGTTTCTTTTGAATAATGCTGACCCGGACAACCAATTGAAGCAGCTTTTGACCTTCCAAACGAGGCCTGGGGCTATAAATCTGTGGGTGTGAGCCTCACATTTCCACTGCTCACAGAGCCTGCTGTCTCGGACCCTGTCCTGCTGCTGCCCCAAGAGCCTGCTTTCTCAGACCCTGTCCTGCTGCTGCCACCAAGAGCCTGCTGCCTGGGACCCTGTCCTGCTGCTGCCACCAAGAGCCTGCTGCCTGGTACCCTGTCCTGCTGCTGCCCCAAGAGTCTGCTGCCTGGGACCCTGTCCTGCTGCTGCCCCAAGAGCTTGCTGTCTCGGACCCCTCACAACTCACTTCAGCCACAGGTCTGCCATATCCACAGGGATGTCAAGAACAGATAAGATCTGTGCCAGCCCATTCACGAGTGAGGAGCTTGATGTCCTTGTGGACGAGGTGCTGGCACAGTACCCACGGCTGTTTGGTGGGCCCAATGTTGTGGTAAGTCACCATGAAGGGAGCTGTAGGGCAGGGTGGTATCAGACGTTTAGTGGTGATGCTGCATTATATGATTGGGGATGTGGGGTGATGACAAACACTGACAGACAAGCTGTCTCCAGCTCGAGGGAGTGTGTGTGTTGCTATGTAACTCTTTTCTAGCCCTGTACTCGTATGTGTGAGTGGGGTGTGTTACATTGTCGCCCATACAGAACCAACGGTTGTTATCCTTTTAGATGGCAGGACAGTGAATGCTTGTGAAGACATTTGTGGGTGCCCCTGTAGTCAGAGTCAGTGTGATCCACAGAGTACGTTCAGTGGCAGCATGCCAAACGTTGAACATCAACTGACTCACCTGCTACAGTATCTGCACGCTGAATATTAGATATGCACCATCAGTGCCCTCTACAATTACTGATTTACACACTGCTGTCGATGCATTTGTGTTGAAGCATCATGCATTTGTGTGAATATCATTGAGACTAGGAATCACAATGTGTGCATGCATTCACTTATGTTTATGTCATGCAGAGTGCCCTCGTGAGGGTACCCCCAGTTCGGGAGGGAGGGAGGTTACTGTGAGTCCTGAGTCAGTGTCTGGCTTCTGTACTGATAGATGCTGACATTTCACATTTCATAAATGTTCTTTTGCCCTTCTTTACTCTCATACCTGCAGCTCAAGGCACACCAACGTAAGGCCGTGTGGAGGGCCATAGCAGCAAAGGTGCGAGCCCTGGGGGTACCAAACAGACGACACACACACTGTCACAAGAGGTGGGACGACATCAGCCGGCTGGCTAAGCAAGTGGCAGAGATGACCTTGGGGATGCTACCACGCACCGGGCATTTGGCACTGCGCACCATGACTCCTCGGATGGGACGCATACTGGCAGTGACCAATCCAGACCTGGATGCACGTCTGAAGGGGCATCAGCTGCAAGACAGAGATGGTGAGTATCTGGGGAGGGATAGTGTGTCTGGGAGTGGATGCTTGTGTACAGGGCCTGTGGCAGCGGTGACACATGTGATGTGCATGTGCTGCCATGCTGTGATGTGTGATGTGAGTGGCGACTGTGATGTGTGCCTGTATGAGGCATTGGCCCACCATGGCCTTACTGTGCTTCTCCTGCCTGCAGTCCTCAATCCGTGACAGATTTATTGTGGCCACATGGTCACTCTTCATTAGGATGGTGTGGGGAGTTCTTATTGTGCCGAACTGCAGTGTCCACTTTATGTTTGTGACTCCATGTCTGTCTACTTTGCATGAACCATTATGTTTGAGGGCCACATATCCAACGACAATTTGAACCCATATTGACACATGGTGCTTGCTGTGGCCAGGTTGGCATCGTGGCATGTGTAGTGAGTACAGGTGTGTGTGGTCCCCTCTGGTTCCCTGTATGGCTGTCAGTGGTGATGAGTGTTGTGGCTACATCATGTCCATGGGGCAGGTCTATGTGGGGTGGGGGCACTCCATCCTATGGCAGGGTGTTGTGCTGTGTGGCATCGACATGCCTCACTCCAGGCAGTTTGTCTGCATGACAGGCACTGTTGTGGACTATATGGTGTATAGCTGCATAGTGATTGCAGGGTATGATGAATAACATGTAGCCCAAGGCCTATACAGTGCTGCATTGATCTGTAATAGTGTGACCAGATGATGACACTTACACGACCCTGTTTCTCTCACTAATGCAGAATCGCAAGACACCACGGCGGAACACGATCCAGACACAAGTGGTTGCGAGACCAGCACGACAGCGGCAGCGGAGCAAAGTGAGACTGAGCCAAGTGACAGTGAGCACACCAGCGCATCTGAGGGTGACAGGAGTATGCAGGAGGAATCCGTTAAGCATGGGCGAATTTTGCGAATCTCGCGTTCGCGAATTTTGCGGATTTGCGAACTCGCAATCCGCAAAATCCGCGAATTCTCGCGAATTTGCGGATTTTTTTTGTGTGTTTGCGCGGGTTTCTGCCAGTTCGCGAGGGTTTTGTACAATGTCGCAAATTGCGAACTTACCTGTCGGGTCGCAAGTTTCGCGAACTTGTTGTTTCTACGTGTCCAGCCTGTTTGGGACACTCTTCTTCATCACTGCCACTCTCTGTCACCACTGCCACTCTCTGACTACTCATGCCACCCTCTGGCCCACCCATGCCACCCTCTGTTTCATCACAGCACCCTCTGGTTGTCCAGCAGTGTACATTATTGTGGCAACGCAAGCACACCTTCCCTGCCTCAAGTGACCTGAATTAATTTGGGGCTGATTAATGTGTCACAGAATATTTTTTTAGCTGGCACCTGCTTCCTTAGTGCTTCCTGATTAGTGATCTTTTGAACTTGCTAAGTGCTTTCATTGTTGCAAAATTAGTTACAACACCTGCCCTGCCCCAACTGACAATAATGAATTAGGGGCTGATTAATGGATTTGAACCTCCAGCCTGGCTCCTGCTTGTCTCCCTTAGCTGTAATTCAGGACCTTTGTGGCATATGTGTAACTATTCTGAGGTTCAGAGCAGGGTCACATAATAGTTGCAACTGGCAACTGATCTCTGGAGGGGCCCCTCAGGAAGCACTACAGGAAATGGCTACTAATGATGAGCCTGAACTTTTGAACCTGGTAAGTAGTTTCAGTTTTGCTAAGATCGTATTTCTGCAATTTTGCACTTATTCGCGGGGCGCGAAGTTGTACTAGGAAGCCGCGAACTCACGCGAACAGTGCGAGCAGTGCGAGCAAAATCCGCTGCTCGCGGATTTGCGGATTTTGCGGGAGATTCGCGAATCTCGCGGATTGCGAATTTACCGAAAATCCGCAAAATCCGCGAGCGAAACGGATTTTCCGCCCATGCTTAGAATCCGTGGCTGAGATACAGAGTACCACTTCATCTGATGCCAGCAGTGATGCATCCATGTTAGCAGGCACAGGGGATGGGGAGTCTGCTGCTGCATCTGCCAACCAGCGGCCAGTGCCCAGCCTCCCATCCACTTCCTCTGGTGCTGGCCGTATCCATGTTACTAAGAGGGGAAGAGTGACATTGAGACATGGCACTGCTGCCCCTGCACCTGTCTCCCCTGCTACCCTCAGAGCAGAGTGCGTCGAGGTCCTGCGCCAACTTTGCGTGGGCCAGACCGCCCTGCTCAATGCCTTAAGTGCCCACGATAACAAATTAGGCCAGGTGATTGCATTCATGGAGGGCATACACTCTGACGTGGGTGGGCTACACTGTACAGTCCAGGCATTGTCAGCCACTGTCACGTCAGCCCTCCAACAGGCACATGCTCCCATTGCAGCTCATGTGCCTGTGACGACCAGCCATTCAGTGTCCACATCAGATCAGAGTGACCACTTGGCACGTACATCACCTAAAAGATACAACACTAGGAGCACACGTCAGACCGAAACTAAAGTATCACGTCCACAGACTCCATCCCCAAAGAAGAGCAGGCCCCCCCCCCCAATATGCACAGACAAGGACAAGTCACAGAAGAGCAATGCCAGAAGATCATTGTGGCAGACATCAGGCTCATTAGCTGCAGAGGCATCTCCAGTAATTGACTCCCCTATGCCCACAGAGGATGTGTTGAATGTAATGGGTACACCTGGGGGGAGCACAGGGACACAACCACCCACCACATCAACCCCAAAACACAGTACATCTAGGAAAGTTCAGGTGAGCCCTGTTGTGACCAGCCCTGTCATTGAGGCAGAGGAGAGCCCTGTTGTGACCAGCCCAGTCATTGAGGCAGGGGAGAGCCCTGTTGTGACCAGCCCAGTCATTGAGGCAGAGGAGAGCCCTGTTGTGACCAGCCCAGTCATTGAGGCAGAGGAGAGCCCTGTTGTGACCAGCCCAGTCATTGAGGCAGGGGAGAGCCCTGTTGTATCCAGCACAGTGATCAAGGGAAAGGAGGGCAGTTTTGTGACCAGCCCTGGCAAGAAGGGACAGGAGGGCACTGTAGACACCACCCCTAGGGGAAGTGGCAAGGTAGGCACTGTAGGGGGTACACCTTCCAGAGAGGCTAAGGTGGCGGGAGGCGTAGCCAGCCAAAGCGTTCATCAGGATCAAGCACATCACCAGAGGGGGTGCCAGTGTCTGCCCCTGATGTGGAACAGTTGGTGTGTGTGCCTATTGTGTCATCACCACTTCCCATCAACCCCAAGACAGGGAAGCCATTTCATGTACCCAAAAAGTGGAAGGGCACCCCTCCCACCTCTCCCACCCACACTGTGTCAGGGGTGTGCATGACTCCACCTCCACGGTAACTAGTCATAATTTCGAATCCAAAATATCGAAAGGAGAAAATATTGTGACAAAAATATCGAGTACAGGTAAATATCGAGAATAAAAATATCGATGGAAAAAATCGTAATATATAATGATAAAAAAATATTGAGTACACAAATATCGTGACAAAAATATCAAGTAGACTTAATATCGGTATTTTGTAATAGGAAAAAATATCGACAATGTAGAGGAAAAATGTAAAAAAAAATATATAACTTAAAAAAATAATATTATAAATATAGAAAATAATGTTAATGATTAGGAGCGGGATGTTGGGTTAATAGGGGATAAGGGTGGGGAGTAATATAAAAAAATTAAATAAAACTATATAATATAGTGTAAATATTAATATTTTTGCAAAATAAAATAAGAAATTATTATAAAAAGAATATTTATAATAAAAAATAAATTTATGTAAATGTTTAGGAGCGGGATGTTGGGTTAATAGGGAATAAGGGTGGGGAGTAGAAGAAAAAAATAAACATTTTGCAATATATTTTGCAAAATAAAATATAAATATATTTTGTGCAAAATTAAAATTTCAAAATAATTTTAACATTATTACACAACATTTTTCATAAGAAACCTAAATATATCGTGAAAAAGTAAATAAAGTTGTACAAGAAATTTTATAAAAATATTAAAAATTTAATAATTAGGAATTTCATTTTGCAAAAATTTATTTTAACAATATAACAGAACATTAGAAATAAAATTACAAAATATAAATTGAAAATTAAACAAATTTTACAAATTATATTATTATAAAATATTTTAAATTTTAAAATTACAATTTTTTTTGTATATATATATATATATAAATGAAAAATTACAATATTTATGAAATATTGTATTATTTTTACCAAAATATTATTATTAGATAAATATTGATTAAATGTAAATTAAGAAATTTAAACAAATATATTTATAGAAAGATTTGTAAATAAATGTACTAATTAATTTATTTCTTAACTTATTATTTTCTAATATATTCCATATATTTGACTGACAGGAGTAGGAATAGTAAAATAGAATTGGTCAGTGTCCAGAACCTTCCTTGATATTTGCTTGACTGGAGTTGGAATAGTAAATTATAATTGGTCAATGTCCAGCACCTTCTTGATATTTGCCTGACTGGATTAGGAATAGTAAATTATAATTGGACTATGTCCAGCACCTTCCCTGATATTAGCTTGACTGGAGTTGGAATAGTAAATTATAATTGGCCAGTGTCCAGCACCTTCCCTGATATTTGCTTGACTGGAGTTGGAATAGTAAATTGTAATTGGTCAGTGTCCAGCACCTTCCCTGATATTTGCATGACTGGAGTTGGAATAGTAAATTAGAATTGGTCAGTGTCCAGCACCTTCCCTGATATTAGCTTGACTGGAGTTGGAATATAAAATTATTATTGGTCAGTGTCCAGCACCTTCCCTGATATTTGCCTGACTGGAGTTGGAATAGTAAATATTAATTGGTCAGTGTCCAGCACCTTCCCTGATATTTGCCTGACTGGAGTAGGAATAGAAAATTATAATTGGTCAGTGTCTTAGCACCTTCCCTGATATTTGCCTGACTGGAGTTGGAATACTAAATTATAATTGTTCAGTGTCCAGCACCTTCCCTGATATTTGCTTGACTGGAGTTGGAATAGTAAATTATAATTGGTCAGTGTCCAGCACCTTCCCTGATATGAGCTTGACTGGAGTTGGAATAGTAATTTGTTATTGGTCAGTGTCCAGCACCTTCCCTGATATTTGCTTGACTGGAATTGGAATAGTAAATTATAATTGGTCAGTGTCCAGCACCTTCCCTGATATTTGCTTGACTGGAGTTGGAATAGTAAATTATAATTGGTCAGTGTCCAGCACCTTCCCTGATATTAGTTTGACTGGAGTTGGAATAGTAAATTGTAATTGCTCAGTGTCCAGCACCTTCCCTGATATTTGCCTGACTGGAGTTGGAATAGTAAATTATAATTGGTCAGTGTCCAGCACCTTCCCTGATATTTGCTTGACTGGAGTTGGAATAGTAAATTATAACTGGTCAGTGTCCAGCACCTTCCCTGATACAAGCCGTTTCACTTAAAGCCAGACCCAACAATCCTGTAACTGTTGACAATCTTACCTTTTTTGTGAAATCTGACCTAAGTAAAGGTACAATGGATAGACGTTGGGAACTTCGAAAAACGATAGATGCTTTCAAAAATCTAGGATGCATGGCTTATCTCCAAGAGCCTGCACGTCTCAAGGTTATACGTAATGGTCAAGTGTTTTTTTTTACTGATCTCGCAGCGGCAGAACAAGCTCTGGAAAGAATTTCTTTGGAAAAAGAAAAAGAAAAAGAGGATAACTGAACTAAAAAATTAGAACTCAATAATAATGATACTATTCCTTTTTTTCTGACCACTTTGCTGATATAATACCCAAATAACCTTTGGCTTATATACTTCTTTATTCTCCTATCTCATTTCCCTTACCCTTAATCTTTTTCTTTTGAGAGTGGGCTTATATATATTTTTCTTTTTCTAGGTGTGGTCAAATATAGATATACATATGATGTGGCAGGGGCAGTTTCTCATGTAAGCTCCTTCACTACGCTGCCCATACAGCGGCAGCAGAAGATAGAGGGGTGCTCCCCCCTAAGGGACGTGAGGGTGCGAGGGTGGGGGGCGGGGGGGTTCTTGTAAGGGAGGGAGTGGTAAAAGGTGGGGGGAAAAAATGTGGATTTTTTTTTGCAAGATTCGATTATGTCTTAAAGAACACAAGCAAATATGTGGTTAAAAAAGAAGGTATCAACAGAGGGGAATCAACTATACAGGAGAAACTTTACGTTATTATAAATGCTTAAACTAAGACTATTAAGTTGGAATGTAGATGGTCTAAATAGTAAAATTAAAAGGAACTTAGAACAAGAAGAGATTAAAATGTACAATCCAAACTTTGTGCTTATTTCAGAAACTCACATTAAATATCAGGATAGAAAGCTGCTTTCTCAGATGCTCAGATGAGATATCAACTGGTTGTATGCTCTACCCTGAATGTGACTATTAGAGGGGTAGCCATTTTAAAACAAAGAGGAACTTGATTTGATACAATTAAAACTGCTTCAGATGCTCGGGGCAGGTGGGCAATAGCACAGATGCAAGGTGACAACAAAAAATTTGTATTATGTGTAGTATATGGACCGAATATTGACGATCCCAAAACATTTGAAGAATTAAGTATAGAGTTACTTGAATGGTAGGGAGAAAGTATAATTGCTGGGGATTTAATTGTGTTATTAATTATAAAGTAGATTCTACCGGGCAAAGTAACTCTAATAGAATGCATAAAGTCAGATCAGCAATTATAGAACTAGCAAGAATAAACAATTTGAGAGATTTATGGCGCTCTAAACATCCTCTGATAGCAGGCTATACCCACTACTCTGCGCCACACAGATCCTGCTCTAGAATAGACATGATATGGGCATCGGATCAAATAGTAGATAATTGTGAAATTGAAATTTGCCCAAAAATTACTTCCGATCATAATCCTCTGCTACTCGAATTTGTAATAAAAGATCAAAAAAAAGAATCACGAAATTTTACATTCCCAAGATACCTATTGGCTGATTCTAGGTTCATAACACTACTAAACAAACATATAAAAGAGTTCATTTTGCTAAATATCAACTCGGCTAGCATTAATATTGTATGGGATACCTGCAAATGTAGCATTAGGGGGTTTGCTCAACAATATATACTCATGTCAAATGCAGAGAGTCACTGAGCTAACAAGAGAATTACTACTACTATATTAGATACTGAACTACAACTTGCAGACGCAACACGACATTCAAAAAAAGATATCGATGATATCAGACTAAAGCTAGCCGAATTACAAGCAGGATTAAAAAAAACTCTAAGAGAAAGATATAGTGCAAAAATACATAAATATAAATTTGCTCAATATGAAGGCGGTGATCGCATAGGCAAAGTACTTGCTTATAAAACTGCGGATAAAAAAGTCAAATCTAAAATCAAGGCTATAATAGGAGCAGATCAAGGCACTTATGAACAAGCTGACCAAATATTGAACCAATTTGTTAAATATTACCAAAACCTTTATACTCCCGAAAATATACCCTCTAAAACCTTAATAATACAATACCTTGATGAACACTTAACAACACAAAGGGTGTCAAATATAGAAGCTCTCCAACAATTAAACTCAAAAATAACATAATTTGAAATAAAACGTGCAATCGACGATCTACCTTTAGGGAAGGCGGTTGGAGAAGATTGTCTGCCTTTGGAAATATATAAATCTTGTGCCCAAGAACTATTACCATTGTTAGAAAATGTGATAAACTCAATCCTTTTATCCAAACAAGCACCAGCATCTTGGAAAATTGCTAAAATAATCTTTTTTCTCAAAAAAGGCAAACCTGAAAAAGAGTGCGGTTCATACCGCCCAATTTCTCTGCTTAATTCAGATGCTAAAATTTTCTCTAAAATTCTCGCCAACCGTTTAGCCCCTATTATGCCAGATATGGTTAACTTACAACAGCATGGCTTTGTAATGGGTAGAGACACCACCGCTCATGTAAATATGTCAATCACAGCCTTCAATGTGGCTGAAACTACTCACACCCCGCTCGGTATGATCATGTTAGATGCGGAAAAGGCATTTGACCGAGTGGGGTGGGAATATTTGTGGGAAGTATTAAAGAAAATGGGAATATCTGGTTCTTATTTGGATTGGGCAAGCTCACTATACGATGAACCATTGGCTAAGATAAGCTATGGGGGTAAAGATTCAGTTAGTTTTAAGATAGGAAGAGGAACAAGGCAAGGTTGCCCCCTCTCCCCATTACTTTTTGCTCTCTCTCTTGAACCTTTTTTAAACGCACTAAACGATCAGGCTAATATTATCTCAGTTAACCATGGGGGAAAATACCTCAAACTAACTGCTTTTGCCGATGATATCGCAATATATACAACAGACATAAATAAAGCAATGCCAGGGATCATCAATGAAGCGGATAAATATGGAAAAGTATCTGGGTACAAACTCAATGTGAGTAAAACACAAATTATTGTCAACTACACCCCTGATGAACCTATATATGATATCTGCCAAAATGCTATATATTTAGGAATTAAATTAGCTGCTAATGTGGGAAAAATACTAGAAATTAACTATGAAGCTTTTCTAAAAGAAACTACTTCAAGTCTTAAAAAATGGCACAAAATACCTCTTAGTTTAATAGGACGACTTAATTTGATTAAAATGAAAATATTACCGAAATTACTTTACTTATTTAGGGCTATACCACTTCAACCTAATAAACTTTTCTTTAAAAAGCTAGATGGCATATGTAGCAGCTTTTTATGGGGGTACAAAAAAGCACGAAGGGCTATTACATTTTTGAAATTGCCAACATCTAAAGGGGGACTTGCTTTTCCAGATTTTAATCTCTATTTTTTAGCCACCTTTTTTTGTCGAATAAGGAGTTTAATAAAGAATGAAAATTCACTATTTTTTCACCAATATATGTTAGGTTCTGATTGTAAACAATTCCTACTTTGCGTACACGACCCGAATTATTTTAAACGGGTCAAATTCAAGACGGCCAAGCACATCAAAAAAATTTGGGATCAAATTTTGTCCATTAGCAAAAGCTCATTTTTTAATGCCGAACTTAGACTCTGGAACAATCCAGGTCTCCCTGATATCTTTTCTGATGGGACAGGATATAGATGGGTTAGACATGGAATAATTACACTGGGAGACATTTCTGGATCAAATGCTATGTTAGATTTTGAATGCCTGAAAACAACAAACGGCATAACTAATGATATGTACTTTAAATGTAGACAAATAAGAGATTTCCTTTATAGCAAAATGAAAATAACGGAAGTTACTCAATCGGACATATTGGAGTGTATATATTCCGATAAAATAAAATCACTAATAAAACTGGGCTATCAACACTTAGTTAAGGGTAAGTGCGATAATACGATTAAAATTGCATTAAAATGGTCTGGTAGACTTAATCTGGATATAAATCCTACACAGATTGCAAATGCATTATCCCATTTAAACAACATAGCACACTCTTCCAATCTTAGATTACAATCCTATAGAACAATTGCAGAACTTTATTATACACCACAAAGAATCTCTACCTGGACACAGGGGCACTCTGCAACAGATAAAACTAAATGTCCAAAATGTGATTTATATGCTGCCGGAATCGAACATATGTTATTCTCCTGTCCCGCACTATCTATATATTGGAACGGAATAATGGAAATCCTAAAAAACAAACAGATAACAACCCCGGTACTTTCTGCACACTTAGTTTTATTAGATATTCAAGAAATCAACTGTCTTAATAAAGATCTCATAACCATTCTTTTTGCATGTGCAAGATTAGTTATAGCTAGGACATGGATATCTAAGGACCCTCCTAACGTTGCAGAATGGTGCGCTTTGGTTAGCGAAATAAGAACTATGGAACTTACATTAGCTAAACATAGAGGACCAAAAGCCTCTAAAAAAAAGAAAAGATTTGGAAACAATTTTTTGAATTATAAAAGTGGAAATTTCTATCTACAGAGGACTATTTACTTTTTTGAGCATTTTCCACAGCTAGTTAAAAAGTACTTCAGTGTCTCTTCCTTCGTTTTCTTATTCTCTCTGCTGATCTTCTTGTATATTGTAAAATCTAATACAAAGCTAATACTATGTCAGTTTATTGTCACATGATTTAATACATTTGCTTTATTATGTCTTATGTCTTATCTTGCAATAATAAACATAATTAAAAAAAAAAGATATTTGCCTGACTGGAGTTGGAATAGTAAATTATAATTAGTCAGTGTCCAGCACCTTCCCTGATATTTGCCTGACTGGAGTTGGAATAGTAAATTATAATTGTTCAGTGTCCAGCAACTTCCCTGATATCAGCTTTAATGGTAGGGAAATTTAGAAATGAAATCCAAATACTTACTTGTTAAAATTTAGTAGTGTTTGCTGTAGGTAGAGTAGATGTATGATGTATTCAGAATATCTGTAGAGAACATATAATAAATATTAAATGGCGTTTAGAACATAGCTTTAGCTTTTTAGGGCCTTTTAGTAAATCAAAAAATATACTTACATTTTTTAAAAGTGTAGTCTTGGCTTTTGGTATAGTAGATGTAGGATGTCTTTAGAATATCTGTAAGGAAGATATAATAAGCAAGAAATGGTGTTTAGAAAATTGCTTTTGTATTTTTGGGCCTTTAAGGAAAAGTACATCTATACTTACATGTTTAATTTGTGTAGTCTTTGCATTTAGTAGAGTAGAATTTAGATGTTTTCTGATTATCTGTGAAGAAGATAGAGTAAATAATGTATGGATATTAAAAAATAGTATTTAAGAACTGCAGTTGGTGTATAACAGAACATTTACATATACTTACAATCAGATATTTGTGGTGAAGAAATAGGAGCAGGTATATTGATGTGTTCAGGAGTAGTCTATATCAGAAATGTAGAAGGAGAGGAAAAAATATAAGTTAAACAGTTAGGAGATATAGTAAAAATTGTAGCCTACTACTTGTCTATTTAAAAAATTAAGTTTAACTTACTTGAATACTTTGGTAGCAATCTTGATTAGGTATGTAGATTATTCAGGAACAAGATCCTCAAAGTGTTGGCTTCTTCTTTATATAAAGTTAGCAGCAACAAATGGTAGTAGGCATGTACTCCTTTTATAGTGTGTATTTTTTGTGTTCTCTCATTTGATTGGATGTAGAAAGAAAGGAAGCATTTTATAGGCTAGTTTGAATTTTTTTACAATTAATTGGTGTGTTTGTTGATGTGGGAATGGTGATATGTGAAGAGTTCTGCATTAAAGCAGGTTAGTTGTATAAGGAAATATAAATATATGTGACAATAATGTGAAAATATATGTATAAAATGTTAGAAATAATTATAAAATAATAGCTAGATTTTCATAAAATGTAGGGAAAATGTTTACAAATAGAAAAGTAAAAATAAATTGGTATATAATACGTTATATGTATTTAGGATTGTGTAATGTATTTTATAAGAAGATTTATATTGTATTTCACATATGAAATGTGTATAATCCAAAGTCGATAATCTTCAAAATAAGATATTATGGTTGTCAATATTTTTGCTGACGATATTTTTGTAGTGTTAGGTTTAATTTGCTTAAAAACGATATATTTGTAGTCGATATATTTGTGGTCTATATTTTTTATATCGATATTTTAAAGACTCGATATATTTTACTCGATATTTTGGTACTTTCTTAAATAAGTATAGAAACTCGATATCATTGCAGTCGATAATTTGTCAACGATATTTTTGCCAGTCGATATATTGTCCGTCGATAATATTTCAGTGATCCCACCTCCACGTGCCACTGTGCCACCTGGTCCACACAGCCCTCCACCTTGCAGGCCCTCTGTAATTACCACATCACATGGGCCTTTTTCAGCCCAGTCAAGAGGGCCTGCTGTCCACAAAACACAGCCAGGTCCCAGTCCGCATGACAGCCAGGAGTGAGTTGTCAACACACTCATGCGCCTGTGCCCCACATAAGTATGCTAGTGAAGACCATTGTTTGCGACCTGTGTGTGTCGCTGGCCCTGTTGCCCTGCTGTGCTGTACTCTCCCCTGTGCAGCCTCTCATGTACTTGCTGTCTCCCCTGCCATGGACTCTGGGCCTGTTGCTCTGGTGTGCTGTATTCTCCCCTGCCATGGACTCTGGGCCTGTTGCTCTGATGTGCTGTACTCTCCCCTGCCATGGACTCTGGGCCTGTTGCTCTGCTGTGCTGTACTCTCCCCTGCCATGGACTCTCGGCCTATTGCTCTGCTGTGCTGTACTCTCCTCTGCCATGGACTCTGGGCCTGTTGCTCTGATGTGCTGTACTCTCCCCTGCCATGGACTCTGGGCCTGTTGCTCTGCTGTGCTGTACTCTCCCCTGCCATGGACTCTGGGCTTGTTGCTCTGATGTGCTGTACTCTCCCCTGCTATGGACTCTGGGCCTGTTGCTCTGCTGTGCTGTACTCACCCCTGCCATGGACTCTGGGCCTGTTGCTCTGATGTGCTGTACTCTCCCCTGCCATGGACTCTGGGCCTGTTGTTCCGCTGTGCTGTATTCTCCCCTGCCATGGACTCTGGGTCTGTTGCTCTGATGTGCTGTACTCTCCCCTGCCATGGACTCTGGGCCTGTTTCTCTGATGTGCTGTACTCTCCCCTGCCATGGACTCTGGGCCTGTTGCTCTGATGTGCTGTACTCTCCCCTGCCATAGACTCTGGGCCTGTTGCTCTGATGTGCTGTACTCTCCCCTGCCATAGACTCTGGGCCTGTTGCTCTGCTGTGCTGTACTCTCCCCTGCCATGGACTCTGGGCCTGTTGCTCTGATGTGCTGTACTCTCCCCTGCCATGGACTCTGGGCCTGTTGCCCTGCTGTGCTGTACTCTCCCATGTGCAGACTCTCATGTACTTGCTGTCTTCCCTGCCATGGACTCAGGGCCTGTTGCTCTGCTGTGCTGTACTCTCCCCTGCCATGGACTCTGGGCCTGTTGCTCTGCTGTGCTATACTCTCCCCTGCCATGGACTCTGGGCCTGTTGCTCTGATGTGCTGTACTCTCCCTTGCCATGGACTCTGGGCCTGTTGCCCTGCTGTGCTGTACTCTCCCCTGTGCAGCCTCTCATGTACTTAGGCAAAAGGTCCAGAGCACACAATATGTATCTGTGGAATGGTTTGTTTTAGAGTAGTGTTAGTAGGGATAGATCAAACAAAGCGTATAGTTTTCAAAGGTTTTATTCACCAACAGCGTTCCCCACTTGGGAATCACTGCAAATATCACTCAAGCCGACACGTGTTTCGTCACAACATGTGGCTGTGACTCTTCAGGGCTGGAAGAAAATAATAAAATGAATGTGATGTCAAAATTACACGGAATTGCGCGGTATTGAGGAACACCCGTGACGTGGAAACCAACACAGAAGGGATAGGAAAAGGAAAACGTTTATGGTGAATTCTCATCAATTATCAAAATTTACTATCCAAAGGGAAGTAATCTCCTGGTGTCAGGGATAGACCAATGTGTCGTGACATTCGGCGCAATCAGGTTAAAAATAAGTCAATAACACGATATACGTTATATAAACATACAAGTGCAAGTGTAAGGTGAGGTAAACAGTACTGTTTTTGGCTTCAAATCAAGTTCGTTAATATAATATAATGAGAGCATATATTAGTCGGGGGGCGTGGCTTGGACGCCGATCGGGATGGCGGCGTGAGCTCGTTGCTCCGCGCGGAATCCCGCTAATTCTCCTGATTCCTGCACCCTGCGCGACCCGTGGTCGACAATTCTGCCCTACGAAGTGTAGGGGGGCCACTGGGCATCGGTGGCTGGTTGCTGGGGGTTCGCTGGCCCCGGGGAAACCTCGATGAACGACAACCGAGGTGTCGCCGAGAGTGTGAGGAAAATGGCGGCGGGGCGGACCAGCGGCTCCGGACGACGACATTGAGCAGTCTTGGCACCAACTGGAGGGGGTACACACTGCTGTGAGACCGGCGCTGTGGGAACTGTGGAGACGGTCCCGAAGATTGGGGGACCGGTAACCCGACGCGGCTCGGGCTTCGGGGACGATTGCTTGCTGCTATCCTTCCTCCTTCCCCTCCTCCCCCCGGATTTGCAGAGAGCGAACCAGATGGTACCAACTAAGCATGGGCGGAAAATCCGTTTCGCTTGCGGATTTTGCGGATTTTCGGTAAATTCGCAATCCGCGAGATTCGCGAATCTCCCGCAAAATCCCCAAATCCGCGAGCAGCGGATTTTGCTCGCACTGTTCGCGTGAGTTCGCGGCTTCCCAGTACAACTTCGCGCCCCGCGAATAAGTGCAAAATTGCAGAAATACGATCTTAGCAAAACTGAAACTACTTACCAGGTTCAAAAGTTCAGGCTCATCATTAGTAGCCATTTCCTGTAGTGCTTCCTGAGGGGCCCCTCCAGAGTTCAGTTGCCAGTTGCAACTATTATGTGACCCTGCTCTGAACCTCAGAATAGTTACACATATGCCACAAAGGTCCTGAATTACAGCTAAGGGAGACAAGCAGGAGCCAGGCTGGAAGTTCAAATCCATTAATCAGCCCCTAATTCATTATTGTCAGTTGGGGCAGGGCAGGTGTTGTAACTAATTTTGCAACAATAAAAGCACTTAGCAAGTGCAAAAGATCACTAATCAGGAAGCACTAAGGAAGCAGGTGCCAGCTAAAAAAATATTCTGTGACACATTAATCAGCCCCAAATTAATTCAGGTCACTTGAGGCAGGGAAGGTGTGCTTGCGTTGCCACAATAATGTACACTGACTGGACAACCAGAGGGTGCTGTGATGAAACAGAGGGTGGCATGGGTGGGCCAGGGGGTGGCATGAGTAGTCAGAGAGTGGCAGTGGTGACAGAGAGTGGCAGTGATGAAGAAGAGTGTCCCAAACAGGCTGGACACGTAGAAACAACAAGTTCGCGAAACTTGCGACCCGACAGGTAAGTTCGCAATTTGCGAAATTGTACAAAACCCTTGCGAACTGGCAGAAACCCGCGCAAACACAAAAAAAAAATCCGCAAATTCGCGAGAATTCGCGGATTTTGCGGATTGGGAGTTCGCAAATCCGCAAAATTCGCGAACGCGAGATTCGCAAAATTCGCCCATGCTTAGTACCAACCCGTTTGGTCCTTGGAGCAGCGGGCATCAGAGGGGGCACTGGATCCTGTACATTATTGGGACGCCTGCCTTCCACACGGCAACTGCCGGGACTAGGTGAATCTCTCTGCCCGTGGCGCAGTTACCTAAGATGGCGGCTTCGGGAGGAACGGCGGCCTTGGAGCTGGGACAGGAGGACTCGGCGGCGCTGTCCAAGGTGGGCGAGACCCCCCCGCAGATGGACCATGAGCAACGGCTGAATCGGCGCCTGGATGCCATATTGGACGCTATCGCCTCGACCAAGGAGGCGTTGTGGCAGGACATTGCACAAGTCGCTACGGGGCTGGGGCTATTGCGAGCGGACCATGCGAAGTTAGCAGACAAGGTCAAGGACCATGATCAGCTCCTATCGGACCTGAAACCGTCGGTGGTGACCGCGGAACACAAGATTACGGATATCCTGGCCCGGTTGGATTCGCTGGAGCGAAGAGCGGAGGATGCCGAAGGTCGCAATAGGCGGAACAACGTGCGGGTAGTAGGCCTGCCGGAACGAATTGAAGGGGAGGATGCGGTGGCCTACATGGAGAACTGGTTTTGAACTGTGGTGGCACCGGAGGGGCTTACTCCTTTCTTTACCCTGGAACGAGCCCACAGGGTGCCGGCCCGCCCGCCAACGCTGGGCCGCCCTCCCCGACCGATGGTGGTGCGACTCCTCCATTATAAGGACCGGGACCTCCTCATCCAGAGGGCTAGGGCGTCGGGCCCGTTTGAGGTGGAGAACAGCAGGGTCACGATTTTCCCGGACTACACCCAGGCGGTCCAGAAGAACAGGGCATCGTTTCTGGCGGTGAAGAAGGAACTGCGGGAAGAGGGCATTCAGTACTCCTTGCTCTTCCCGGCTAAGCTGCGGGTCATCCTGGATGAGACCACGCATTTCTTTCAGTCCCCGGACGAGGCTTGGCAGTGGCTGGAATCGTACAGGGCCGGGACAGACAGGTCACACAGGAGTAGACGGGATCGGCCTAAAACACCTCAGGTCAGACAATTTCAACGGATCCGGTCCCGCAACAGGCGCCAGCGGGAGAAACGGGAGGCCCAAATGGCTGCGGACAAGAGAGAGGCTCTGGCGGCGACGGCGGCCATTACGGGGTCCCAGCAGGGTAGTGAACTGGCGGAGACGGACTCTGGCGACGAAGGTGGCAGGACTGGGGAGGACCTTTCGGAAGCGGAGAGTTCGAAGGACTGGTGGTCACCGCCCAGACATCTGATGGAATTTTTTGTGGCTGATGTATCGTTGGAACTTGGACACGGTTTTGGTAGGGTGGTATCCTGTTGGAGATGGGTGGGTTGCCGGGCAGGGTGCCGCTTGGGCATGACGGGATGGAGGGCGCGGGGCGTGGGCTCCGCTCGCTGGGGTCGGTGATAACTCACCCCCCCAGGGCCCTTAAGGCCTTCTGTGGTGGCGACCGCAGGTTAGACGGATGTGTGTTTGGTTTGAGGTTTGGACCGGGGCTGACGTTGGGTTTGTAGGCTCTGTCCTGGGGAGTGGGGTTCGGGGTGTTTTCTTTTCCAATGTTTGTTTCGGGGGGGGGCAACTGCTGTGGTGTGTGCACAGACTGGCACTGTTTGACTTGGAATGTTCAGTATGGGGACGTTACCTAATTTAAAATGCCTGACGTAGAATGTCCGAGGGCTGCGGACTATGGTCAAGCGCCACAAGGTACATGCGTATTTAGTGCGAAGGGGGGTTCAGATTGCCATGCTGCAGGAGAGCCATTTGACGAAGCAGGAATGTGCAGCACTGCAAAAAAGGTGGCGGGGCCAGGTGTTTGGTACCACTTATTCAGCTTATGCACGGGAGGTACTGATATGGGTGAGAGGGGGGATACCGTTTCAGGTGCTGAACCAAGTGGTGGACCCTGAGGGCAGGTTTGTGGCGGTGGAGGGGCGGTTGTATCGCCGGGATGTGACTCTCTGTTGTGTGTATGCGCCAAATGTTGATCAGGCCCGATTCTTCGATGGCCTTTCCGGGTCCTTGGCCTCCTTTCTAGCGGGCCCGGTGATATTGGGAGGGGACTTTAATTCAATTACAGATGTGGTCCTGGACAGGTCTCACCCTCCCCTTGTTGATTCCCCGGTACGCAAGTTGGCCATGCACAGGAAGGATTGGCAGGATAGGTGGGGGTTGCTGGATGTGTGGCGGGAACAACACAGGGATGTTAGGGATTACTCCTTTTTCTCAGCCCTCCATGCACTATATGTGAGAATTGATTCGGTGCTCTGTAGCGGCCCCCTGGCCCCACTGATCTCTCATACGGAATACCTAGCCAGAACTATCTCAGATCATAATACCCTATTGATACATGTCCAGTGGCAACGGGAGCGCTCGGCGATTCCTACATGGCGGCTCCAGCCAGACACGTTGGAGGACTCAGTGTTTAGTGAAGCGGTCCAGTAGGGCATTGACCATTACTTCGATGAGAATGAGGGTTCCACTGCGTGTAGGTCCACTGAGTGGGACGCAATGAAAGTGGTGGTGAGAGGGGTGGGCCTGGGCAGGTTCTCGAGCGCGTGTACGACTGTGATGAATGCGCTTGCTAAAGCGGAAGTGAAACTAAGAGACCTAGAGCGGCGCAGGCCGACCCGACCGGACTTACAGGCCCGGCTGCTGGAAGCGAAGGAGGCGGTCGCTACCGAGACGGAACGGTTGAGTAGCTACGATTATCGGCTATACGCCATTAAAGCCCATGCTGAACGGGATAAGGTGGGCACGCTCCTGGCCAGACTTGCTAATCCTGATATTAGGGGCTGCCCGGTCCTTAGCGTCGGTAACGCGTTAGGGGAAACGGTATATTCTCAGGTAGCGGTACTGGAGTGCTTCCGCGTGTATTATGAGGAATTGTATCGGAGTCAGTTGGGGGTAGAGGCCCACGATATTGCAGAGTATCTGGGAGCGAGGCAGCTTCCGGTCCTTGACGAGGAGGACGCGGCGGAACTGGGCGGGCCGATCACACTGGCTGAAATAAGAGCGGCCATTAAGCATATGGCGCGGAATAAAACGCCCGGTGTGGATGGGTTGCCGAAAGAGTTCTACCAGAAGTTTGTGGATAGTTTGGCGCCCAGACTACTGGTGGTGTACACGGAAGCTTTTGAGTCGGGGGGTTTGCCTAGATCCATGAGAGAAGCCTTGATAGTGCCTCTGCTTAAGCCCGGCAGGGATGCGACGGATGTAAGGTCCTATCGTCCATTGTCCATGCTTACGGTGGATTACAAAATACTGAGCAGGATCTTAGCCACCAGGCTGGCTCGGCATATGACTGGCCTGGTGCATAGGGATCAGGCAGGGTTTATCCCCACGAGGAATACGTCGTTGAATATCCGTCGCTTGGTGGGGGTAATGGACGCTGTGACGGATGTGAACGGGGCCCCGGCGGTACTGTCGGTGGACATTGAGAAGGCTTTCGACAGCTTGGAGTGGGTTTTTCTGGAGGGAGTGTTAGAGAGGTTTGGTGTTGGGTTCCGTAGATGGACGAAGGTGCTGTATTCCTCAGCGACGGCACGAGTGCGCCTGGGCGGATTGGTGTCCGCGGCTTACCCGGTCGGTAGGGGCACGCGACAGGGGTGCTTCCTTTCCCCCCTTCTGTTCGCCCTGGCGATGGAACCCTTGGCGGCCCATGCTAGGTCGGGAGACCGGTACGAGGGGATAGACAGCGGTGGGCAGCTACACCACATCTCGCTGTATGCGGATGATTTGCTGCTGTATTTGGGCGACACGGAGCGGGCGTTGGAAGGAGCAATGGACCTGTTAGCGGAATTTGGCCAGTTGTCGGGCCTCAAGGTCAATTGGGCGAAGACCTGTGTGTTCCCGCTACGAGCGGAGTCGCCCTGCCCTGCGCGTGATATGGGGGTGGTCTGGGAGCCATCTTGCTTCACTTATTTGGGAGTCCGTATCTACCACGTGACCGCGGACCTATTAGAGGGCAATGTCGGACGGTGTGTACGGCCGCTGAGAGGTAGTATGGCTTTTTGGGTGACCCTTCCACTGACAGTACTCGGTAGGGTTGCTCTTTTGAAAATGGTGGCGCTCCCCCGGCTTCTGTACTTCTTTCGAACGCTGCCCATTTGGATTCCTCAGAGGATCTTTCGAGACCTGAGGACAATGGTTATTGGTTTCCTGTGGGGGCATGGCCGCCGTAGAGTGGCACTGAGCACGTTACTACGCCCTAAGATTGAGGGGGGGATGGCCGTCCCTGATTTTGAATTGTATTACTTGGCGGCGCAGCTCCAGGTTCTTAAGCAACACGTGGCTCGGGTGTTTCGGGGACCGGAGTGTGATCGTGAGCGGGGGATACAGCGCCATGTGCTGGCCTATATTGTTATGCAGCAGAGACTGGAGCTGCGCGGCCTCACTATGGAAGAGCGGACGCTTAGGTTATGCTGGCAGAGGAGTCTCAGGAGGGCGAAGGGGCGACCCGCCCGTATGCGCCTGAGATACCGATTGGCATGCTGACAGCCCTACCGCACGGGGGCGATTGGTCCCCATTGCTGGAGTGGGAGGAGGCAGGACTTCAAGTGGTAGGGGACCTGTATGTTGATGGGGCCTTGGCGCCCTTCGGAGTACTACAAGAACAGTTTGGGCTACCTGACGGGGGGTTCCTCTTACATGCGGCGGTGGTGGCGGCTATTCAGAAGCACTGGAAGGGAGGGCTCGTCGAGCCGGGCACGACCATGGCGTGCCAGTACGTAGTAATGGCGGCGGGCACCTTTAAGGCGGTGACCTGCCTCCATAATAGGATGTTACACGAGGGACTGGAACCGCTCCTGGGCCTCAAGGCGAAGTGGGAGGAAAGTGTGGGTAGGCCCATACCGGACGCGACGTGGATCCATATTTTACGGCGTACGTGGAAGGGCACGAGGAATGCGCGTTTCCAGCAGGTGCACTTCTTTGTGTTACATAGGGCCTATCTGACTCAGGAAAAGATAAAGCGGTACTTCCAGGTGCAGGACGCGCGGTGCCCGAGGTGCTTGTCACCGGAGGCGGACATGGATCACCTGTTCTGGAGTTGCCCGAATCTGGAGGCCTACTGGGCTGAGGTGGGGGACCACCTGAACGAAGTGACTGACAGGGAGGTGGACTTTGATATGGCGGCGTGTCTGCTGCTCTGGTTCCCGCACACTAAACACACCAAGGTGACGAGCAAATTCATTAACCTGGGGTTGATACTAGTGCAAAGAGAGATTTCGTGGCACTGGAAACCTAAGGGAGGACCGTCGGTGCGGAGGTGGAGAAATGAGTTGCTGCGGTGGTCAGAGTGTGAGAGTGTGCTCCGAATGAAGCAGGCTGTCAAGCTTGATGATGAGAAAGCCTTGGATACAGCGCGTGCGTGGGAGTTGGTGGTGCAGGCCTTGCGCGACTCGTTGGTGGAGGATGAGGACTGAGTGAATAGGTCCTGAGGACGCCGCGAGGCATACTAGTCCGTGGTAGCAATTGATGCTGTAGTGGGACATATACTACAATCGGGAACATGACACACACCATTAGCGGTTGCCGGGGAGTGGACACTAGGGGGTTGTTCGAGGGTGTTCGGGGTGGGTTAGGAGCCAGAAGATAGCTTGCCGCGGTGGTGCTTCCGGGACTGGGAATGGGCCTGTGGGGCATAGGTTGCCAGCGGGAGATGGCAGTGGGACACGGAGTAGACGTGGTGGGCCTCACGGAGCACGGGGGTGGAACGATAGCGGTTTGGTAGCGTTGACCTGCTCTTGTAGGATGGCTGATGTTGTTATTGGTTGGGGTTGGGGGGGTAAAAGCAGATACGTAAAACGTTCTTTTCGACCATTGTCCCATAGGGACGCTCACCATGATGTCTTCCTGTTCCTTGGGACACTGCGCCGCCCGGCCTCCGGGATGCGGGCTGAATGGCTGTGTATGGTATACATTCTTACGATTGATGCGGGGGACGCCATGAGTGAACTGGTTGAGCAATTGTATACTGTGGTTTCTAATTCTGCAATAAAAACATGTTTAAAAAAAAAAAATTAGAGCATATATTAGTCTCTAGTATAATTAGTCCAATAATGACAGATGTAACATTTTCTATATTAACGGTACAGTGATACATGATAGAACAGCGAGCTACATACCCGCAGGGTCTCAAGGCGCTGGGGGGGGAGGGGGGGTGCCGCTACTGCTCGAACAGCCAGGTCTTCAGCTTTTTCCTGAAGGAGAGGTGGTCTTGGGTCAGGCGCAGGTCGGGAGGGAGGGAGTTCCAGGTCTTGGCGGCCAGGTAGGAGAAGGACCTTCCTCCTGTGGTCGCTCTTCGGATGCGGGGGACGGCGGCGAGGGCGTGGTTGGCTGATCGGAGGTGGCGTTTGGGAGCGTAGAAGTTGATCCGGCTGTTGAGGTAGCTCGGGCCTTGGTCGTGTAGGGCTTTGTGTGCGAAGGTGATTCTTTTGTTGACGGGGAGCCAGTGAAGGTCTCTCAGATGTCCGGTGATGTGGCTGGTTCGTGGGATGTCGAGGATGAGTCTGGCTGAGGCGTTCTGGATCCGCTGGAGTCTCTTCTGGAGCTTGGCGGTGGTACCGGCGTAGAGGGCGTTGCCGTAGTCCAGTCGGCTGGTGAAGAGGGCCTGGGTGACGGTCTTCCTGGTCTCGGTGGGGATCCACCGGAAGATCTTCCGTAGCATGCGTAGGATGTTGAAGCACGCCGAGGAGACGTTGTTGACTTGCCTGGTCATGGAGAGGGAGGAGTCCAGGATGAAGCCCAGGTTGCGTGCATGGTCTGTCGGTTTGGGTGCGGTGCCCAGGGCGGGAGGCCACCAGGAGTCGTCCCAGGCGGAGGGGGAAGAGCCCAGGATGAGGACCTCCGTCTTGTCAGAGTTCAGTTTCAGGCGGCTGGTCGTCATCCACTCGGCTACCTCTTTCATCCCTTCGTGCAGGTTGGCTCTGGCGGAGGCGGGGTCGTTGG
Source organism: Lissotriton vulgaris (assembly GCF_964263255.1). Classification (NCBI taxonomy): domain Eukaryota; kingdom Metazoa; phylum Chordata; class Amphibia; order Caudata; family Salamandridae; genus Lissotriton; species Lissotriton vulgaris. Next base: position 1,464,045,353 of record NC_141691.1, read on the forward strand.
TCAGGGAGAGGATCAGCTGGGTGTCGTCGGCGTAGGAGATTATGCTGAGGTTGTGTTTGCGTACGATGGCCGCGAGGGGGCTCATGTAGACGTTGAAGAGGGTGGGGCTCAGAGATGATCCTTGAGGGACGCCGCAGATGACTTCGGAGGCCTCTGACTTGTACGGTGGTAGGCGGACTCTCTGTGTTCTTCCGTCGAGGAAGGAGATGATCCATTCCAGCGCCTTGTCCTGGATTCCGATGTTGCTGAGGCGCTGTACTAGGGTGCGGTGGCAGACCGTGTCGAATGCCGCGGAGAGGTCTAGGAGGATGAGGGCCGCTGTTTCTACATTGTCCATCAGGGCTCGGATGTCATCGGTGGCGGCGATGAGGGCGGTCTCGGTGCTGTGATTGGCTCGGAAGCCGGACTGTGAGGGGTCGAGGGATCCGTTCGTGTCGAGGAAGGCGGCCATCTGCTTGTTGACGGTCTTCTCGATGACTTTGGCTGGAAACGGGAGGAGCGAGATGGGGCGGTAGTTCTTGAGTTCGGTGGGGTCCGCTGTTGGTTTCTTGAGTAGGGCGCTGAGTTCGGCGTGTTTCCAGCTCTCAGGGAAGGTGGCGGTGTCGAATGATGTGTTGATGATGTCTCGCAGGTGGGGTGCGATGACAGCGTCGGCCTTGTTGAAGACGTGGTGAGGGCAGGGGTCGGTCGGTGATCCGGAGTGGATGGAGTTCATCGTGCGGATGGTGTCTTCGGTGCTGATCGGGGTCCAGGCGTGGAGGGTGGTGGTGGGGGGTGATTGTTCGGTCATGGTGTGCGTTGGTTGGTTGTTGAAGCTGTTGTGTATGTCCGCGATCTTGTTGTGGAAGTATGAAGCGAGGGAGTTGCAGAGGTCTTGCGATGGGGTGATGTCGTTGTTTCCTGCGCTGGGGTTGGAAAGCTCTTTCACGATGTTGAAGAGTTCCTTGCAGTTGTGTGCGTTGTTGTCCAACCGTTCCTTGAATGCTGTTTTCTTGGCGGCGCGGATCAGCTGGTGGTGCTTCCGGGTGGCAAGCTTGAAGGAGGTCCTGTTGTCCGGTGTAGGTTCCCTTCTCCAGACTTTCTCGAGGGCTCGGCAGTTCTTCTTGGAGCTCTTGAGTTCGTCTGTGAACCACGGGGCTTTCTTGCTTCCGGGTCTGCTGGGCGGGGTCCTCAGCGGGGCGAGCTCGTCCGCGCAGATGCTGATCCACTTCGTGAGGTTGTCGGCGGCCTGGCTGGGGTTCGCTGAGCTGGCAGGAGGGTGCTGGCTCAGGGAGGTGGCGAGCTGGTCTGCTGTGATCTTGTTCCAGCTTCTGCGGGCGGCCTGTTGCTGGTGGTGGTGGGTCGTCGTTCTCTTGAAGGTGAAGTGGACGCAGCTGTGGTCCGTCCATTGAAGCTATGTGGCGTGGCTGAAGTCGATGTCTGTGCTGGAAGAGAAGACTGCGTCGAGTGTGTGTCCGGCGAGGTGGGTGGGGGTGGACACCAGTTGCTTGAGTCCCAGGTTGGCGAGGTTGTCCAGCAGGGTGGTGGTGTTGCGGTCGTTGTTGTTCTCCAGGTGGAAGTTGAGGTCCCCCAGGAGGATGTAGTCAGCGGAGGGGAGGGCATGCGGGCTGACAAAGTCGGTGATGTCCTCGCTGAATTGTGTGCGTGGTCCAGGGGGTCGGTAGATCAGGGTGCCTCTGAGGGTGGTGTTCGGGTTGGTGTGGATCTGGAAATGCAGGTGTTCGGCGGTGGTCAGGGTGTTGTCGGTGCTGGTCGTGAGACGGATGGTGTTCTTGTGGATGATGGCGATGCCTCCTCCCATCTGGTTGGCGTTGCGGTCCCTCCGGACGATCTTGTAGCCCTCTGGGATAGCGATGGCGATGTCGGGAGCTGAAGAGGCGTTCATCCAGGTCTCCGTGAGGAAGGCAACGTCAGGGGCTGTGGCGTCTAGGAGGTTCCAGAGTTCGATGGCGTGTCTGTGGACGGAGCGGGTGTTGAGCAGGATGCACTTGAGGTGGGTGCTGCTGGTGTTCGACTTGGCGGGTGCTGGTGTGAGGCAGGTCCGGATGCAGGTGAATTTGCAGGCGTGGCAGCTGAAAGGTCCGTGGGTGCGTCGTAGTGTGGCTTGATGGCATTCTGGGAGTCGGCCTGAGTTGAGAGCGATGAGGGTGGCGGCGGAGTACGTCAGGCGGGTCGGTCGGGGTCTTCGGGGGCCAGGGGTCCTGGCACTGGGCGCGGTCCAGGCGCGGACGGGCGTAGACGGGCTTACCTTTGGCGCACCTTCGGCGCACAATCGGCGCGCCCGCTGCGCGTGACCGCTACGCGTGACCGCTGCGCGTTCGCACGGTCGCCATATAAAGGCGAAGTTCGCGGGTGGGCGGAGCAGCTGGGAGGCGGGAGCGGGGAGGGAACAGAAGGAAAGAAGGGGCGGGGTCTGCGTTGGTGGCGGGAAGCAGGGAGCGGGGAGGGAGGACGGAGGGCGGCGAGGTAGGCGGGAAAACAGGAAGGACACAAGCTGAAAAATAAACAGGCAATAATGGGAAACAAAAAACGCTAACACGGGCAAGAAATACAGTTTAACAAGCACAAATGGCGAACAAAACAAAAACAAAACAAACGACAACAGAGTCAGCCGGCGGCGAGGCAGGCAGCGCGGCAGGGACAAGGCTAAGGGGCACACGCAGCAGCTGGTGGCCGTGCGGCGCGGGGGTGTCCCACAAGTGGGTCACACTTACCTGTGTCGCACGGTCGCCATATAAAGGCCAAGTGCGCGGGTGGGCGGAGCAGCTGGGAGGCGGGAGCGGGAAGGGAACAGAAGGAAAAAAGGGGCGGGGTCTGCGGTGGTGGCGGGAAGCGGGGAGCGGGGAGGGAAGACGGAGGGCGGCGAGGTAAATAAAAGCTTACTTGGTAACATGGGAGTTGTTTGCTAGTGGCTTGTGGCTTAGTGATATAGGAGTTATAAAGACTTGTCTCTAATCACAAGTAATTGATACATTTATACAGTTTAAAAAAAATATATAATAAGCTATAGGATTTTCTACCCTTTGATAAACATCAATAATCTTCTTCAAATACCATTCTGACTATGCGTAAGTTTAGTCTATCTATTTAGATTGAAACTCGACTGGCTTTGTTCTATGGGAATTGTCACTCAATCATACATAAATGTTTTCACTCGAATGCACGTATTCTTTGTTATTTAACCGCAAAAGCAAACAAGGAGAAATAAGTATCGTCACTGTACACGGAGAAAAATAGTTAAGAGTCCTAGAAACAGAATAATGTAACCGTGTCAATACACGAAGCATCACTTTGTGTTTAACCAAAAAACAGATAGAAATATAAATACAGAAAGATCTCACACTATATCAACATGCCGTGTCACTAAACCGAACCCACAATTATGGAGTAATCTAATGTCGGGGTAAATTTGTGGTTTTGACCCAATATTGACATAAGAAATGAGCAGCTGTGAAAAAGAGTGAGAAAAGGGATTATTCAAAGGAAAAGATGATGGGTGTGAAAGTCGTTACCTGATCTAAATGATCAAGGCGCATGGTCTGCAAAAGGTGAAAAAAGGGGGGGGGGAAATTAATGACGTTAAACTCTTTTGGCTAGAGGCTTGTTTTAAGGACAATTACTATGAACGGTCACTGAATATTAGGTATGAACACTCACCGGTGGACCGGTGATAATTCCAAACCGGTCCTAATCGGGTGGTTTTTAAGTTTTGAAAGGGCGACACCAGTCGGGTTGCCGAAGCCGAATTGTAGGTAGAGAATTTGTTATGTGTACAAATTCTGTGGAGCGGAGGCTGAAAAGTAAATAAGAGGCTTAGTGAGGGAAGCCCGTTGGGATTTAATAAATAACGGGTTATGCCCGAAGGTGGATAAAACCCTGATTCTTACCCGTGTTGAGCCTGTGTACTGTCGTCGATGTACGTCGGTTGCCGAGTGCGGGAACACCGAGTGCGGTTGAACCTGCCCCTTTTAAAGGAGACTAATACAAAGGGCTAGACCGCTCAAACACTGAGAAGGGTCAAAAAGGAAGAGTTACTTAACCGGGAAAAGAGATTAGAATCTGAATTTAATGACCTGGGTCATGTGAAGTTTTAAACAGTTCGCAGCTACTCATTAATTATAGTTATGATGTAAAATATAAGCACAAGTCTGTCATGAAAATATAAATGTGCGGGGTCAATGAATAACCCATTTAGTATGTGTTTAAAGTAAAAGAGACCACAATGTGGTTAGCCAAGCTAAATCAAATGGAAAAAACTAATCAGCAGAAATTGAGCACACAACTCCCTGTGATAGGGAGGAAAAGGATACAGAATTCTCAGTTCACTAATAAACAATATAGTATCTGTTGGAAGAACATAAGCTGTACTCTCCCCTGTGCAGCCTCTCATGTACTTGCTGTCTCCCCTGCCATGGACTCTGGGCCTGTTGCTCTGCTGTGCTGCACTTTCCCCTGTGCAGCCTCTCATGTACTTGCTGTCTCCCCTGCTTTGGACTCTGGGCCTGTTGCTCTGCTGTGCTGTACTCTCCCCTGCCATGGACTCTGGGCCTGTTGCTCTGCTGTGCTGTACTCTCCCCTGCCATGGACTCTGGGCCTGTTGCTCTGGTGTGCTGTACTCTCCCCTGCCATGGACTCTGGGCCTGTTGCCCTGCTGTGCTGTACTCTCCCCTGTGCAGCCTCTCATGTACTTGCTGTCTCCCCTGCCATGGACTCTGGGCCTGTTGCTCTGCTGTGCTGTACTCTCCCCTGTGCAGCCTCTCATGTACTTGCTGTCTCCCCTGCCATGGACTCTGGGCCTGTTGCTCTGCTGTGCTGTACTTTCCCCTGTGCAGCCTCTCATGTACTTGCTGTCTCCCCTGCCTTGGACTCTGGGCCTGTTTCTCTGCTGTGCTGTACTCTCCCCTGCCATGGACTCTGGGCCTGTTGCTCTGCTGTGCTGTACTCTCCCCTGCCATGGACTCTGGGCCTGTTGCTCTGGTGTGCTGTACTCTCCCCTGCCATGGACTCTGGGCCTGTTGCCCTGCTGTGCTGTACTCTCCCCTGTGCAGCCTCTCATGTACTTGCTGTCTCCCCTGCCATGGACTCTGGGCCTGTTGCTCTGCTGTGCTGTACTCTCCCCTGCCATGGACTCTGGGCCTGTTGCTCTGCTGTGCTGTACTCTCCCCTGCCATGGACTCTGGCTTTCTTGTTTGTGTTTCACCTGTGCATAGTCTCTGCCATTTGTACATGATTTTGTGGCTTGCTGTTGTCTACTAATATTGTATTGCTACATCTGTGCAATTTGTGAATAAATACAGTTACTTCTGATGTGTGTTTTATCAGTCTCCTTTCTGATTATAGTCATTTTCTTGTTTGCATTAGCTTGAGTGTGTGCCCGGCTCTATTTTTCATTTCAACATTGCATGGCTCTTTGTAGCCATCTGATTTGTAAACAGGGGCGACAGGGTCTTCAGTCCATTCTGGCACTACTGATGTTGTACTCTGTGATGGCTATTTTACAAGACTGCAGTTCTCTTGTTGGTGATTTGCTATTGTTGCATACACTGTTCACAGGTCATGTTGGGGGACACTGGCAGCACAGGGTGTGCTGCGGTTCAGTGGGTTTGTTGCTGGCTGTGATGTCATGAGGTATGTGTGTGTTTTCCTTTCTGTATGCCCAGGCGTGTATGTGTATAGTCATCTTATGTTGGACATTAGTCCTGGTGGCATGGCTTACATGTCATGTGGGGCGTTGGGTGTAGCAGAGGTGTGCAGTGTGAAGGGTGTAAGTTTGTAGTGTATGCATGTGTGCCCCTGTATAGTGTGAGACACACATGTGTCAGCCAGGAGTTGTATGCCTGTTGATTGTTTTGTCTTGCCGTGTGGGGATGATTGTATGCAATTGTGTGGGCTGTGGGAGTTCACTGGTGTTGTGTATTCCTTGTCAGCCAATCCTCCAGTGCCTGTGTCTCTGGCTGTGTGTTGTGTGTTGTTGTGTGTGTGTATTGTGCTTGTTGTTACAGTGCTTGTTAGTGTGCATGGGGGTGCACGGGATGAGCACCTGTGAGTAGCTCTGGTGGGGTGCAGTGTGGTTGTGGGTGGTGTGTCCCTAAGATGTTTGTGCCCTGCCTTCTGCATGGTGCGCATGTGTTGACCGCGGCGGTGACGTGACCATGACGTCGCTGCTGGTTGGCGGACGTTGTGTGTTCCAGATGCTGTGGGGTGACTTGTTGTGAGGTGGGTGATGTGTGGGTGCCCATGCAGCTGTGTTGTGCCCCCCAGCAGGTTGCCTGTGTGGTGCTTGGGCCCTGTATCGACGTGTGCTGTGTGGTGCATATGGGTAGTGGCATACCTGCGGCGGCGTCCGCTGCGGCCCATCTGGCGATAGTGTTGCAGCAGGTACATTACCGGATGCATATGGAGGGCTGGGTCGATGGGGTTCATGTCGGGTCTCGGTGTTCGTGCTCCGCTGTCGACTTTCCGCCTGCTTCAGCTGTGTGGTGTGTCCGCTGTGATGCGTCTGCTTGTTTGCGCCATCCTGATTTGTCGGGCGGGGCGGACGTCATCGGGCGCGGCGGAGGGTCTCGATTGGCTCCCTCCGCTGCGGTGGCGGGCGCACTTTGATGGTGGTGCGCAGCGCTCCGCGGCGGGCGGGAAATGACCTTTGTTTACCTATCCTAATGTTGCGCACGTGAGTTCCGCTGCTCGCGGGCGGTAATTGCTGTTTTTCTGCCCCGCCACCACCTTCACATGAATGGTTTAGTACATTTCTAAATGTATATAAATGGGAAATATCTGTATTTAAGAGAAGAGGAGCTGGGGCCCGGATGGAGGGTGAACAGATTTGGGGCTCCTTAACTAATTGGTTGAATTCTGAACATGAAGGTCCAATGTAGCCTGATAAGATTGAATTATGAATACATATCCTTGTTTTCCTCTTCGAATGAATAACTCTATTTATTTATAATTGTTCTTTTCGCCCTGTAGTGATCCACCTGGGGTGGGGTATAAATCTGAAAAATAGGACCCATGGCATGGCTGTATGTTAAGTTGATTATGATTTCTTTCTTTTATATATGATTTCTGCATATGTCATATCTCCTAATAAAAATGTTACATTAAAAAAAAAAGATCCTTCCACAGAAGCTTTAGTTTCTAACTTTTGAAACAAAGACAGCTGGAGAGGAGAAATTTGCTTTCTAAACGTTTTATATTATTCTGCTGGAATACCATCAGGACCTAGGCATTTGTTAGTGTTTAAAGCTCTGATGGCATTATAAGCCTCTTTCATTATAAAGGAGCATCAAGAATACATCTGTCTGAGTGGCATAAGGATGGTAAATTGCAATTGAGTAAGAATGTATCTAATATGGTATCTGGAATATCATGTTTACTATAAAGGTTTGAATACAATATCCGAAATTGGGTGGCTATTTCTGTGACAGAAAGAAGTAAACGCTCATCTGGACTTCTATTAGCATGTATCAGGCCATCTTTATTGAAACATAAGTAATTGGCAAAAATGCAGCTAGATTTCTTTTGCATTGAACTGGAAATTTACTTTCTGTTCACAAATAAAAAGACCTGCTCTTTTACTGAGTAAACTATTAAATTCATATCTTTAATTTTTTACTTGGATTTTGACTTGAATGTCTGTAGATGATAAATACATCTTTTCAGCTTTGGAAATGTGTTGTTCTAAACTATTAAGATCTGAGTTAAATATGTAATCCTCATTAGCCATGCTAGAGATAGTAACTCCTCAAATATACGCCTTTAAAAGCATCCCAATGAGTAATGTTAAAGGCATCTTCTGAATGAATATTGTGGAAGTATTCAGAAGTAGCATACCTTGTTTTAGTTTGCATCAGATAGTACAAATCAGAATTCATTCTGCATTTGGGTTTATGTTGGGCTTAGATCCTCAAGTCTTAAAGAGAATGAAATTAAGGCAGGATCTGAAATAGTTATGGGTTTTATTTTAGGACTGAAAATTGCATGGCATAAATTCCTGCAGGAGAGAAAGTAGTCAATACAAGAATATGTATAATGAGCATTTGAGTCGAGAGTAAAATAGTCATCAGTTGGATAAGTGTCTCCCCAATGATCAACTAAGGTAGTATTAGCTAGGAATGCTTTAAACAATGCATAAGACCATGTAGGATGACATTTAACAGTTGCAATTCTATCTAAAACTGGATCAGAAATCATGCTAAAGTCTTCACCTAAAATAAAAGGAACATTTTCAATAGTTAACATTTCTGAAGAAATGGATTTCTGAAAATTAAGATCATGCTGTGTCGAAGCATATACATTAAAACAATTAATAGGTATTTGTCAATTAGTGTTTAAACATACATATATCAACCATTAGAATCCTGTGTATTATTTATGTACTTGATATCTTACTAGAGAAAAAATTAGGCAACTCATTTTTATACCATTGATGAAACTAGAGTGCAAACCCGCCATTTTGTCACGTAAGCCAAAATAGTATCATCAATGTGAGTTTATTGTAAAAAAAACATATATCCACTTTACATTTTCGTAAATAATCTTATATTTTCCTCCTCTTTATTGAATGACAGAGGCCATTAACATTTAAAGATGCAATTCTCTGAGTGTACCTATTAGCCATAAAAAAAGTGCTAGGAAAGGATATGAAAAGAAATGGAAGATTAAAATTAATTATAAGTAGCCCATAGAAATGACAAACAAAACAGATGTGCCAAATATAAGCCTAAGGGAAGAAAACACTAAATGAAACATTGAGACAGCGAAGGTACAATCCAAGTTGGAGAGAGAGCGCCAGGGTACCTGCTAAAGAAAATAAAATTATTACAATAGCGACACAGCTGAACATTATGGGGCCTATTACAATGTAGCTCGTCGTACATCGTCGATTTCAATTCCGACGGCTGAATATGATGCAGCCAGTCTAATTTGAAACTGTCCGGTCATTCAGGCTGGCTTTCCACGGGCTCCATGAGCCCGTCTGCCAGTTGGAGACCAGCCAGTAATCCAAATAGAATGTGTTTCCACCTTCTGGATTACGATGCACGGTTTCCGGCAGGGTTTCCATGCCTGCCTTACCGACATGGAAACCCTGTCGCAAAAGTGTGTTTAGGGGCCCCTAGCACGGCCCTCTTCTGTTTTCAGCCTCTGGTTGGCGGTTAGGGTGTGCTATAGGTGCCCCCTTGTTCATCCCTGCCTGTTGTGGCAGGCACCTTTTGGTGCCTGCCATGGCGTGCAGGGATGAACACAGACTCCCATTCCTCTATGGGAGCTTGTGTTTTGACCGGTTTATGGCTGTAACACAAGCTCCCATAGAGGAATGGGAATATGCAACCAACAGTGTTCGGTTGCATCCTAATCAGGCGGTCAGGTCCGTCGATCTGAGAACGGTTGGTCCTGTTTCCGTGACGTTGTTAGGCACACGCAAGTTTTGCCTGACATCGTAATCAGTCCCTATGAGCCAACTGTAGAAGTTTGAGAATCCAGCACAACTGGAGCATGAAGATCCAATTAGGGGTAAACAGACAAAATATCGACTACAAAATATCGAATGGACATATCGAGTACAAAATATAGGCTGGACAGAATATCGAGTGGACAGAATATAGACATCAAAAATATCGTTTTGAAGGTAAGTAATGTAATATCGAATTTTAAAATATAGATAGTCACAATATCGAAGTACATAATATAGGTTAATAAAAATATTGAACATTTAAAATCAAATTTTTTATAGTGTATTTTATGTGTTAAAAGTGTTTATTTATGTTATAATGTAATTTACTTAATGAATTTATTGTTATTTAAATTTTGCATAATTTAATTCTGTAGCGGGTTGTGGGTTTATAGGGAATAGGGTGGGAAGAAATTTAATTATAATTGATTAAACATGTAAATTCTTTTATTGGTATTTGTTTATAATTAATTGTTAATTAATTTTTATTTTGTAATTATTTACATTTTAATTGCCAATTAATGTTATTTAATTGATTAATTGATAATTATGTTAATTTAACTGATTTAATTTCTGGAGCTGGTTGTGGGTTTATAGGGGAGTAGGGTGGGAAGTGTTTTAATTATAATTAATTAAATATGTAAATTTATTTATTGGTATTTGTTTATAATTAATTGTTAATTCATTTTTTTTGTAATTGATTACATTTTCATTGCCAATTAATTGTATTTAATTGATTAATTGATAATTATGTTAATTTACCTAATTTAATTTCTGTAGCGGGATGTGGGTTTATAGGGGAGTAGGGTGGGAAGTAATTTAATTATAATTAATTACATATGTTTATTTATGTAGTGTTATTTATTTATATTTAATTGTTAAATAATTTTTATTCGGCAATTAATTAAATTTTCATTGAGAATTAATTTTATTGAATTGATTAATTGATAATTATGTTAATTTTACTAATTTATTTTCTGGGTTGTGGGTTTATAGGGGAATAGGGTGGGAAGTAATTTAATTATAACTAATTACATATGTTAATTTTTTGGGGGTATTTATTAGATTTTCATTGTTAAGTAGGTTTTTAATTACTAATTAATTAATTGTTAATTTGCAATTAATTAGTATTACTAGATAACTAATTGTAATGATTAAATTAAATTAGTATTTGTAATTAATTAATTTTTATATTATATTAAATTGGTAATTACTTTAAATTATTTTTTATAGATATTAATATATAGATATATTTAAATAATATATGAAGTATCTACTTTCCCTACTGTTGCACTCTTTGGAGTGGGAATAGTAATTTTTACCCCTACGCTATCCAACGCTTTCCCTACTGTTGCACTCTTTGGAGTGGGAATAGTAATTTTTACCCCTACGCTATCCAACGCTTTCCCTACTGTTGCACTCTCTGGAGTGGGAATAGTAAATTTTAGCCCTACGCTATCCAACGCTTTTCCTACTGTTACACTCTCTGGAGTGGGAATAGTAATTTTTACCCCTACGCTATCCAACCCTTTCCCTACTATTGCACTCTCTGGAGTGGGAATAGTAATTTTTACCTCTATGCTATCCAACGCCTTACCTACTGTTGCACTTTCTGGAGTGGGAATAGTAATTTTAACCCCTACGCTATCCAACACTTTCCCTACTGTTGCACTCTTTGGAGTGGGATAGTAATTTTTACCCCTACGCTATCCAACTCTTTCCCTACTGTTGCACTCTCTGGAGTAGGAATAGTAATGTTTACCCCTACGCTATCCAATGCTTTCCCTACTGTTGCACTCTCTGGAGTGGGAATAGTAATTTTTACCCCTACGCTATCCAACGCTTTCCTTACTGTTGCACTCTCCGGAGTGGGAATAGTAATTTGTACCTCTTCGCTATCCAACGCTTTCCCTACTGTTGCACTATCTGGAGTGGGAATAGTAATTTTTACCCCTACGCTATCCAACGCTTTCCCTCCTGTTGCTCTCTCTGGAGTGGGAATAGTAATTTTTACCCCTACGCTATCCAACGCTTTCCCTACTGTTGCACTCTCTGGAGTAGGAATAGTAATTTTTACCCCTACGTTATCCAACCCTTTCCCTACTGTTGCATTCTCTGGAGTGGGAATAGTCATTTTTACCTCTACGCTATCCAACGCCTTACCTACTGTTGCACTTTCTGGAGTGGGAATAGTAATTTTAACACCTACGCTATCCACTGCTTTCCCTACTGTTGCACTCTTTGGAGTGGGAATAGTAATTTTTACCCCTACGCTATCCAACGCTTTCCCTACTTTTGCAATCTCTGGAGTGGGAATAGTAATTTTTACCCCTACGCTATCCATCGCTTTCCCTACTGTTGCACTCTCTGGAGTGGGAATAGTAATTTTGACCCCTACGCTATCCAACGCTTTCCTTACTGTTGCACTCTCTGGAGTGGGAATAGTAATTTTTACCTCTACACTATCAAATGCTTTCCCTACTGTTGCACTCTCTGGAGTGGGAATAGTACGTTTTACCCCTACGCTATCCAACGCTTTCCCTACTGTTGCACTCTTTGGAGTGGGAATAGTAATTTTTACCCCTACGCTATCCAACGCTTTCCCTACTGTTGCACTCTCTGGAGTGGGAATAGTAATTTTTAGCCCTACGCTATCCAACGCTTTTCCTACTGTTACACTCTCTGGAGTGGGAATAGTAATTTTTACCCCAACGCTATCCAACCCTTTCCCTACTATTGCACTCTCTGGAGTGGGAATAGTAATTTTTACCTCTACGCTATCCAACGCCTTACCTACTGTTGCACTTTCTGGAGTGGGAATAGTAATTTTAACCCCTACGCTATCCAACACTTTCCCAACTGTTGCACTCTCTGGAGTGGGAATAGTAATTTTTACCCCTACGCTATCCAACGCTTTCCTTACTGTTGCACTCTCTGGAGTGGCAATAGTAATTTGTACCTCTTCGCTATCCAACGCTTTCCCTACTGTTGCACTCTCTGGAGTGGGAATAGTAATTTTTACCCCTACGCTATCCAACGCTTTCCTTACTGTTGCACTCTCCGGAGTGGCAATAGTAATTTGTACCTCTTCGCTATCCAACGCTTTCCTTACTTTTGCAATCTCTGGAGTGGGAATAGTAATTTTTACCCCTACGCTATCCATCGCTTTCCCTACTGTTGCACTCTCTGGAGTGGGAATAGTAATTTTGACCCCTACGCTATCCAACGCTTTCCTTACTGTTGCACTCTCTGGAGTGGGAATAGTAATTTTTACCTCTACGCTATCAAATGCTTTCCCTACTGTTGCACTCTCTGGAGTGGGAATAGTAAGTTTTACCCCTACGCTATCCAACACTTTCCCTACTGTTGCACTCTCTGGAGTGGGAATAGTAATTTTTACCCCTACGCTATCCAACACTTTCCCTACTGTTGCACTCTCTGGAGTGGGGATAGTAATTTTTACCTCTACGCTATCCAACGCCTTATCTACTGTTGCACTCTCTGGAGTGGGAATAGTAATTTTACACTTCCGCTATCCTACGCTAATAATATTGGATATTTTTAAATTATATTATGTTACTATATATATATATATATATGTTTTAACAAAGATGATTGTACATTTTTTTTCATAACTTTAATTAATTATTTAATTACTATAAGGTACTTTAAGTATTTTTAAGTATATTTTAGTAAATAATTTTTAATATTAATTTAATTTTACATTGTTTTTAATAAAGTCGATATTTTTACAAACTATATTTTTGTAAACGATAATTTTTACTCTATATTTTTGTACTTACCTGTTTGTAGATACAAAGTCGATTTTCTGTCTGTCGATATTTTTTCCCCAATATTTTTGGTAGTCGATATTATGTCCCTAGATATTATGTCAGTGATCCCCAATTAGGCAATCAAATCTGCAGGTGAGGAAATAAACTTAAGATATATTAATTTTCCGTATTCACAAGACTGATGGATCAAATAGTCTGTACCTGCTAAAGAAAATAAAATTATTACAATAGCGACACAGCTGAACATTATGGGGCCTATTACAATGTAGCTCGTCGTACATCGTCGATTTCAATTCCGACGGCTGAATATGATGCAGCCAGTCTAATTTGAAACTGTCCGGTCATTCAGGCTGGCTTTCCACGGGCTCCATGAGCCCGTCTGCCAGTTGGAGACCAGCCAGTAATCCAAATAGAATGTGTTTCCACCTTCTGGATTACGATGCACGGTTTCCGGCAGGGTTTCCATGCCTGCCTTACCGACATGGAAACCCTGTCGCAAAAGTGTGTTTAGGGGCCCCTAGCACGGCCCTCTTCTGTTTTCAGCCTCTGGTTGGCGGTTAGGGTGTGCTATAGGTGCCCCCTTGTTCATCCCTGCCTGTTGTGGCAGGCACCTTTTGGTGCCTGCCATGGCGTGCAGGGATGAACACAGACTCCCATTCCTCTATGGGAGCTTGTGTTTTGACCGGTTTATGGCTGTAACACAAGCTCCCATAGAGGAATGGGAATATGCAACCAACAGTGTTCGGTTGCATCCTAATCAGGCGGTCAGGTCCGTCGATCTGAGAACGGTTGGTCCTGTTTCCGTGACGTTGTTAGGCACACGCAAGTTTTGCCTGACATCGTAATCAGTCCCTATGAGCCAACTGTAGAAGTTTGAGAATCCAGCACAACTGGAGCATGAAGATCCAATTAGGGGTAAACAGACAAAATATCGACTACAAAATATCGAATGGACATATCGAGTACAAAATATAGGCTGGACAGAATATCGAGTGGACAGAATATAGACATCAAAAATATCGTTTTGAAGGTAAGTAATGTAATATCGAATTTTAAAATATAGATAGTCACAATATCGAAGTACATAATATAGGTTAATAAAAATATTGAACATTTAAAATCAAATTTTTTATAGTGTATTTTATGTGTTAAAAGTGTTTATTTATGTTATAATGTAATTTACTTAATGAATTTAATGTTATTTAAATTTTGCATAATTTAATTCTGTAGCGGGTTGTGGGTTTATAGGGAATAGGGTGGGAAGAAATTTAATTATAATTGATTAAACATGTAAATTCTTTTATTGGTATTTGTTTATAATTAATTGTTAATTAATTTTTATTTTGTAATTATTTACATTTTAATTGCCAATTAATGTTATTTAATTGATTAATTGATAATTATGTTAATTTAACTGATTTAATTTCTGGAGCTGGTTGTGGGTTTATAGGGGAGTAGGGTGGGAAGTGTTTTAATTATAATTAATTAAATATGTAAATTTATTTATTGGTATTTGTTTATAATTAATTGTTAATTCATTTTTTTTTGTAATTGATTACATTTTCATTGCCAATTAATTGTATTTAATTGATTAATTGATAATTATGTTAATTTACCTAATTTAATTTCTGTAGCGGGATGTGGGTTTATAGGGGAGTAGGGTGGGAAGTAATTTAATTATAATTAATTACATATGTTTATTTATGTAGTGTTATTTATTTATATTTAATTGTTAAATAATTTTTATTCAGCAATTAATTAAATTTTCATTGAGAATTAATTTTATTGAATTGATTAATTGATAATTATGTTAATTTTACTAATTTATTTTCTGGGTTGTGGGTTTATAGGGGAATAGGGTGGGAAGTAATTTAATTATAACTAATTACATATGTTAATTTTTTGGGGGTATTTATTAGATTTTCATTGTTAAGTAGGTTTTTAATTACTAATTAATTAATTGTTAATTTGCAATTAATTAGTATTACTAGATAACTAATTGTAATGATTAAATTAAATTAGTATTTGTAATTAATTAATTTTTATATTATATTAAATTGGTAATTACTTAAAATTATTTTTTATAGATATTAATATATAGATATATTTAAATAATATATGAAGTATCTACTTTCCCTACTGTTGCACTCTTTGGAGTGGGAATAGTAATTTTTACCCCTACGCTATCCAACGCTTTCCCTACTGTTGCACTCTTTGGAGTGGGAATAGTAATTTTTACCCCTACGCTATCCAACGCTTTCCCTACTGTTGCACTCTCTGGAGTGGGAATAGTAAATTTTAGCCCTACGCTATCCAACGCTTTTCCTACTGTTACACTCTCTGGAGTGGGAATAGTAATTTTTACCCCTACGCTATCCAACCCTTTCCCTACTATTGCACTCTCTGGAGTGGGAATAGTAATTTTTACCTCTATGCTATCCAACGCCTTACCTACTGTTGCACTTTCTGGAGTGGGAATAGTAATTTTAACCCCTACGCTATCCAACACTTTCCCTACTGTTGCACTCTTTGGAGTGGGATAGTAATTTTTACCCCTACGCTATCCAACTCTTTCCCTACTGTTGCACTCTCTGGAGTAGGAATAGTAATGTTTACCCCTACGCTATCCAATGCTTTCCCTACTGTTGCACTCTCTGGAGTGGGAATAGTAATTTTTACCCCTACGCTATCCAACGCTTTCCTTACTGTTGCACTCTCCGGAGTGGGAATAGTAATTTGTACCTCTTCGCTATCCAACGCTTTCCCTACTGTTGCACTATCTGGAGTGGGAATAGTAATTTTTACCCCTACGCTATCCAACGCTTTCCCTCCTGTTGCTCTCTCTGGAGTGGGAATAGTAATTTTTACCCCTACGCTATCCAACGCTTTCCCTACTGTTGCACTCTCTGGAGTAGGAATAGTAATTTTTACCCCTACGTTATCCAACCCTTTCCCTACTGTTGCATTCTCTGGAGTGGGAATAGTCATTTTTACCTCTACGCTATCCAACGCCTTACCTACTGTTGCACTTTCTGGAGTGGGAATAGTAATTTTAACACCTACGCTATCCACTGCTTTCCCTACTGTTGCACTCTTTGGAGTGGGAATAGTAATTTTTACCCCTACGCTATCCAACGCTTTCCCTACTTTTGCAATCTCTGGAGTGGGAATAGTAATTTTTACCCCTACGCTATCCATCGCTTTCCCTACTGTTGCACTCTCTGGAGTGGGAATAGTAATTTTGACCCCTACGCTATCCAACGCTTTCCTTACTGTTGCACTCTCTGGAGTGGGAATAGTAATTTTTACCTCTACACTATCAAATGCTTTCCCTACTGTTGCACTCTCTGGAGTGGGAATAGTACGTTTTACCCCTACGCTATCCAACGCTTTCCCTACTGTTGCACTCTTTGGAGTGGGAATAGTAATTTTTACCCCTACGCTATCCAACGCTTTCCCTACTGTTGCACTCTCTGGAGTGGGAATAGTAATTTTTAGCCCTACGCTATCCAACGCTTTTCCTACTGTTACACTCTCTGGAGTGGGAATAGTAATTTTTACCCCAACGCTATCCAACCCTTTCCCTACTATTGCACTCTCTGGAGTGGGAATAGTAATTTTTACCTCTACTCTATCCAACGCCTTACCTACTGTTGCACTTTCTGGAGTGGGAATAGTAATTTTAACCCCTACGCTATCCAACACTTTCCCAACTGTTGCACTCTCTGGAGTGGGAATAGTAATTTTTACCCCTACGCTATCCAACGCTTTCCTTACTGTTGCACTCTCTGGAGTGGCAATAGTAATTTGTACCTCTTCGCTATCCAACGCTTTCCCTACTGTTGCACTCTCTGGAGTGGGAATAGTAATTTTTACCCCTACGCTATCCAACGCTTTCCTTACTGTTGCACTCTCCGGAGTGGCAATAGTAATTTGTACCTCTTCGCTATCCAACGCTTTCCTTACTTTTGCAATCTCTGGAGTGGGAATAGTAATTTTTACCCCTACGCTATCCATCGCTTTCCCTACTGTTGCACTCTCTGGAGTGGGAATAGTAATTTTGACCCCTACGCTATCCAACGCTTTCCTTACTGTTGCACTCTCTGGAGTGGGAATAGTAATTTTTACCTCTACGCTATCAAATGCTTTCCCTACTGTTGCACTCTCTGGAGTGGGAATAGTAAGTTTTACCCCTACGCTATCCAACACTTTCCCTACTGTTGCACTCTCTGGAGTGGGAATAGTAATTTTTACCCCTACGCTATCCAACACTTTCCCTACTGTTGCACTCTCTGGAGTGGGGATAGTAATTTTTACCTCTACGCTATCCAACGCCTTATCTACTGTTGCACTCTCTGGAGTGGGAATAGTAATTTTACACTTCCGCTATCCTACGCTAATAATATTGGATATTTTTAAATTATATTATGTTACTATATATATATATATATGTTTTAACAAAGATGATTGTACATTTTTTTTCATAACTTTAATTAATTATTTAATTACTATAAGGTACTTTAAGTATTTTTAAGTATATTTTAGTAAATAATTTTTAATATTAATTTAATTTTACATTGTTTTTAATAAAGTCGATATTTTTACAAACTATATTTTTGTAAACGATAATTTTTACTCTATATTTTTGTACTTACCTGTTTGTAGATACAAAGTCGATTTTCTGTCTGTCGATATTTTTTCCCCAATATTTTTGGTAGTCGATATTATGTCCCTAGATATTATGTCAGTGATCCCCAATTAGGCAATCAAATCTGCAGGTGAGGAAATAAACTTAAGATATATTAATTTTCCGTATTCACAAGACTGATGGATCAAATAGTCTGTATATATAACCTGCTTCACAAAGCCGAAGCCATAAATCAGAAAATTGCTTTTGTAATGCAACAGTTTCCTTAGCAAAGTCTTGGTGTATATATATTATATTGCCCTCCACCATTACGACTGGGATTTCCCAGACAGCTTTACATATACTTATGAGGTGATGAGGACGTAACACTTTAAATATGACTTGTCACGGTTGAGGTTGGTTAGGTTCATGATGTGAGGGTATACAATGAGCTTTATCTATTTCAAACTTCTCAGGTAGATTTATTTTTTTATAAGGATGGTAATACATTTTCCAAAAAGGCTCTGCAATCCTAACCCTCAATCTTCACAGGCAAGTTAAAGATGCACAAGTTATATTGGCGATTTCTATTTTCCAAATCCGACAGCATCTTTTTCGTAGACGTAATGTGTATAACATGAAGTGTAAAATGAGCAATTGCAAGTTTATTATCAGGTATTTTGATATCATTATCAGAGACGTTCATTGAAAGACATGCTATGTCTCTTTGAATGTGTTTAATATCAGAGCAAATAGCATCAATTTTACTATGAATCGCCTGAATTTCTTCCAGAATTTGTGGCACTGACTTGTCTTGTGACTCAATTGGTTTAGACTTAGCAAGTGGTGGTGGAGTAGCTTGCTTCCTTTTGTGAGAAGTATGCAGTATGTCTGAATTGGATACATTTAAACAATGTTAGGAAAGTCAATGGCTAAATTGGATATGAAATGCAGAAGTAGTACTTATTGTTAGAGCAGAGGGCAACTGACTGAGGCCTTAATGGAGAAAAAAGGTCCTACATAACTTGCAGTGTAAAGGAAAGGACACAGTATGCCTTTAAGAACTGTAAAGTTTATAAAAACGCCTTTAAGAGAACTAAAATGATGTATAAAGCCTGTCTCCTCTCCTCAGGCTATCCTGCCTTCAATACAATCACCTGACAGGATTTACGGCCACATGCATCATTGTTGCCGTTTGCGATTCCTAAATTGCAAAAATTAAGGAATCGCAATTTAGAAATCGCAAACGGCAATGCATAAAAAATTCGCATTTTTTATTGCGATTCGATATTTTTCCTTAATTGCGATTCACAATTTGCGAATCGCAATTAAGGAAACCCTTCCCATTGATTCCTATGGGCCAAAAGGCCCATAGGAATGAATGGGAAGGCATTCACATTTTGCGAATTTCATTTTGCGAATCGCAAAATGTGAATGCAATTTCAAGGGTGCAGGGGGGTACAAAGAACTCTGTCGCTCCCTTGAGAAGGCCTGGAAAAAAGACCCAAACACCAACACCAGGGACGCTTTCAAAAACGCCACCCGCATACACCACCAATTGATCCGGACTGCCAAGAAAACCGCATTCAAAGACCGACTAGACAAAAACGCCCACAACAGCAAGGAACTATTCAACATCGTCAAAGAATTTACCAACCCCACTGCCAACTCCAACGAAATCTCCCCCTCTCAAACCCTTTGTGACTCCCTAGCTTCGTTTTTCCACGACAAAATCGCAGACATCCACAACAGCTTCGACAACCAACTCAAAGACCAACCCACCCAACCCTCCGCCGTACCTCCACCCCCCATGAACATCCTTAATGACTGGAACACAATCTCCACTGAGGACACCATCCGCCTGATGAACTCCATCCACTCAGGATCCCCCACAGACCCATGCCCTCACCACATCTTCAACAAAGCAGACTCCATCATAGCACCACACCTCCGAGACGTCATCAACTGCTCCCTCAACTCCGGCACCTTCCCAGAAAGCTGGAAACACGCCGAACTCAGCGCCCTTCTGAAAAAACCCACTGCTGACCCGACCGAACTCAAAAACTACCGCCCCATCTTGCTCCTTCCATTCCCGGCCAAGGTCATCGAGAAGGCTGTCAACAACCAGCTCGCCACCTTCCTCGAAGCCAACAAATCCCTCGACCCCTCACAGTCCGGCTTCCGAGCCAAACACAGCACTGAGACCACACTCATCGCAGCAACAGACGACATCCGAACTCTACTGGACAATGGAGACACAGTCGCCTCATCCTCCTCGACCTCTCCGCAGCCTTCGACACAGTCTGTCATACCACCCTGTTACAACGACTCAGAAACATCAGAATCCAAGGAAAAGCACTGGAATGGATCACCTCATTCCTTGCCGGAAGAACTCAGAGAGTACGCCTCCCACCATTCAAGTCAGAGTCCACTGAAGTCATCTGCGGTGTGCCACAAGGATCCTCACTCAGCCCCACCCTCTTCAACATATACATGAGCCCCCTCGCGACTATCGCACGCCAACACAACCTCAACATCATCTCCTACGCGGATGACACCCAACTGATCCTCTCACTCACCAAAGACCCAAACATCGCCAAAACCAACCTACATGAAGGAATGAAAGAGGTAGCCGAATGGATGAAGCATAGCCGTCTGAAACTGAATTCAGACAAAACAGAAGTCCTCATCCTAGGCACCTCCCCCTCCGCCTGGGACGACTCTTGGTGGCCAGAAGCCCTTGGAAAAGCACCCATTCCGACGGATCACGCACGGAACCTAGGCGTCATCCTGGATTCCTCACTCTCGATGACCAGACAAGTCAACGCCGTCTCTTCATCTTGCTTCAACATTCTTCGCATGCTCAAAAAAATATTTCGCTGGATCCCCACCGAAACTAGAAAAACGGTCACCCACGCACTGGTTACAAGCCGTCTGGACTACGGAAACACCATTTACGCCGGTACCACCGCAAAACTTCAGAAAAAACTCCAACGCATCCAGAACGCATCAGCCAGACTCATATTAGACATCCGGCGTAAAGAACACATATCTAGTCACCTGAAAGACCTCCACTGGCTCTCCGTCAATAAGAGGATAACCTTCTGCCTCCTCACCCACGCACACAAAGCTCTTTACAAACTTGGACCCGAATGCCTTAATACACGTCTTTCCTTCTACACCCCCTCCCGCCTGCTTCGCTCTTCCAACCAAGCCCTCGCTGCGATTCCCCGCGTCAACAAAACCACCATGGGAGGAAGATCATTCTCCTACCTAGCGGCCAAAACCTGGAACTCACTTCCCATGCACCTTCGCCTCACTCAAAACCACCTAGCATTCAGAAAGCAACTTAAAACCTGGATATTCGAGAAGTAATTCCCCACCCCTCCTCAAGCGCCTTGAGACCCTCTGGGTATGTAGCGCGCTATATAAATTTATTGACTTGACTTGACTTGACTCCCTGCACCCCTGAAATTTAACTTTAAGTGCAATTTACACACACACATGACCCAAGGACATGTGTGTGTGTGTGTGTGTAAATTAAAACTTTCAAATATGCAACTAGTGCATGTTTGAAAGTTTTCGGTAAATTAGCATGAAGTTCAACTTCATGCTAATTTATCCCTTCCAAATTGCGAATTCGCAATTTAAAAATAATCATGCATTGCATTTAAGAAATCTCAAATTGCGATTTCTTAATTTCTTAAATGCAATCGCAATTTTAGAAATCGCAACATGGTTGCGATTCCTAAAATTGCGAAAAGCATGATGCATCCAAAATTTGAGAATTGCATTCGCAAACGGCCGAAAATTGCGATTCGCACCATTTGCATTAGAGTCTAGAGGAAACTCCCTTCTCAGCCAAGGAAACCAGATGAAACATCAAGAGGCTGTAGAGTGGAACTTTGCCTATTTAGAATCTACCTCTAAGTGGCCAAGTGCTGTAATTTGGCATCTAAAAATCAGTGAATGAGCAGGAAAAGATGGAGCTCACAACCACCCCCCATCTTGGGTGTGCCAGCTCTGGCGTCTCTTGCATTGGTGTCTTTTCTGATGACGGTATGCGGACAACTCTCTTTCGGTAATTGATGCTTTCATGGCACATTCAAGCAGACTTGCTATGCGACCTGCCTGATGCAGAATGGCGTTTGTAGGGTTAAGTACTGAAATGAGTCCACATCTGAAAACCAAGACCTGGAACTACCTCCCTCAACACCTTAGAACCTCCCCCTACCTCATGGACTTCCCAAGGAACCTCAAGACATGGCTGTTCCAGTCCAGTAGTTAATTTTGGATTGTGATCATTAAGGCAGTACTGTTTGTTTCAGAAATTAAGATAGACTTTTAACAATTAACAGAGGCAAAGCAAAGACTACAAGAGATACGAAGTGCAATGAAGCCTAAGAATGATCATTTCATCTATTCAAGATTCATAATGCACGCTCAAGTAAAGGAGAGGTTATCCATTGCCTTAACTCCCATTTACAATATGTTAACTAAGGAAATCAGAAAAAAGGTTTTAATATAAACTGACCTCGACCTGTTATAAAATGGAACCTTGAGTACCTAAAGTCTCAGTAAATGATGAGGTGTGATTTACATTTTTGTTGCCAAAGACTGGGAGGGGGTTGCTGAAAAGATTAAATGTGAGCTTTCTTCTAAACAACAGCTAAATTATTGCTCTTCTATCGTGAGAGCAAGCAGTTTCTCCAAAGTTTGATCTGGTATGTGAGTCTTTAGTATCCCTCATTTTTAGGACACGCCTACACAGCGCAGTCATTGTGCTGCAAGACGTTTTGTTTACAATTCAGAGGGCATACAACCCACACACAGCATACCATTAGTTGTTTTCGTTGTCACTCTCACCTGTCATAATTTGATTGCGTAGCTTCCGTAGACTTCCATTCCTTTCTTATGTTGGCTTCTCCCTGGTACATGTGTTTTTCCTCGTCTTCGTTCTTCCTAGTCTAAATGCAATGCCCTACTTTATTTTTATTTTATAAGTGTTTTAGTATTATACATGGATGTGCAATGTGTTTCCTTCTTTTACACAGGCAAACATATTCTCATTTATAGCAACCCCAGAACACTGCCTATCCCTGCTGATGAGGGGTAATACCCCGAAACACGTGTCCAGGGATGGCGAAGACAGCGAAGATAGCAGAAGATCGAAAGATGATGCATCGCGAACACTTTCCTACATTGACCAGAGTCCTTAGGGGCGACACCGCCGGTGTGTGAGTAGTGTGCGACCCCACCCCCAT